>NC_051155.1:171084794-171451791 GCF_013339745.2 Dermacentor silvarum
GTAGCTGCCTAGCACGAGGACGCAGGTTCGGCTCCCGGCCGCGGCGGCGGCCGCATTTCTCTGGGAGAAAAAAACAAAGTAAAAAAGATAGAGAGAGATAGAGAAAGATGGTAGACTTCGATTTAACTCTGTAAAGTGTTAACACTGTAAAGTGTCAAGACTTCAATTGAAGCGTATAGTGAAACCCAGGTGATCTAAATTAGTCCAGAGCCCTCCACTGCGACGTCTATTACAGCTCCTGAGTTGGTTTGGGACGGTAAACCCAATCAATCAGTCAATTAATCAATCATCAATGGGCTCGTTCAGTATAACGGGTGTCACTGATATTATCGTGTTATCCCGTGAACAGTGCTGACGTGCGCCTCTTGCAATTTGAGAGACAAAAGGTCGGTTTTTGTTGTTTTTTGTGTTTGTATGTGTGTTTTCGGGGGGGGGGGGGGGGGGGGTAAATGCTCGTTGCGTATACAGCTTCTGTGCTTTGTTTTTGCCTGTGAGGCAGGTCAGCGAGTCAATTGCCTGATGCGCATTTGGAAACTTCTGCAGCATTCCATTCAAGGCAGAGCAGTGGTGCAGCAGGGATGCAATGACGAGAGAACGGTAGCTGCATAGTGCTTGATCTTCTGTTTCGCTTATGTATATTACATGAACACATCTCGTGACACTTTAAGGAGATACGCGGGTTATAGTGAAAATAAATAAGATGGGGGAATAACTTTTTTAATAGCGAAGCTGTTTAAGCCAGCCGTAATTTGGGGTGCGTGCCAAGAAACTGCCGCGCCGTAGCCACGGTAACCCAGAGGAGGTGGAGGTGGGCGCGTGCGCGCGCACGCGGTCTCCTCCTCGCCAGTTCCCTGGCTTCCCGACCCCCGCCTCTCTTCTCTCCGCGGCGCGCTGAGCCAGGAAAAAAAAAAAAAAAAAATAGCAGTGGCTTAGCTCGGCTATGCCAGGATATACGTAGCGTGAGAGAAGGTTCAGCTGGTTATTCTTAGCTATATATATATATATATATATATATATATATATATATATATATATATATAGTTTCTTAACAAAACGTCGCTTTCTGCATTGAAGCACAAAATTAACTGGAACGCCAATGCATTTCTCCGCAAAGTTCGGGAATTAATATCTCGAAACTGGTGCCATCACGAGAATTCGTTCCAAGTGGATCCGCCTTGCGAACTCCACGGCTACAATTTGTACATTGCAATATGGGCCGTCAGGTAATTAGTTAAAAACTTGATTAGTCAATTTTTTTGATTATTCGATTATGCATTTCAATTTTTTGTGCAAGTAATGTCTGCCTCTTCGAGTAGACCAGCTCATTAACTAGAATTGGGCTATCTGCCACACGCTACCTTAAATAAATTTTGAAAGTGTTCGCTGAAACACCCTGCATATACATGTGCCACATAATGTGTGTTTGTCATTGAAGCAGAAGTAAGCATGATAATCAAGCTAATCCTAGACAACGAAGACAGAAAGATATATATATATATATATATATATATATATATATATATTGCTCAACGTCTGGTTGCTTCTCCATTGCCACAAAGACGGCTCGGTGGTCAGTGTAGTAACACGCTGCCGTCTCTATATCCCCAACGCAGTATTTTGAATTGTCTGTCTGTGATACACAAGTTCAATGGCGGTTCCCAATGGGTTGTCTGTACAATTAGAACACTGGCTAATACCCGTGTCACACGGGCACCCACAAACTCCTTTAGGATAAGGGAGCGCGAAACTTCCTAAGGGAGTTCGACCTCAAGGAAGTTGTGGCCGTGCCACACGGCCAATAACAAGTTTTCATAAGAAGCCGCCAGAGGCGCTATCAGCGGCGTTTGATGTTTGTAGAATTACAAAAATGTAACTTCTAATTACGCTCGTAGCTATTATAATTAACGCTCCTTCGATAAAAAACACTATTTATTATATTTGGTGCGAAAAACATACACCTCGCTAAAAATCAAAGTGCACTTGCTAAACATAGCAGTGCTGACAGCGACGCTAGCCACCATGTGCTTCTCTGTGTTCCTTTGCGGCGGGGCGAGTATGCTGATTTGCACTTGAAAGTTTATTTATTTCAACAGAACTGTTTTGAAAAACACTCGACATTATTTTAATGCAAACCATAATTAAATTCTCAGCTTTACAACAACAAGCCTGGGCACGAGAGTACTCCCTTCAGCCGCTGAGGGAGATCGCCGATCTCCCTTGACCAAAAGCTCCGTTCAACTCCCTTAGTGGAAGGGCGACCGTGTGACATCGCATGCATCTCCCTCAACATAAAGAGACGGAGTTGAAAGGAGTTTGCGGATGCCCGTCTGACAGGGGTATTAGTCCAGGTTAAACGTGTCCTTCAAAGGACCATCAAGAGGGTCTGGAGCACGATTGAAGTCACCATCCACCACACACAGTTCACTTGCCGCACGACTAGGTATAGACGTAGCCACTACGTCTATAGTGTCTTTATCTTAATTGTTCGGCGACACGTACACGGCTTCGATGACCACACCACTTTCGTCAAGCTGAACGGCACAGGCTTCACCCTTGGGCACCGCTACGTTTGGCAGTTCACTGGCAGCAATACGGATCTGAACGAAGGGAATCCGTGGCGAAAGTAAACGTTCGGCCACATTGTTCAGAACCGGTAGACCTGGTGGCATGGGCGGGTAAGGATACCCATAAGTAACGCTAAAGAGTGGAATCTTCTGCTTAACGAGAAAGTTCTTGCACGTTGTACAAACCCGCGCCACGGTTTCACCCCACTCAGGCGGCCCCACTAAACTCAACGTTTCACGCATGGCACTACTTACCGGCGTCAAGTCTTTCATGTGCCACAGTCTTTCACACACGTCGCACAAATATCCAAACGGATTGTTTACGAAGTCCGTCTCGAAAGTCCGAGTCGCACTGGCGCTTTCGCTACGTTTCACCGCATACAGTCAGTAAATCGGCGAGCCTTGATGTCATCGACGGCGTCTTGTTGCTGCTGCTGCTGTGATGGTCGGGCACGTCGCTCAGCCTCCTGGCGACGCCGCTTTGCTAGACGTTCCTCCCTTTGCTCCGGTGTCTCCGCAGCACGTTTAGCCTTCTTCTGTTCGTTCTTCCTACGCTTAGCCGCTAATTGCCAGGCAACTACTTCGGGGTCCGATGAGTTAAGCTTCTCCGCTCTTCTGCGCCGCTGAGCAGCAATTTCGCTCCCCTTCTCCATGGCTATACCACACTGGCAAACACCCAGCGCAAACGCCGGGCAAACGCCCGGCGCGCCAGCTGTGCGCCGTGTGACGTCACTGCTCCTCGCGCATGCTCAGCACGGCTCTCCAGGAGCCACGCGAAACTGTTCAACCTCGGCCAGTGTAGCTCACGCTACAAAAGGCGAAAGCTTGCACTAGGCTGCGGAAAGCGCAAGACACAGCGAAGCTGGTCGATTGATATCGAGCGGCTAGCCTCCAACGCGTTCGGCGTTGGTCAGCAGCAGCGTTCTTGGCACTGTGCCAACCTTGGTTAGCCAGCCTGCGTTCCTGGCATGCCAGGAACGCCGTCGCTCGTAGGCCCCGACGCGTCCAGCCAACACCACCTAGATAGCACAAGGCCTACGCACTCCGATCTATGACTTCATGCTACCTGGCCCAAAATTTCCACTGCCAATGCTGGTGGAACGAAAGCGGTGACGTCAAGATCACTGTTGCTTACGCGGGAGCATCCCCATTTGATTCTATGGCAGTCGGGCCAGGCCGCATGATATCATGGATCGGAGTGCGTAGGCTTTGTGCTATCTAGGTGGTGTTGGTCCAGCGCTAGTCACGCCAAATGTTGCCAACGCGTTCGGCGTCGGCAAGCGACAGCGTTCTTGGCACTGTGCCAAACTTGGTTAGCCTGCCTGCGTTTGTGGCATGCCAGGAGCGCTGTCGCTCGTAGGCGCCGACGCGTCCAGCCCTAGTCACGCGAAACGAAATGTCGCGAAAGGGAAGGTACCTCCGAAAATGATCGCTCGAGAATACCTTCCTACGGGCGTAGTTAAGTTAAACCAAAGTCAAGACCTAGAAGTAACAGCCAGTAAGCTTCGCTGTGCCTAAGATTTGTGCGACCGAGTGCAAACTTGCCTGATTTTTTATTATATATAGAGAATTATATTCGAAATGTAGGCGCAATAATTATTCGTACCACCGTGCAAAAATACTAGTTTACTTAGCCAATAGTTCCTTAGGCAACATTTCTAGGCTGGTGTATAGCTTGACTTATGGGAAAGGCTGCACATGAGCTAAATACGACATTTCTGCCTTTGAGGATCAACCCCGCGGTGTATAAAAATTACCGCAACCGACATAACTTCACTTATCGCCGCCTTTCTCCCGTGCTTCTTCCCATCCCATTCCCATGGCAACAAAAGTTTATCTGAATGCGTGTTAGTGCGTAAATGTTTACATTGGTGGTATGCCCCTCCCCCCCCCCCCCCCCCCCCCCAAAAAAAAAAAAAAAAAAAAGTTCCTTCGTACTCGCATTTGAGTGGCATATTAGCGATGGGCTGCTTTGTCAACGTGTCGGCCATTAGCACCGCTCGAGTGTCAAGTCCGGCGCGCTTTCCTCCTCATTGTAGTAGGGAGTAAAAAAAAAAAGAAAAAAAAAAAAGCACCGCCGCTAATAAGTGTGCCTGCCGCGCACGCACAGGCTTTATTTCGCCGGTTGAAGCCGCGTGCCTCGGCTGCTGCGCTGGGGCTCATCGCATGGCGTCGCTCGCCCAATATCGCCGTGGCAGGTGCCATACGCCGCTGTCAGCCGACGGGCGGCTGTCAGCGCTTCTCAAGGAATGCGTGGCGCTGAGAGCTTCGGGATCGGTCCTCGGAAGGGCCCGGACGTTCGATAAGTCGCCGAGCGCGCGCATCGCCGTTGTCTTCTTCGTCGGTGTTATTGTTTTCTTTTCCCGTGAGTGCCTCTTTACTAAGGGTGCGGAGGTAAAGATGCTTTCTGAACTCTGCCCGTCGTTTCCTCTCCGGCAGTCCATTTCTTATCGACTTCGATGGCGAAATCGGACAAGTATAAGGCGATCTCCTAGTATTAGCTGCGGTCGTGATGGGGAGAGCAGACGCATTATAGGCGCCGAGTCTACTGAACTGTACAAATGCGTGTAGGGAGATGAAAAAAAAAAAAAAAAAACAGCGATTAAAGCTTCGGTACTCAAGCAAATGAGCGTCGTGTTTTCTGCTTTAGACGGGGTTTAAGGGGAAAATAAGATGAAAGAGAAAAGGGGGAAGGAGAGCACTGCGCGGACATGAACTGCAAGAGTAAATGGGTGTAAGAATAAGTGAACGAACAAGCTTATGATGCGAGTTGCAGTTTATGTACGCTGTATATGTACTGTCAAACTGCAGAAAGGAACAAATAAAAGTGCAGCAGAGAAAAAAAAAAGAATTATGGTAACGCGTGTGCCATCTTTTAATCCGCTAAACGGATTTTAGTCCAACCAGTAGAATGATTGAACGTGGAATGATTTCCACATAATCGTTCATTATCCACTATATTCCTTTTCCACACTCCCGTGCCCATATGGCGTATAACCTTCGCGACCCATTTTAGAAAGAACCATTTGTGCGAGCTGTCGGTCGTGGGAGGCATAGCCAAACTTCAGTGTCTTCCTTTGGCGCATTGAAGCGGAAAGAAAGAAATTCAAGGATGTATGTTGTCGCGCCTGCGAATCCTGCTGTTGACAATTGGCTGCATCCGTGAAAATGGTCTGGTGTTGTAGCTGAATGGAAGAATTTCATGCAACCTTCGCCACGTTCGATCGTGACCATGTTTCCTCTACACGCAATTATTGTCGGCGACAACCTAGGAATGTAGTGGCATATGTATCACTCTCCAACTCAAAAAGAGTCCGTAGAGATGCGCCAGCCAATTACGTTTGCTCGTTTTCGTGGCGTCAATAAGCGCCTTCGGTTTTCCTGCCTGCTTTAAGACGGCTAATTTCGCCTTAGAAATCTGTCTTTGTGTCACTGGTCTTGTCAAGTTTGACGGGAGATGCTGATGTCAGTGAAAGCTAACTGTTTAGCTATAACAAAGAGCTTTTATTTTGCTGTTGTAGCCTAGCCTTCAGATTAGCAGAGTAATAGTACTGGAGCTGTGAACGGACTCCAGCTGTGGCGGGTCTCTTTCAGAGGTGAAGTGGGAAAAGGCGGAGGTATACTGCGGTGAAGCGGAAGTACGAAGCGGAGGTGTACTTCGTAAGGACGTGTTTTTGGGCTAGTTGGTTCTTCATCATAAAGTAATACACAGCGCCAGAATATACACGGGACCAAACGACGAGTAACGAGACAGACACAGGGCGCACTAACAACTGAAGGTTTATTCACAAAAAGCGCAGAATATGTATACTGGCTGAACATGAATAAACACAAAAAAGGAAACTGTCACTTGCATCACATGGCCAAGCCTACTGCGCGCGAAATGGGGATCTAGTAAGGAATCTGATATCCTTATCCGAGAGTATGACGGAGGGCATGCTAACACAGGACTCATCCAGCTTTTTTATTTCCAGGGCTTCAACAATCTCCCTTGTTAGTCTGTCTGCTGATTTGAACATGATGCTGGTATTTTCCATTAAAGCAGCGCAGCCGCAGTCCCTACAATGAATGCCTAGATGTCCTGATATTGTCTTTGTTGTGTTGTACTTATGTTCTTTCAATCTCTCATTTAGGCACCTTCCCGTTTGGCCTATGTAAGATGCACCGCAATTCAAAGGAATTGAATAGACCACGTTTTTCGCGCAGTGCACAGGCTTATCTCGATGATTCGTTGTACATACAGATGCCTTGCTTCCTTCATTAACCGCTCTGCACATTTTTGCGAGCTTTCTTCAGGTTATGCGAAATAGAATGTATGTAGGGAATGGCGGACACATTCTTCGTGCCTTGTTGTGCTCCCGCATGGTTGGCGTTATTGCCTTGCTTCTTGAGTCTGAGCATCTTTTCTGCAACTGCAGAGAGCAATGTTCGCGGATACTCGTCGTTACTCGTCGTTTGGTCCCGTGTATATTCTGGCGCTGTCTATTACTTGATGGTGTACTTCGGTTTTGTGAGCGGAGCTTGTGCTGAATATACACTATAGACACACTATACTAACTCTCGTCTAGTAGTATATATAGTGCGGAGTTACCTTAGTCTGAGCTGCCTGGTTCGTGACTCGTTATAATTCGGCATGCATGTTCAGGCCAAACGTTGATAATGCAGAAATAAAACTGAAAACGCAGAACTGCGCTGTTTACGCCTTCACGACGCCGATGCGCTGTGACGCTGGGTAACATGCGTTGATGATACCGTTTCTCTGCTTGCATGATCGCCTACCGTGCTCGCCATTTCCCCGACAGCAACGCACGCTGTACAGATAAAAGGCGCGCGGCCCCTTGTCACGTGGAGGCTAATGAACCTGACGCGCTTAAGCGATATATATATATATATATATATATATATATATATATATATATATATATATATATATATATGCACACCACGTAGAAGAGGTATAGGGTGTGGCAGTGATGCTTCAAACTATGTTCACAGGGACCGGGCGTTCGTCTTATATTCTTTAAAACACTTGGAACGTGAGGGGTCACCTGCGATGTTCTTTATCCTGTCAACGGAACTTTATGAACTGCGAAGAATTTCGGGAACCGTGTATGATGGATGGATCGTTGATATTCGTTGTATGCGGAACGACCACCCAATTTTGTTCTTTTCAAAGTATATGTGTTTTTTTTTCTTTTTTTTAATTCAGGTGCTTTAATCAGTCGTGTTGTATTGTATGACTTAGCGAAACTAAGCAGTACTCGCGTAAGTTGCCTAGTGTTCGATCTTAGTTAAATGATCATTTGTGAATGACTTAACCGTGCGTTGTTAACGGAGCGCTGCGCCGTTTGTTGCGTTGTGACGTCTTTCATCGTTCCCAGATAAAACAGCCGATAGGGGAGAGCGTGAGAGAAAAGGGGAAAAAATAAGAAAGGACACATTTATCGACGTGAAAAGCGTATCAATCAACGTTAATGGTGGGTGATGCGCCTCCTATGACATCTAATTACTGTGTGACAGGCAGCGCTCGTTTTCCATTTAAGATGGGTTTGAATTCAGGACCATCCATATACGATATAGCCCTGTTGACCAGTTTGAATTTGGCCCTATCGCTGGCGTGATTCTTATTTTTTATTTGTTATGTTATTGGCAGTAAGAACACCGAAAGGATGCCGGGTATGAACATTCGGTAATTGTAGAAAGTAATACAGTTCCCACTTAATTGTCATACAAATATATCCAACACCGACCAGTTGATTGTTCTGTGACCGAGCTCCCGCTTTTATCCTGTCCTTCATAGCCGGGTAGGGGTGGGCGCTGGCGGCTACGGAGGTCGTTGGTCCAATTTCCGTGACTGTTATTTTCCTTCCTTTCTTCTTCTATTTCTTTTATGAGTGTAACGGCGCCATTGCGTGATGAATAAGATCGTCAAAAAACAGTGGAGAAGCCGCGCGAAGATGTCTGGCGTCGCCCGCCTTTAGCCGGCAACTGCGTCGCTCGATATCGCATTGTTTCTCGGTTGCTTTGGCACCGCGACTTGACTTCGTCAATGCACGCGCTGGCGGCGGTCGCGGCTTGTTTTTCGATCGGCGGCGTACGTGAGCGGCGGAGGATACCGGGGACGGCACCGAGCTCCACGGCGATCTCGGGTGGCACAAAACGCGCGTCATTCCTCGCCTCTCGATCGGCTCGCGTGACCGTTTCATAATGCACACGGCACCATAGCCGCCAGCGTTGACCTGCCGCGGCAGCTGCTCTGTCAGTCAGGTATCGATCGGCGCTCAGAGTCGACGCTCGGTGACAGCCTGCAACGCTAGAGAGGCCTGAGCTTTGGACGTATCTCTCTGGCTGCACTTCACGGACAGCCTTCCGCGTCATCGAAAGATAGGCAGTCAAAGCGCTGAACGTGCTTTATTTTTTAATATTATTATTTCTCTCTGTGTCACTGAATGCCCGAGTGATTGTGCGCGGCATAGCTCTCGTGCGGTTTCGAGTATTATGACCGCTAAGTGAAAATGTGCGCAACTGAAGCTCATATCAACGAAGGGGAGTGGTTGTCCTTTCCCAGCCGAGGGTCAGAATCGACACATCTTTAACCGTGTCAAAATTTTTTGCGTTTAAGACGTCCAGTTTACTTTCCTGTTCACAAGTTTCGTGGAATGAAAGAGTTCACTTCTATTACCGAGTACGCGTGAAGCATTTACGCGGTACTTTCGTTGTACTGAGGCAATTGACAACTTCCTGGTGTAACCCCGGTGAGACTTTTGGCTCCGTTTCTGTCATGAATGGACTAATGCGGACTTGGGCTCGCCGCTCCTACTACGAATACTTGGTAAGGAAAAAGCACTGTCCCCTACAGCGACGGCATGCCATTTTTATTCTTTCCCATTGGGAACTTGCGCAGCCTTTTCAAGTATTCATTCCATGGCATCTCATCACATAATTCACTTTCTAGCATTCAGTAAAATTGTAGATGGATTCACCAGGTTACGCGCATTTTTATATATTGCTGCTTCGATGTCTATTGTCTTGTACAATATATAATCGCTTCTGTATTTAACGCAGAGTAACTTATGGGCTTTTTCCCCACTTCCTTTTTTTTCTTTCTTTCTTGCAGGTAAGCACTGTTTGCACATCTTGATCCTCTAATGTTCATCACGGTGCTACTATCATTGGCGAGGCAGAGTGGAGCTGACATCTACGGCCCCTACAGGTACCGTGTCGGTTCCCAGGTCTGAGCTTGAGTTTGAATGTTTTTGAACAGGAACTGCATGGTGCCTCGTTGAATATACATGCAGGACCGCGATTTGGGCCGCGGAAAGTTGACAGAGAGCTTTAGCTTGCCCGCAAAACTTTTTACCGTTTGTGGTTAACGGGTGTACCTCGTTTGCAACGCTAATAGAGATATCTTGTGACGCTTCATTTACCCACAGTGCCTTATAGACATCTTGCCGTGTTCCATGAGCGCTTTCGTTGGCAGGGGGGGCAGGCAAGAAAGAAAAAGAAAAACAAAATTAAACACGCAGTATGTCCACGATGACGCCGCTGCCGCCAATCTTCACCAAACGCGAGGCATAGAATGCACTTGGTTACTGCAATTATATCTGTGTGTTTGCCTGTTTTATGTTTGCCAAACGGTAAAAATTAGGTTTGTGGACAAATTGAAACTCTCTATCGAAGAGGTCTAGTAAAAGGTTGAGCGATCGCATTGAGGCACTCTCCAGGAAGGGCCGAGTTTCGCGACACTCGTCGATGCTCGAGCTCTGGGGCGCCCTCAATTCTATAGAACGAACTAATTATATCGGAAGACGAAATCCTACGTGCGCTGATCCAATATGAATAACTAAACGTAACTACACGTCACCTTATGATGGACTGTCGAAAAGGTCGTTCACACGTGGTGCTCGAACAAATACGTTTACGCCGGACTCGCGACTCGTGCAAAATGTTTAATGCACGTAACAAAGGCGTAGCTTCGCGGTAAACTGCCTCTTCTCCAACGTTCTTGGAGGCATTTTCACAAACTGTTCATCGTGCCGGCATTTCGCTGTTTTCATCGCCGGCACAGTTAATTATGGTGCAAGCGGTGCAGATAGTTTCATCTGTGTCACAGTGAGATGAAAACCGGTGTACAGAAATAGTGGTGGCATTGCTGAAAAGGGGATACGTACAATAAAGTATTACTTAAAAACTGTGTTTTCGCAAATTTCTTAGTATAATGTTTATTATTTGTAAAGCAAAAGGGCGAAGTTCCAACTTTTCTTAAAATTTAGCGATGACGCCTGAACGTCGCTACGTCAATCTGACGTCACAGGTTTCTGCGCATTTTCTGGTATTCTGACCACTGCGGCTCAGTAAATGTTCTTGAAACTGTGGTCTTTGGCTCCTTGAAGACACAACGTTGGCCATCTTTACCGAACAAATATTAACTAGTGGCTCTATTCTGGACATTCCGCCATTTTCTTCGAGGCGTGACGTAATCGTGACGTTTACAAAATGGCGCTGATGGCCCCGATTTGCTTTCGTAACGTGACGCAAATTTGACGTTTTGCCTAAGAAACTGAAATGAAAACACTGAACCTAACGTTCCTGATAAAGCAAAACAGTTTTCCTCCTCAGTAAAAGTAAAGCAGGTGGCTCAAAACGTCTAAAACGCTTCTCGCTTCCGTCGTCTGCTGCGTCCAAGCGTGGTCCAAGCCATCGTCTGCTTCTTTAGGTATGATGCGTGTCTCACGGGAAACGGAATGAGTCGTCGTATATTGGCGCCCACGCGCTTGTTTTTTTACCTTGAGGACAACATACGCGACCTACCAGTGGTGATGAGCACAGGCCGCGTTATCGCTATCTCCTGAAACGCAAGTGACTCAGTTCGGCTCGTCTGGCTGAGAAGCGGCCGAATATCATCGATAGCGTTGCGCGCGTCAAAGGTATTTCGCTGCTTACTCGCATCGCGAGAGGATAAAGCCCCAGGGGCTTTACGAGAGGAAACTTCAATGCGCCGACTTGCGTACATTTCTTTTCACAAGTTAAAGAGCCGCCGTTGTCATACTCTCTGATGACGCGAAAAGAAATTAATCTTGATTACGATACAAACGCAGCAGTGAAATGTGCGAGAAGTCGCAGAAAGTTTGCTATGTTCAACCAGTATTGTTTCAAATAATCGAGTTTATAATGGAAACGATGGTTCAAAACACAAATGCCAACACCTCCCGAAAGCGATGCAAATGCTATGAGCGCGCGTTATGAACATGTTTTCACGGCCACAAACGACGGGGAAAATGCGGCGGTACGCATGCCTCTCTGTCGCCATTGCGTATGACCGCTCATTAGCATAATTCGCGTGGCGCGTTGCACCACAAATTATGGCGGAAGATCTCTGCAATGGGAGCGCAGCGCAACGTCACGCAACGTCAAATTGACGTTTACGAAACAGTTCTTCCTGTGACGCTCTTCACACCATATTCCTCCCGCCAATTAGCAAGCTGACGTGGTGGACATCTTTGACCGCCACCACATATTCGCGAAATTGCACATTCATTGCACGGGCTTCTGCACGCTACCGTCCACTTTTTATTTAAAGCTCGCAATATATGTGCCAAGGACCAGAAAAAACTATTAGTCGATAAAATTTGCAGCTCCTCGTTACGTTTCTTTATTTTGATGAAAACACAAAATTGCAATTTTGCAAAACCCGGCACAAATTTCAAAGCACGTGACCTCTCGACAGCCAATTAGATAGAAAACATGGCGGATAATGGCGACCGTGCAGCCGCCATGCGTGTTGAAAATAGAGCCATAGACCCTAGCCGACGCCATGAAAAGCTGTGACGTCACGGAGAGTCGGTGCGAGAACTTGAAGGCGGCGGCGCCACCAGTCTTTCCCTTTTGCGTCTTTTTCTGGATTAATAGTGGCTTTTTGTTTGTATTGTAGAATCGTAATTCACTTATTCAGCTGAAATTGTTTTTCTCTATTGTGTGCCTTTAGGCCGAACTACAAGTACGCTTGCCGGCACGCGAAAGCTCGCGCCGGCGTGCCTACCCATGCGCAGATTTTTACTTATTTATTTATTTATTTATTTATTTATTTATTTATTTATTTATTTATTTCGTGATACTGTCAATCTCATCAGGGATTGACAGTATCACGACAGATGGTAGATGACAGATGGTACGGGAAAGAGCGTACGTGTCGTCCAAGTGCGGCGTGAGCACTGATATTTGTTCCAAACAGATATCGGTAGTTCTATGGCAACCTCATATGGTTACCTCGCCATTTCCACGCGCCTCGCTACGCAGCTGCGCCGTGGTACAATCAACACCGATCAGGGCGGCAGATTTATGTCATGCAAGAATGTGCTCATTCTTTACGTTGATCTGACGACTCTAAAAATAAAACCAATTTTGGTTGTCAATATTTCGGCATTTCAAAGCACTGTCATTAACAACCTGCTAAACGATGTCTGTCAAAACAGTTAGTGTGAGCAGAGTGGCGCGCGCGTCTCTTGTAGTACGTCGGTTCAAACCGCCATTCCTGGCAAGGCGTGCCAACGCAAGGGGGCCCGCGCGAGCTTTCGCGCGCCGGCGAGCGTGCGTGTAGTTCGGCCTTTTAATAAAGGTTGTCCCGGATTGTTGTCAGAGGAAGCGACTTTTTTTTTTAATTAAAATACTCGCGTATCGGCAAATCGTTCTGTGTAAGCTAACTTTCTTAAGCAAGCGAGAATGAATAGCATAAAGAAAACTGTTTTCCTTCGTTGCTTCTTTCTCTGCAGCTACATAGCCCTAGACTAAGGTTTAAATGTCATGAAGGCGTAATAATTCTGCACCATACATTTTCTTTTGAAGCCAGTCAAGGAATGTGTGTCGGGCGTTGTTTTTTTACGTGGACACCCTTGAGGTCCAAGAGCGTGTTAACATTGTACTGCGACTTGAAATTGAGCGATTTGGTTTACCAGGCTTGCGGCTCGCAAATTCATTCATTCATTCATTCATTCATTCATTCATTCATTCATTCATTCATTCATTCTTGTTCGTCCTCTTTTTCGCTTTCTTTTGTGCGAATCGATGCGATGTAGTTTAAGTGTATTGTGTCTGTGGTAACTTAACTGTAGCTTAGAAACAGTCTATGTAGCCTAATTCTTCAATTAATGCCTCTTCACGAGACAAGAAGTAGCCGGTGCCGCGTTCCTGCACCAGCATTTCCTTTTATCATGTCAACTCCCCCTCCCCTTCCTATTTAACATTAGCGACCTTTGAGCCATATTCCACAATAAAGACATTTTATAATCATCAACATCATGTCAGTAATAATAATAATGATAATGATAATAAGCCTTGCACGAGCGAAATGAATGCTTAAACGTCTGTTTGTTACCATGCAAAGTAGAAGTCATGGGTACATTTTGAAGTTGGCGTAATTCACCGTCTCCATGCGTATAGTTCTAAGCTGTTCTTCTTGTTACTGAGGTGGGGGAGGGGGGGGGGGGGGAGGGGGGGCATGTAGGTTACTCTTTCCTCTGGAACTGTATAAGCCACTGGTCCGATCTTTAAGTCGTTCTTGAGCGCCGTAATTTATTCCCGTAGCCGCAGCGTTCTCCTAATGAATGACGCGCATCTCCCCTATTCCAGTCGCAATCAGAACTCTTTTTCGGTACTCGCGTTTAGCCAGTATCCGCTCCTGCGAGTGCCGTTCCGCGTATCGTTTTCGGTTTATAGTTTCGCCTCTTCTCTCTGGCTTGCACGTTTCACGTACAACCCGAACACCACCCTAGACAGTCAGCCCGCGCGCATCAGAGAGCGGCTCTCTCGCAGTTTCGCGGAGAAAGTTCGCGGGGCTCGATCGCGCAACTCGGCGCGAACGAGAGCGCGACGTGCGCGCTTCGTACGTGTGCGCAACGACGCGCTGCCGAAGCACAGAGCTCGGGGTGACGAGCCGCCGGTTTTACGTCTCTCCACGCGGCTTGTCTGGCGTACACGCAAACCGACGCTCGCGATCGAAACGACGCCCGTGCCATCCCTCGCTTGCTCTCACCGCTCGCAGTCCCACCCTCGCTCGTTCTCTGCGATATGTCCGTCGGGCGCAGCGTGCGTGCCGCTGCCGTGCACTGCTTCCACCGCCGCCGTCGTTGGTCGCACTGTAACGACTTAGATCTTGTGTAATGGCGACCAGCAGAAGCGCGTTTCCTTTTTTCTGTCTCTCTCTCTCTCTCTTTCGTTCTATCCGGCGTTTCCGGTGCCTTTGGATATGCAGAGAAGCGCTGCTCGCAGGGGCGTGACTCTACTTCCAAATGGTCGCTGCCGCCGCGGCGTGTGGGCGCACGCCACCATCTCTCGGTGAGGATGGCGGCGAGCAGGCGTCATTTGGCGAAAGGAAAAAAAAAAACGAAAGAAAAAATACGATCTGCGGTGTCGACGAAACGAGAGAGAGAGAGAGAGAGAGAGAAAAAAAAAGGAAGTAACGTTCGTTTCGTCGATTAGCCGCCTCGAATTTGGCTTTTCGTGCTGCGTCCGGGAGCAGTAAGGGGATAGATGTACGGTGGTGCAGGGTACGCACACTTGCACCCACGCGTTGCGCCTGACAGGTTTGACTGTTGTTACCACTGATCTCCACTATAATCAGTGGTAACGATCAGTGGTTGTTACTTCAGGTTTTCATTTATATTTCTTCTTCTGTATTGATTGCCGTTCCCTAGAAATTTGAGATTGACGTGCGGAGGTTACTTAAGTATTCTCAGATTTGAGACGCGCGTAGCGGACGTAGTTTGGCGCTACCTTTTAGCGTTTACATGACCTACTACGTCATAAAAAAACAATAGAAAGAGAGAGAGCGTCCCCGTTGCTGGCAATACAACGTTCTACGGGAGTATTGTCTGCGTTATACTGTCACGTTTTCTTGTAATGCGCGCTGTCTTTTAGGCTGGCCCTTGTATAAAATATTTGTAGAGAAAAAAAAAAAGAAAGCAAGGTGAACAAGTAAATTATTTGTACACGTTTCGAAATCTTTTTCGTTTACTGCCCTCTTGTCCGCACTTTTTCGTTTTCTTCCTAATTCCGAGGAGCAAGTAATGACCTTGAAATAACGTCCAGACGTGCTTCAACCGGGTCTAGTTGACAGGGCATGACTGTATGGTGTGTGTGTGTGTGTGTGTGTGTGTGTGTGTGTGTGTGTGTGTGTGTGTGTGTGTGGTGTGTGTGTGTGTGGTGTGTGTGTGTGTGTGGGTGTGTGGGTGTGTGTGTGCGCGCGCGTGCGTGCCACCTTTGCAGCGCAACAATGCACCATGCAGTAATGGCTCTGAGTTTCGCGTTAGCTTAGCGTCAGCAGTACTTTGACCGGCAGGAAATCGTTCGCTCTGGGCTGTCGTTATTCGACACTATTTTTGTATTTGGGCATCAAACAAAACGGCTACTGCTGCTGACTTTGTGCTAATCATGCAGTTGCCATTTGTACAGAAGTTGCATATGTATATGTCAATACGGTCATCCTATACTTCCTCGGTGGGTTGATGGGGTGATGAAGTTAGGAAATTGCAGGCGCAACTTGGAATCAGCTAGCGCAAGACAGGGGTCAGTGTAGATCATTGTCGTCCTGCAGTGGACATAAAATAGGCTGATGAGGATGTTGATACTAACTCGACCAATTTCCCGCTTTACCTGCGTATACAGAAGCCTAATAGCTTTTGCTTTTCGTTCTTTAATCCTTTTTTGCGCGTGCCTTAACACACGTGCCTGGTAAAGAGAAAGGCAGGGAGGGGGTGGGCGGTGGAATTGAAGCTTGGATGATATTGCAGCTTTAATATCATGATATACATTAAGAGAACCTTTCGCCAGCAATCCACCATATTATATGTTGTGCTTTGTGACGAGAAGATGGGTGTCACTTCGTCTACGAGTATGCGTGTGATAAATGTGCACACAGAATTTGTTTGTCGGGAAGTGGGAAAAAAAAGAGCGGAGAAGGGGTTGGGGACTGGAATTTTCGGTTGAGTAGATAGGGTAGGGGAGGGGGGGGGGGGGGGGGGAGGCGTTGGAAATAGATACCAGAGAGAAGGCGGCTGTTTGAAACTCTGTTTTCGTCGTCGGGGCGCGCGGCGTGATGCGGCTGGCGCGCCGTAAAGTTGCCGGGTCGACCGATCAGGCGCCGTCGGCCGGACATTTATTAGAACTGATCGGGTGCTTCCGAGTACGGTTTATCGCGTGCGCGCAGGACTCGCGCGACCGCTCGGTGGCGAGTCCTGCTCGCCGATAAGTTTTTCCCGGGAGACGAAATTGCGACACTCTGTCGCGCCGTCGCACCGGATGGGGTCGCGCGCAGCAGTAAACTCGGCGTGGGCCGCGCTGGACTACATAGTAGATCCCTAGGAGTGCGTAATAAGGAAAACTTCCCAAGGCCGCACTGGGTAATTTTGCGCTCGGCGCGTGCTCTGCCTATAAATGGTACGCATTGACGCCGCCATGGTCCGTGCCTGCGCCGATGCCGATCGAGGGGCCGTGTGAAAGAGGTATAGAACGGCTCGACTCGCGTACAAATCTCGATTTTGTCGCCATGAATGCAGCGTGTATAATTACCGTCCCGTTTGTGCAGCGCGCAGCCATGCTGAAGCCATGGGCGGTGCACGAGCGGATGTTGTCTTTCCGGTTGCAGGTGCTTGCCTTAATAAGATGAAATGGTCTTGGCTCAATGCTTATCGCGAGCTAGTATACTTTCCTGGAGTGCGTTTCATACTATATACCGCGAACACGTTGTCAGCTGCGATTGGCTCGTGGGGCTGCTATGCGGCCTCTCTGATTGGCTCGAAATGTCGCCGTTGCGGAATTTGAAAATGTTCTGTAATTTCACGGTGTCGAGAGTAGCATTTCCCGGTCACTTGATACGAGATATATTGGTCATTGAATTGTGGCAGAATATACCCACTCGTACTCCGACACGGTGCTTTGATAAATTAGGGACCGGCTCCGAGGTATCGCGTGGTTCAGGACTACTTAAATTCACGGCCAATTCAAATCCAACGCTTTTTCGTGGTCGCGTTTTACTGCGGTGGCGTGACGTGTTTGGGTTGCGTAGTGTCTGCGTGACGCAAGGCTGAGGGCGCTACGATGGGGTTAGACGCCTTCCTAAAACTTCAGCTTCGAGTGACCCGTGTTCCTCTTCCTTTTATTTGTCTTTCTTACTACGAAAGTATTCTACATGATGGCGTTATTATTAATTATGGAGATTTATGTTGCCGAAACATGAAAGCCTATATATTCACTTATGGTTAGCGACTAAGCAGTGGTGGCCGCCAATCCCAGCTTGTACGTCTAAATAGTGTGTTCAGGCAAACGGAGGCGACTAAGCGAAGCAATTTCTTTTACCTTCTTTTGGGCGAAAAGCGGCGAGTGGGCACCAGTTGGCAATAATGGCGGTCGTTATACGTCGACGACTGCATATATATATGCACTCGTCGACGTATAAAGACCTCCGGTGTATAGGCGTTAATTGCGAGGATCCCGCCGCCTCGCCGCTGCTGGCTACCACGGAGGAAGGACGCCATATTGCCGTTGTTAAATGTGCCATAAGTACGCGCCTGCAATCATCAAGGACTGCGTGCTTGCTGGTGCCGATGTCTGCCGGGAGCTTTCGCTCGCCGCCTGGCGCGCAGATCGCATGTTCCTCTCTAAACGACCTGCCCCGCGATCACTGTTCGGTCGCAGTGCACGACCTCTCGCGCTTGCGCGTGCTTTCAGAATTCATCGTCGTGTTGATGCGTTTTCTTTCGCTCTCTCGGCCATAAAAACGGGCGATAATCTCAAATTTCGAAGACAACTAAGAAGCAAGGAATGAACACTGAGCTGCCGTATAAGCGTCAACGTACGAGAACAAGACCCCGGGCGCTTTTTCATCTTTCTTGTCTCTCTTTCTTTCCTTCTTTCTTTCTTCTCGCTTCTATGAGGTAATGGTTGAACAGCTTTATTGCCAGGGAACAAATGAGCGCCTTCTGTATATTGTTGTTCATGTCTTATTCTTTCTTGAAGCATGTATATATATATTCTTTGTCTTCTTTTCTCTTGCTCTCGAGGTGACGATGAAACGACTCAGCTGCTGATGACCCCCGCGCCGCCGGTGTCTGCTGCTATAAGAATATGACCATTATCATTTGTCAGTTGAAACGGCTCCTTTTTATAACGTATCCGCCCTCTATAATAGTCCGAGACAATCTTAACCGTAACCTCAATATCAATCCATTTTTTTCGATTGCTCTTTCTCTCTTTCTATATTTGACCACGCAGGAGATGTTCTGATGCTCTCTGCGCGCACTGCTAATGTTCCTTAATTAAAGCGCGTAATGACCGCTTTGTCGTTTGTTCGGTCTCTGCTGCGTTTGACCGTGATGAAGGGGGGGGGGGGGGGGGGGGGTTGGCTTGGATCGTTCGAATTGAATTGCAGTGACGAAACGATTAGAACCGCGCGCTTTGCCATGATCGGTTTTAATTTCGGCTTCTCTTTCGGAGGGAACCACCCTTTCTTTCTTTTTTCTTTTTTATATATATTCTACCATTCATGTATATGCTCGGAGCGTTCGTTGTTAGAATGGAAATGGTTTCCTTTATTTTACTCAACTTCAATGCAGAAAGAACGCTGGCGGCAGTGCAACAGCAGCGCCAGAATGGTAACCATCATGCTTTCTTTTTTTTTTTTTGGATTAAGGTATCTTATTCGTTGATTCGCAAGCCCGTGTTGATTCGTAGGCCCGTGTTCAAAAACGGAACTTACCCTTAACTTATGACTTAAGTAGCTGGTCGATGCTTTACGCGTTTCATAGACAAATCTTGTACCTAAGGTTTGAGTGCCGGAAAGTAAAGTACAGCCATTGGCAACCTTAAGTGCGACTTTCGCTACCCTCGCCTAGCAAGCAAGATGGCCGACTGCTACGGCAGCCTCGCCGACTTAGCCGATTCCGCCGGACGACGTGTGCACGATATTACGGAGGATGAGGCATACCGATACGCGCCGCCACTACGGCCGTGCACGGCTTAGGGATCGACAGATTCCCATGGAAGTGTACAACGACGCGGAATTATCGTGGCAGTACCGCTTTTCGAAGCAAGCGGTGCTACGACTGTTGGAAATGCTGCCACTGGTCCCAAAAGACAACGAACGCGGTCACCCTGTGCCGCCGCTGCTCCAGCTTCTGATCGCGCTTCGATTCTACGGCGCCGGAACCTTTCAAGTTGTCACCGGGGACCTCGTTACTGTTTCGCAATCAACTGTGTCTCGAATCATCGCACGAATGTCAAGAATGATTGCCGACACTTTGTTCCCGCAGCTCGTGAAGTTTCCGAATGCCAATGATTTGGCATCCGTAATGCAGGAGTTCTACACCATTGCACGGTCCCGATTTCGACTGACGGATACATGCAGCGTGCGTTTTCTTGTTCTCGACCACGCTGCGATGGCGCGAAACGAGCTCCGGCAGCACTGTGCGTTTTTCTTCGGAAAAGTTTGTTTTCTTTTTTTTTCCATCGTCCGCGTGGGTTGAAAACACACAACACACACACACTCTACGCGCAAAGACCGCATGTTTTCAGCAACAAAACCAAGAAATGGTCGGAACGGCGACACACACAACCGCAGTGGCTGCGAGAACCAAGGTGAACTTGTGGCCACACGAGTTTGAGTAAAGCGCTAAATACAAATAGTCTTTGTAATTCACTCAGCAGAATGCGCGTGCAAGCACTGCAACATTTATATCCGCATTACTCTGCTGCAAAAATTATTATTATTATTATTATTATTATTATTATTATTATTATTATTATTATTATTATTATTATTATTATTATTATTATTATTATTATTATTATTATTATTATTGAACCGATCGTACACGTAAATTATTTACGTATCCTCGATACGTAAAAGTCTTACTTTCGAAAGTGATACTTAAGTGGCATTTTTGAAGTACTCTCCTTAAACTTACCTAACACTTGTACTTTTCCCGCACTTATTGACGTCCTACTTAAGTTCCGTTTGTGAATACGGGCCGTAATCTCGTGTTTCGTCAAGTTAGAGAGATAGAATGATACGCGCCAGTGTCTTTCGTTTTTTGCTTTATTCTCTGCAAATTGTCTAGTAATGAATTTTGAACGGATTCCTTGCCTTTTGCTGACGAAACCTGCGTGTTTACGCTCTTTGTAGGATGAACTGTATAAGGTAATTGGGCGAAACCTTGCAGCATGTGACACAGGTCGTCAACAGAGTCTCTTTACGCAGACATGACTGCGTGCTAAGCGGTGGGACAGATATAATAGACTGGGAAAATGGGCTACCTCTAATTTTTTAACGAACAATTTTTTCCACCTTTCTTTCTTTCTTTCTTTCTTTCTTTCTTTCTTTCTTCTTTCTTTTTCTTTCTTCGTCGTCGTCGTTTTCAGACTCAAAGTCTGACGAAAATTCAGCGTCCTTTGACTCGCTGCTATTCGATGTATCGATATATCACCCGCAGAGGCAGCGGAATCGCGATATCTGCGATCTCCCGAAGCGCGCGCCCCGTCTTTCTTTCTTTCTTTCTTTCTTTCTTTCTTTCTTTCTTTCTTTCTTTCTTTCTTTCTTCTTTCTTTCTTTCTTTCTTTCTTTAACTTTATCAGTGTACCCTCCTCCCGAGCTTTTCCATCGTGAGATTGGCCATATTATGTGGGAAACTTTCTCAGCTTTCCGTATGCGCGTTATCGTTCGGTCTTGTTCGACGAGGACGCCACCGGCCTGGTGTATTGCTCGCGATGCCGTGCGTTGAAAGTGGGGCGAAAACTATCTCCCAACGAAGTTCGAGAACTAAAGAACAGACGCTGATTAGGCGCGGAACGATCTCTCGAGTAGCACTGGCTAAACGTTGCGCTGCCGGCCATCACGCGCCGCAGTGCTGTCGTGTGATCCAATTAGCGGAGTGCGCATCCTGCAGGCAGCTGTCCCTGGAAAAGCGGGAACAGGACACCGAGGTGGAGGAAGCATTCAGGGATGCTCTGGGCAGATGCGGCGCGCTTGATAACGAGGCTGCTAGGGGGAGAGGGAGAGGGGGGGGGGGGCAGGAGAAGTGCTGGTAGATCTCTTCATCGTCTCTTTCCGTTTGTACGCTGCCGTCAGGAATGCGCTCAAACTTTGGCGAATCTTGGAAATATCTTCCCAACATCATATTTGCTTGTTTCGTTACGTGCAATACCGTGGGTTTTTATCCCTTCCTTTTATGTGTAGAACATATTACGCCACATCGTATGTACAGTCAACCACAAAAGTTTGCGGACCACGCGAGCGCGTGGCCAAGAGCCTCTTCGCGACACTTCCGCTACGTCACCAGCGATCGACAGCAGCGCTACGTTGAAGACGCATCCCTCCTTAAATCTATGGCCTGTCTATTTTCGCACTGTGCGCAAATATTTTCTACCTATCTCTTTCAACGTGACGCGCTCTTTGTTAGCCAGGGCTACTTGCTTATATTTTGAGAGCAGAATATCAGTACAAGTAATCAGACAGCGTATTCTTCGGCTGTTATCAGTTCTATTTTCGCGTAGCCACGCTGTTTTTTTGTTTTTTTTTTTTTCGTGAGTGCGTGAGTGAGCGGTGAGGCAGCCATGGGACACAGATGCTTAGTCAGTAGGCAGAATTTTTCCGTTCCTCCCCCATCGCTAAGTGACAGTAGCGGCCGGGATTTTATCGCCTGCGCCCAGGTTTTGCTGCGCAAAGCCCGAACCACCGCGCTGCTATAGTGGTTACATTTAGAAAAATAAGAAATAATCGGGTGCGATGACTCTTTTTATAACCCTTTGCGACACGGCGTCCTCGTTTGGGGACTCGAACTTCGGAGGCGCGTCCCACGCCACGTGTTTCTTCAAATGACCTAAAACTCAGTGTGCACATTCGTGTCCGCTTCCTGATGGGACAACTAGCGGTCAGTTAACTTCATTGTCCTGCGTATTGCTGCAGATGATCACTTTGCTGGAGACACTACCATGTTAGACAATCGTTCGACGTGCCGCGTTCCAAGACCAACGTCAAGAGTATTTTTTTTCTCCGGTCGACACGAATACAACCGAAAAAGCAAGTGTGCATGCGTTTCGGGCCTAATAGTTGATTCTTTTTATGCAAGCATTGAAGCTGACGGATTTCAGAATAATTAGATAATGAGTTATACGCTAATTAATTTTTTTTACTGAAACTCGCACAAAACAGCACATTGCTTCGTCTTCTTTCTTGGAATGTAATAGTGAGCGTCTTGAAATGATGCCATGCGCATTTGACGCATTTGCAGACAGTGCATCATAATTCGTGTCTGAAGGGGATGAATTTATTCACAAGACATTTACAGAAGTGTCATGAAACATAGGTCTCTCAATGATCTAGTAGGAAGTGAAATGTCCGCCGTTTTCTAGCACCTTATTGATGCGTGTGGGCATCGACTCGTACAAAGATTCAGTAATCTCCGGTCGACCGCGCAGGCTTTCCCATTCTTGTGCGATCGCTTGCCACAGCGTATCGGCCGTGCGGCCGCGGTTGGCTCGTGTGGACAGCCGTTTCTTCAACATGCCCCAGACATTTTCTATGGGATTCAAGTCGGCGCCACATGGAGGCCACTCAAGCTGGCAAACAGCATGTTCTTCTAGCAATGACTGGACGATACGTGCTTTATGGATCGGGCTGCGGTCGTGTTGAAAAAAATAGCAGCCGTCGCTGAAGGGACCGTCCAGCGCATACGGAACGAGGTGTCTAGTGATGACGTCGCAGTACCGTGACGCAGTGAAGGGCCCTTCCAGACGCACAAGGGGACCAAGGCCATCTTTGCTGATTGCTCCCCACACGCTCACGGAACACCGTCCACTGGATAGAACACTCTGTGTGTAATTAGGCAGATATCTGCAAGAAATAGCATACAATTGGGTTCCAGCGGCGCGTCTAAAAATGTTGTGATTCCTCTTGCGTATGAACTTTATAATGCTGTTATAGAGTTGCAATAGAAAACGTGCAAACATCATTAGATAGTACTGAAAGACCCACTGGCAGCTTTTAATTAGCTTCAGAGTAAGTAGTACTATGAAACAATCGTTAATGTTTTCAACATAATACCACTACAGAAAAATCTCGTAATGTCCAAAAGCTCATTTTACGTGAAACATGTTGTGATGCAGAATTAGCTTCGTGAATTAACTGCCAATACACTGTAAACACACCTGCAGTTTAGTGGACGCCAAACCCGCTTCCGTTGGTCCCAGCGCGTGGAAAAAGTTGACTCGTCGCTAAAGATGACATCGCCCCATTTCTCTGTTGTCCAATCTTTCATTGCTGTAGCGAACATGAGTCGTTCTTGTAGCTGGCTGTCTGAGAGGCAGGGCTTCTGTGCTGCTACGAAAGACTGCAGGCCAAGCTCACTCAGCCTTCTTCTTACAGTCTCAGACGATACCGTGAGCGAGAGCGCTTCTCGGATATCCTCTGCACTTTGAAAAGGATCAGCCACGATGGCGGCCGTAATCAGGCGGTCCTCTTCCTCAGTCGTGGCCCTTGGACGCCCACTGCGCTCCATATCTGTGAATCTGTCATCGTCGCGGAAAGCTTGAATAATCCTATTCACGGCAGTCCGGCTCCTGTTGGTTCGGCGGCAGATTTCGCGCTGAGGTATTCCCTCTATAAATAAACGCACAATGTGCCTTCTTTCGTCAAGTGGAACACGCAGCGGCATCTTTCCAAATAGGCGATCACCACGTGGCCTGAAGCAAGTCTACTACGTTTTCAGCGACTGATGCGAAGATGCGCCTATGTGTGAAAGAAAATTTTCTATGCATCCGCTTTTTCTTTATTTTTGATGACAGTGAAACACCTCCCTACCCTTTCTCTCAAGACGCAGAAGCAGCAACACTCATTGGACCAAGATGCTGCCAACCAAAGTGCGCCAGTAAACGTCGCGTAAAAAAATCGTCGCAGCGCTTCGTGAAACTTATCTACCCACTGGCACACCATTCGACAAAGGTTGCAGTGATTGCTCCGATACTGCTATCAAGCCAGATATGTGGCGGTCTTATCGCAGACAGCGCTCTGCGTCAACACAACGAACTAACAATGTCATGCACGGGAATAAAAAATTAACAGGCAGGCGAGTACCAAGAGGGCTCATATCCGGGAAAGCGCCCCTGTCGCCGCTAGGTGGCGTACCGCTAGGTGGCGCGGATAGGCAGTCTGGCACGCGCTCGCGTGGTCCGCAAACTTTTGTGGTTGACTGTACGCTTTTGTGTTTGTACGTCCAACTGCGGCCTGAGGATCGGCGTGCTCGTCCACCGGCGCATGTAATACGGCTCCTGATCAGCTGAATCCCTCGTCGAGGGCCGACTGCCAAGCCCGAGAGACCGCAGAGAGCCAAAAGTGGTTCAAGAGAGCCTGAAATGGTCGAGCCGATCTGAACCGTTGAGTTACTAATCAGTGTTGCTTCAAGGGCACTGGAGGCTCAGGGGGATAGTTTTGTTCCCGCTACAGAATATTCCTAATGTCAGCGATCTTCCCAGACAGTGGTCGTGTTTAGCATTACTATTTATTGGTTGGTGTGGTGTGCGGGCTACTATGCTGGGGACTCGTCCAACCTCAACGTTATCATGTCTCTGCTTTGCTTCTGCTGTCCACGTTAGCTGCCTTTCTCCTACCAGCCTTTAGTGATGCGCAACCCTCGAGTTATATGCGCCATCTATCAATGTGTCAGTGCTTAGCTCTCGGCAAATTAAAATGCGATGCTCTTGTGCAGCGGACGCTCTTCTTGTCAAGGTTCTTCTCACTGTCCTCATTATTCGCCTCCCGAACAGCGTCGCAATCGCGTTTCTGTCGCCCGTGCGTCTAACTCCGGTCGACTAAAGGTCCGAGATATATGAAATGGCGGACAAGCGCAGCGACTTCGTGGCGCGCATGTGCAGTCGCTTCACTCTTTGAGCGAGACATCGCTTTTTTCTCATTCCGCGTTGCCGAGTAGGAGAAGCTACACTCACGCGCTCGTATACACTGTGCCGGCGGCGGCAAGAACAAGCGCGCGCAGCCCAGTAGGCACGCGCGGCGTTCTTGCCTTTGCGTCTCTCCCTCCCGTGCTTTGCTTTCGCCGCGGTGCAAGCCCCAAGAGGAGGAGCCTTTCCCGCAGTGAGCGATGATGCGTCTTCGCCAGACGGCGGCGGCGGTATTCGCCGGCGACCGCCTCGGGCTGCGTCGACTTGCGGCCGGCATCGCCCTGCTCGCGCTCTGTCTGGCGAGCGCTGTGACGTCTTCTTATGTTGATTTCCTTACACTTTCTTATCCTTGCCTCCCCTCGAGTCGCTTTCTTTGTTTCGCTAACCGGCGAACCTGTTTTCCGGTCAGCGCTCGCAAATTCCATTCTCTCTCTGTGCTATAGCGTTGCGGCGATAGTGGTTTCATATCTCGACGGGAGAATACCGGAAGATCCCGGGGAGTAATTGCGGCTAACTATGCGTGGGCACCGCCGGCGGCTGGCATATAACGAGGAGCAAGAGTAATGAATGGAATTGAGAACGGGACGTGTCGTAGAGGAGAACTTTTTTTTAGTTATTATTATTGAAGAAAGAAGGTAACTCGGCAATCCGGCAGGGGCCATTGCTTTCCGCAGCGCAATGGCTCCGCTTGGCAGAGTTTTCGTTTCTTTCTTGGGTAGCCGAGAAAACTGTGATATGTAAATGGGGGGGGAGAGGAGGAGGTAGGAAGTTTGGAGGGCGTAGCCAACTCGTTTTAAGCGGCTGCGCGAAATGTTCAGTTTATGAAGACGAAGTTTAAGTTTGTGGATCAGGCTTTGCCTGGACGACTGGCGCGTTTGCCATTGTTTGACTATTTCCCTAATTTTATTCTGGTCGAGAACTGACCCATTATAACGAATTACGCCCACTGTCACGCTTATTCTCTTATTCTGGTACTCTCCGGCGCCGAGCAGGAGCTACAACTTCGCAAAGTTATGTGTCGCATCGCATTCGTTAACTCTTTCCCTACCATGGAAAAAATATGTTTTTTGCATGTTACGCCAGATGTGTTTTTTTTTTCTGGAGGAACTACTGCGCTCAATATTTAATGTAATACATAAACAGAAAGCAAAATGAATGCACTTTTCACACATAAAAGTTTATTAACGAGATATATGTCATAAAAAGATATAAATTGGTAAACTCAAGATTGTGCGATAAAATTGAACAAAGTTTGTAAAGACGCGCTTGTATCTACTAAGAAAAAAAATCTTACGAAATATGAGATATACAAAATGTATTGCCGTCTATTAGGCACTATCTCCAAAAAAATCTAAATTTTTAATTGAACGGGTATTTTGCTACAAAAATTTACCTGCATGCAAGCACTACAGTTGGGCATGCCGGGCTGCGGCCGCCGATGTTCCGGGCTGGTTTACGTCGTCGTCGTTTTCAGACTCAAAGTCCGACGAAAAGTCAGCGTCCTTTGACTCGCTGCTATTCGATGTATTGATAATATCAGCCGCAGAGGCAGCAGAATCGCGATATCTGCGATCTCCCGAAGCGCGCGCCCCGTTTCCGGAGCCGGACATTTTTGCGTTCTGCTTTGACGATCGCTAAACTTCGGAGCGCGTTTTAAAACCACCGCTTGGCGGGAAAAAAGCGAATGTACTAGAAAGCAAAAATATAGTTTCTCCTCTTTCACGTCCGTTGGCGCAGTGTGTCCGTGAGCGGCGCGGAAGGTCTCGAAAGTGGCGTTTCAAACCATCGATAGCGGGCGGCCATTTTTTCGTTCTCCTTTGACGATCGCGAAACTTCGCAGTGCGTTTAAAGATCACCGCCTCGCGGGAAAAAATGCGATCTGCTTAGAAAACTAATATATAGTTCTCCTCATTCACGTCCGATAGCGCAGTACACTGTAAAATAATTTACACTCTTAAAAGTGAAAAAAAGGTGTAAATGTGTCTATAACTCACACCCTTAGGGTGCGAGTTATATAATTCACACCCTAAGGGTGTGAGTTATAGACACATTTACACCCTTTTTTTACTTTTAAGGGTGTAAGTTATTTTACAGTGTATGTCCGTGAGCGGAGCGGAAGGTCTTGAAAGCGGCGTTTCATACCATCGATAGAGGGCTATAACCATGCCCAATGGGCGCGGTACGGAAAGAGTGAAGGTGTACTGGCAGGATGCTGCCAGTTTTTGTCGTGGAATCATTTTGGCTGTTTAACTCAATCCCTACATTGAGAGCAGAGAAGTTTGCCATAAGCCGAATATTCATAACGCGAACAAAGCCAACTACGATAGCCAGTTGGCGTACTTAACTGTCCTCGCTTTTTTTTTTTTTTTTTTTGTCCACGAATGAGAATTGTAATTTGGCGCCTAAAGGAAATATAGTACGGTAACATGCCATACTTGTAACTGGCTCGAAGTCCCAATAGTGCATTTGCGCATAACGTTTACTCATGGCGCTGATGTCTGCTTGCACAGTGCTAGTAAATAGCAGTGACTCTTCTAACTGTCTCTTCTAACTTCTGTCTCTTCTAACTGACGGCTGAACGTTGTTACGTATTCGGCGTCAGAACGACTGCCGGTAGTCGAGGAACGGAGGCCCGAAAAACAATCTCGTTTATTTTTTGTGAAACGCGCTTTTTGTGTGTTTCCTGACCAATCAAATTGGTGTAAACATAAGAGGAAAAGCAAGTGTCGGCGAGCGCCGCAATCTTATCTGAAGATGCAAGCGTGAACACAAGGGAAGCACTGCAGACACAACAACGCCAAACAGAGAAGGAGCCTTTGTCAAGCCCACGGTGCAAGAAATATATTTCTTACACCGTGGTCAAGCCTAACAGCTGCCTTTTGTGGTTGCTCGCCGTTTCTGTATCTTAAACTGATAAACTTCGAACTTCGAAATCACTTGTTTTGGATGTCAGTGGAAATTACTCCCGATGATTGTTACTCGTCGGAGACATAAAGAATCGACTCACGTGCGCGAAATTATTGAGATTGATTTGCGCCCTTAGTTAAAGAAGCTATGACTTGCTTTCTGAACGGCTTCATCATAAATCGTTGAAAAGTCCGGGTCCAACGCATGATTCCCATGGCGGCTGGAATACCTGCAGCGTCGTACTCCCGTCTTCCCCGATTCTAATGGGAAACTGAGCCCCTTGCAAGCCATCACTCGGTAGGCATTTAGGCCAGGCGTTTGAACTATCTTATCTAAAATTATGGCGACTGTCTCATTGAGACTGAAATGTACCTTAACATAAGCTGGAAGTGGTATCTTTCCTGCTGCGATGCTTATTGTGTTCTTTGCTATGACTATATTCTATTCCTGCTGGCTGACGCGGCCTCATGATGATGACCTTGATGCCTTACCCATATAACGGGAGACCTCGCCGCGTTCGTATCGGTGGCTGACGGCCGAGTCGTTGCTGGCACCTTCGCAGTGGCCGCGATATGCAACGAAGGTTCACGCCTCTGGCACCGTTGTGGCACACAGCAAAATAATTGACAATCTTAAAAGTGGATAAGGGTGTAACTCGGTCCTTAACTCACACCCTTTTCGGTGGCGGTGTGCACGAGTAGTTCCGCGTGAAATATTAACGCGATAGCGTTAATAGCGTTAATGGCCCCGTGTCGCAGAAAATCCGGCGTCGCTGTCGGCGTCTGCGTGGATGTCGTCGTCCGTGGCGGAAAAAAAATCATCCCCAACCACCCCGACCGCTCAGGCCCTCCGCGTGGCGCAAGGTGTTAGCGAAGGAGAAAATCATCCCGAACCACCCCGACCGCGCAGGCCCTCCACGTGGTGCAGGGTTTTGGTGAACAAAAATTGGATTTCTCACAGTGAAATTCGTCAGAAAAAATGGTAAAGTACGACTTAACCACAACCTACAGACATGGTGGCGTCGCATTGTAGTTTGAATGTATGAGAAAACATAATTCTGTTACGACGAAACTCAAACCCCTTTTCCAGCATTTCTACCCCATCAACATGGTGCGCTCGGATAGGTTAGTTGCGAAATTCATATTCAGATGGCGCTCGCATCCTCGGGAGGTCAAATTTGGACTTCGCCTGGCGGTCAAATAAGGACTTCGCGCGCGCTTTGGACACGCGTGCGTCGGGGCAATAGCGAACAATCAATAAAATAATTTTAAAAAAAGTGCTAGGGCCTTCACATTTTAAAATAAGACGACTTATATTGCCCCTGGAAAACGTTTTCCCAGCAATGCATTTCTGTTCAAAAATGAAGCCGACTTTAAGGGGATCGGTGCAAGCTAGATCTTTGTAAGATGGCTTTCCCATGTTCTGTGTTGCGGTGCAGCTCACTGAGACAAAAAAGTTGTCGCAGTTTCACCTGAAAGGCGAAGCATCAATTCCGATAGCAAATTTGTAGAGAGCTATACGGAGTAATGATAGTAGCTTTATCAGCTGTATAAACTTTGGACATGCAGCAGCACCGGCAACACGCAGAACTGTTGTCGACGCCGTCGGCGTTTTGCCCGCGTTCGCACAAAATGCGTGCGGCGTTGGTGACTGTTGCCGGAGCCTCAGATATAAATAGGCACTTGGTGCCGCAGCTAAACGTCCCCTCCCTTCCCTCCCCCCCCCCCCCCCCCACGCCCTTTCGTGCGTCAGAAGAAGGCGCGTTTGCTCTACATATATGGTGATTGTAAAGGAGGAAAGAGACGCCTACTTCTACAGCCCTTCAGGGAGCACGGCACAGAACGCGCGCTTGTTCTCCGCCGTGCGTTCACTCCCCGTGAAAGCGCGCGTCCCTCACGCCCTTTCAATCGCACATAAAGCGTTCGGCGGCGCGCGGCGACGATTTCATCTCCATTGACGTCATACGGAACCTCACGGCGACGGCGACGGCAGAAATCTGCTTTGGAGTGTCCATATAATTGCTATCGCAATAAAATGCGATGCGAACGGGGCCCGATAACGCTATCGCGTTCCGCTCTTAAAGGCGAAGCTTAAGCGTCCTCCAATTTTTGTATGCACTCCTCGCTCCGAGTTATGAGAGCATCGTTATATTTCATTAGCACTCTCCGAGCAAGACGCACGAGGTTTTGCCGCGAGAGGGTGTGCGTCTGTTAACAATACGTGACAGGAAGTGCCTGCGTAAGCTGAATCGATACGTGAGCAAGCGTATTGCAGAATGCGTGCCGTCACTGCGCAGTGTAGTGCGAGGCGTGGCGCCTGTGCGCAGGCTGCCTGCTTCCCGTGTTGCAAAACGAGATCGCTCGACGATGAGAAACGTGCGAGGGCGCCGTGCTTGCCGATCGGAATGCCCAGCGCGCTAGCATTTCCCATACGTCCCTCCACGAAGAGCAGATAGTCCTGAGAGGAGAGGGGCGCCATTTGGAGTGAGGGACCGCGAGAAGAAGGATGCGTTATTATAACGAGCCGGTGGTAGGTACAGGTGTACGCGGGCTTGCTGTTTGCCACCTCTGTGAGAGTGTGTGCGAGCGTGCGCAGCTTGCCGCACGCTCGCTCTCGGCAATCGGAGCGTTCCTGGATTGTCATTTGTCTTCAGGGACTCCTGGCCACTCGCGCGCTCTCTCTGTGCCTATACTATATGCCAGTTCTTTCTTTTTTTCTTTTTCTCACTAGGCAAATAAAGGTCCTGATGTTGGCTCTCTGTGTGACAAATGATGCCGAAGCTCGTCTCTGGCGCGTAGTATATATATATATATATATGTTCTCGGGCAGTCTGTTTGCGCGGCGCGGCTGTGTGGCGTATACTTAGGATTCTGTTCCTAATTTTTTGCTTACGTGACATTTCGTAGTGGCGCGATGGCGAGCGGCGGTTTTCGCTTTCGTGGGCGTCGTGACTCGCACGTGCCACCGCCGGGCGGCTGATTGTGGGGCGCTAAAGGTAGTTTAAATTTTTTGATGCACTTGCGAGACAACTTATCGCTACTGCGCTATTCTCCCTCGTTCCGGAGCTCCCGATTTATTTAGGATATGCGGGGATTCGGGCGCAGACGTTACGACGAGGACGAGTGCCACCGGCATTAGCATGAGTCTGTTGTAGGCGTCGAGCGTTGATAACGTGCATTTACCGTTGCTGGTAATTTCGTAGTTACATAGAGATCGAAATGATATTCAGTGATGTCAGGTGTTCCTGTGCTCCGCTACGTCCTCAAGCAGGACACAGAACAGCGTTTCGAAAATGGATCGTCTCCTCCCCGTGTTCCTGGCCGGTCGCTTTCGACATCGTGCGAGAGCACTATTACTCAAGTCAAGGGTTGGCGCTGTCTGGGTCTGTGAGCATTTGCGGTGTCTGGTGTCCCCCAGAAGAACCGACCACCGCGTGTTCGGGGTAAGCGGGCCTTAGGGCCGCGTCAGCCGTCGCCTCGCGTAATCTAGCTGCGCCCTGCAAAAGGGCGCCGAGCGGTGCGCACGCAAGAGGCTCAGTATGGCCCAAAGTTACAGGAAAAGGGTTTGTTAACTTTATTCGCCTCCAGCGACATCCAACACTGCAAAAAAATGTCACAGTTTCGCCCTAAGGGCGAAGCAATGAATGCGATAGCAACACAGCAATGCCATACGAAGTAAGGTAAGCGGCTTTGGTAGCAATATGAATTGTAGTAAACATGAGCTGATAAGTAAGCAGGTGTGCTGCGCCGTAAGTAGACCGACATAAAGAGAGACTCGATGACCACGAGAAGGCGCCTGTGAAACGGTGGTGTTGATGAGAAGCGCTTCCCGTGGGCAGCGCGTGCGAAGGGACACACCTGTAGCGCTGCACTGCCGATCCGGGTAGCATTGCATGTGTAGCGTGCGTTGGAAAATGTGGCCCGACTATTACTAACTGATTGAACAAGCGTGCTGTGAGCGCGCACAAACAAACATGAATAGATCACACTGAATGACTGCAGACAACGACTGTCAAAACGCTGGCAGCAAGCAGCGGGCGAAGGTACGTGCGGTCTATCGCTTCAACGGAAACTGAGCGACGAATGCACGGCGCATAAAGGTCAGAGCCGTGTGGAGATAAGCGACGGTACGAGCGAGCGACGAGCGCGGTTGCTGGCAGAGTAGAAGTATATATTTCATTCATTTCATTTTTCTTCATATTTCCCTCTTTGTCTATTGCATATGCATGTTTTCATATCGGATAATAATAATAATAATAATAATAATAATAATAATAATAATAATAATAATAATAATAATAATGTCTCTCGTGACGTAGTACAGTGCTGGTCAAACATGTGCTGATGAATAGTGCTCCTTGGAACGTGGGTGTACTCGGGGATAGAGAGACAGAAATAGAGGATGTGAAAGACTATAAAGGCTAACCTGAGGGTCCCTGCTTTGGCTATCATGTACTGGGTAAATGCTAAAGATGTACAAAAGATGAGAGAAATCAACAAGGAATGAAAGAAGGGAAGAATGGACTATCTGAGGCTACCTGTGTTTGACGCTCCCGGACTGTTTGTCAAAGCTCAACGCAGTCACGCCGTACAGAGTGTCAAACAAAGGGCGAATTCGAAACCATGTAAAAGCGTCGCGGAGGGGCGTGGGCGGCAGTTTACACTTGTGCGGGATAACCTCTGGCGCCTGGCTCCTGCGTGTACTCGATCGGTAGAGCAGTCGTGGTTACGTTTGGCGTATTATGCGGAGTTCGGCGGGGTGGTGGGGACGTTGTCGGCGAGACACTGCGAACAGTTCGACCATTCCAATTGGCCGATGATGACATGACCCGTTTCCCTAGCGAATGATCTGGGTAAGACGGAGTCTTTAAGAGACATACTTTGTGTGGGGTATGCAGCTCCAGAATGACAGCTTATATGCTCTGAGAACGATATAGCTGCGTGCTACGTGTTGATACGTACTGTGCCGTGTACTTCGGCCAGTACGAGTAAGCCTTTGCATTTAAATAAATTTGCCTTCCCATGGTAAATGAACCCCCTTTTCTATTCTTCCAAGCTCCCCACCTCGCACTCATGAGTAAAGGAAGCAACTCTCGTCAAGAAAGTTCTGACGACGGCGTGGGTCAGCTTAGCCTCCGTGTGATCGCCCCGGTAGCGTAGGCCGGCTAGACTCGTTTCGAGACGCACCGGCGGCGTAGGCTGAAGCGCGACCCTCTGTTTGGCCATGTGCGCCCAGCGCCCTGTAGCGTCTCTGGCTCGGCGCGAATTCTAACTCAAGAACAACCTCTCTTTGCTCGTGTGTTTGCCTTCATAGTCCACCTCTAACTGGAGACCGTACAACGCGCATGATTTCCCGCTACACCGGCTACGTCCTACTGTCATAAATACTACCACGCAGCACCAAGCAGAATTATCAGTTGTGGGCGCCCTTGCTACGTAAGTGCGTAGCACGTTGTTCATAACACGTCATATCAGGAGCTTGGCCAATAGAAGCGGCCGGTTTCGAATGCGCACGTTTTGAGTAATATGAGTGTCAAATGAGTTGCAAATAGCAAACGCTACAGGGTGCACTTTTGCGCATATTGTTACTCCAGTCTTACAGACCAACACGGCACGATCTTTGTTCGATATGTACACGCATAGTGTTTCAAATAAACGCTTGTTGTTGTCTATATCCTTTACCCGTCATTGCATCGTTAGTGCGCTGGTTTGCAAGACTGCTACAGACGTTGAATTAAAAATTTCGGAAGCATTTTGACGAAGCTTAGAATTCCCTCTAGATGTCAATTCAAGGATATGCGCGCACGTGGCTTGCGCCGTTGAAGTCTTCTCTGTCTGGTCCGCCTTCTCTTCTTTGCCATCTTCATCTCCTCGCGTTGGGTCCGATTAATTTATACTTTTCGTTTCCATTTTGCGGCCCTCTGCGGGTCGTCCGGAGGAAAGCTGACATCCACCAGATGAGGTTTCTGGTTTCCCTTTATATATATTTTTTCTTCCCCTATACTTTCCCAACCTCCCCTGCTCTGCTTCCCCCATCCTTTAATTAGTCTGGGATTACGAGGACAGCCGGTGGCTGGAATAAACGAAGTCTATTACACCGTCTGGTAATAAAACTCTTCCCTGTTAGGCACATGCGCCCTTCACGCTCCTCGGATCGTGAGAATCCCTTGGAAAGCGAGACGACAGCTCCAAAATTATCATTCAAGGCAAGCGTTAAAGAGATTGAAGCTTCAATTTATACCGAATTATTCGAGGTTCGTCTCTGGTAGTTTTGGGGATCCGTCTTCTATTTCTTCCTTCGAAGATGAGAATAAAATTGGGCGCATTTTTTTTTTTTCTCGTGACCGGTGCGACCGTCTGTCCTTCTGTTTCTTCTTATTCCTCTTCAATTTTTTTTTTTCGTCTCGCCCTTCCTGCCTTTCGAAGTTTGATCACATTCAGAGAGTGTCGAAGACGTGCATTTCTTTCCAGGGTGTAAGATGAGTAAAGAAAATCAAGAGCCGATGTTAGGTTGGAACATGGCGCGAGTGCTGCAAGAGTGATGGAATTAAATCAGCTTTAAAGCAAGAGCGGCGCTGAACTTGACGGCTAGTCGGTGGCCGGTCATGTTCCTCGGCGAAAACATGGCCGGAAGAAAAGACGACGCTAGCAGCTCCTCGTCTCTGCTTTCAGCTTTCCTCTTCATTTTTTTTTTTTTTGCGTTATTTAGCTTGAAGGGAAGCAAAGTGCGAAATGCATCGACTATGCTCAAATGTTCTTTGGTATCTAGTAAAGTTATTCCGTTCGGGCATGTGTGTGGGTATCTGAAAAGCTTTTGTTGGAGCATGCCGTGTTCATGTTACATATTGGATATTTATTCGTGGTTACTTTCGTGAGTCATCAGACCATGTAAGCAGCATCATTTTTTACGCTCTTGAGGGGGCTTGTTTGTTTCATGGCCCACAGCCTTGCCTTTAGGGCTGTTAGCAATTTTATTGCGCAGGACAGTGAGCTTAAACTACACCTGCGCTGAGAGGAGCTGCAGTTGAAGATTGTGTATTAACTCTGATGCGCACCGAAATATTCGACAGGAGAGTTTGACAACTATAGCTGTTAGTTTACTTCATGTAGATTTCGTGTCGTCTGTCGCAGGTTTCATCACCGTTTACTTGCCACATACATTGCCCCAAAGGAAAGCTTTGTTCGTCCTCATCAACGATTCGATGTTGGCTGATAAGTGCGAAGGTGTTAGCCGTGGGCCAAGCTCATGGCTAACAGCCTTATGCGCTCATAAGGGTGCTAAAATGGGCAGTGTGGGTTTTCGCATGCGCACTGGGCGGGAAGCGATGCAATCGTTCAAAGTTATTATGGCGTCTCCTAACCGTATAGATTCATGTAGACGCTATACGCCGAATTGTACATATCTTTGCTGTGCTTCAGTTGGTTTCTCATAAGTCGACCGTGGACGTTCTGGTTACCTGAGGTACAGGGTCTGTATTCGTACGCACGCACGCTCGCATGCACCCAAAGCCCCGCAGACACCGCAATGGGCCAGCCTGTAGATGTGCGTGCGTGCGTCCTTTCTGGCGTCCATGATTATCAGCTAATGCCATTCCTAATCTGTTAAACTATATTCTTGCCTTGATGGTAAATTAGCGCAGTAACAAGTATTGTTGCCTTTATGGATCTCTTTTCCATTTAGTATATTGCGATTTCTTTTTCTAAAGACGATCTCGGTCGCCTACAAAACTCCGAAAAGCTTTGATATTCGCTGCTTATATAAGCTTGTCTCCTTCTTCCTCTTTCTTTCTTTCTTTCTTTCTTTCTTTCTTTCTTTCTTTCTTTCTTTCTTTCTTTCTTTCTTTCTTTCTTTCTTTCTTTCTTTCTTTCTTTATTTATTTCTTTATTTATTTATTTATTTATTTATTTCCTTAAAGACCCCACACGGGGGTATTACATAAGGGGTGGGATTACAACAATAGTTAAAACAATATTAGTTAAGGTGAGATAATCGTTGACACTTCTTCCGTGAATGCAGATGAACTGGTGATGGCAGCGATGTGGTAGGGAAGGCCGTCCCAGTCTACAATGACGCGAGGGAAAAAAGCCTCTCTCCCGCTTTTCCTTTGCATGGAATCCGACACGCGCTCTCGTGCAATCCTGCAAGTTAACCAAAAGGAAGCAACGGGTGGAATGTGCCGCATACGCACGATCCCGAATACAACATACGGCAAAGGTTGCGTTCCTAATTCTGGCCCGTTATATCGTGTCTCGTTTTATATTCGAGAATAAAAATTTTTCAGGCGTTAGATTATTTCTAGTTTTGTCTCGTTCGCTGAACGCCCTCGGTACCGTTTTCACGCCGAGTTCTTCGTATAGGCGAGTAGTGAAGCCCAGTTTCCCGCCTTCCTTCCGCGATGGGAGCTTGGTAGAAGCACGTACTACGTGCTTGGGCGACCTTGTATCCGCGGCCCGGGCGCGAGGGACCGATGCTGTGGCCCCTCGCGCTGGGATCACATGGGGCCGCCGAGCTGCGGTGCTGCGGCCAAGCCCTGGGTATAGGGACGGTCTCGGTGCTCAGAGCCCGACTTGCAGGGAAGAGGAAGAGCAAGCACGTCGGCCGTTATACGGTCGCAGCCGCCGTAGCCACCGCGATCGCGGTTCTCCCTATCGGGCGATGTCTTAGGGCTTGCCATTTTTTTTTTTTTTTTTTTTTTTTTTTTGTCTTCTTTTCCCGCCGGGGCGGCCAGGCCAGCACTCCGCTTTTTCTATACGACATGTCGTTGGTTCGTCTTTACGATCCTACTGGCGAGCCCCGTGGATGTGTTATTCCTGGCTTCGCGTTGTCTCTCTTTTCCCTGTTTTCCGCTTCTTCTTATATTTATTTTTTTATTTCCTTTGAGGTAACAGGAGCAGCGCCGCGACGCATACGGGAAAAAGAGCAAATCGCAGCCTCCCGACTCGTATTTTTTTCGTCCGCGTCACTCCCCATTTTGTTTCGTGGGCAGCGTTCTCTCCCACCATGACGACGGCGCGCTGAGGGGTGGAGGTAATACGGCGAGCAAGAACGCTGCCGCGGAGGGAGTTTATTCGAGTCGATTGCTTTGTTATGTCCGATAATACGGTTCTCGCCGTGCCTACCTTGTACAGCGGTGAGCACTGTTAGGGTGAACACGCGAGCGCGTGGCCGACGGCACTGTCAGCGCCCCGTTACGGTCATCACTGGAAACATTGCGCATGCGCATCACGCCTTCCGCGAAATAATTGTTCCACCGCGCGCATGACGTCATGAATGCACTTGTTCGTCGTCTGCTAGCCGCATTTTTGTTTTCTAAGCCCATGCATCCTGCATTTTAAGATTTCTTTAAACATCTGTGCTTGAACAGAACAAGACAAAAAAAAACTTGTATATCTATGGGGGCGTGTCTATTCGTTCCCTTCAAAGTTGTTGTGCATACAACGCCGTATATAAAACAACCAAACATCTTTCGCAGCCGTTCATTCTGTCGCCAGATCGTATTATGGCTAGGGTTCCCGATGATGAACGGCGCTCAATTGTCGATCTTTCCCTGAAAGGTTATTCCCAGCGGTATATTGGCGCTTTAGTTAATAGGCCCCTGAAGACTGTGAACAGGATAATTCAAGCCTACAAGTATGAAGGTCGCATTCAGGATGCACCCCGCGCGCCCCGCCCTAAAGCTACCAGAGACGATGAAGACGCCCTCATAGTTGCAGCTGCTGTTCGTAACCCTTTCTTGCCAGCCCCAGCAATACGCGAGGACTTGGATTTCGACGTTTCGGACACCACTGTTCGACGTCGCCTGCGTACTGCGGGCCTTCGCAGTCGCGTCGCAGCGCAGAAGCCACTACTAACGGCGGCAAACAAGGACGCACGACGGCAGTTCGCTGAGCTGCACGAAGCATGGACATCAGAAGAGTGGGGTCGCGTCATCTTTTCGGATGAGTCGACGTTTTCGACGCGACAAGACCAAAGATTGCGTGTTTGGAGACTACCAGGCACACGGTGAGGCAAACTTCCTGCTTTGAAAAGCAATTGTTTTAGTTAACGTCACAATGCCACGCAGGAACGACCCGGACAACGTGCAAGGTGTTTCTGCCAGTGGGAGATCGAGTATGAACGTGTGGGGTGCTGTTTCAAGATATGGTTTAGGGCCCCTGCAACGTATACGTGGACACTTATCGTCGGAACAATACTGCAACATTTTGAACAATGTGCTGTTGCCATATGCGAGCAGTTTATTCCCAGACGGTGATTACCTGTTCCAACAGGACCGGTCACCGATACACACGGCGCGGGCTGTCAAGGAGTTCCAGGCGGAGCAGCACATGCAGCTACTGGAATGGCCTCCGAAAGGAGCGGACCTGAATGTGATAGAAAACGTGTGGGGCCGTCTGAAAGCTTCTTTGGCAAGGAAGCCCCTTTATTCCGCGACTTCGGACCAGTTGTGGGCGCAAGTCAGCAACGAGTGGGAAAGGCTGAAAGCCGATCGGGAATATGTTCGATCACTTTACGACTCGTTACCGTCCAGAATAGCTGCAGCGTACCTACTTGTACGTGTACAGGTCACTAGGAAGGAACAAGTTTCCGGGGCATGCATGTATTCTTTCGTTCCGTAGTTTCTGACATCAATCTTCCCGAGATGCCCACGTTTACTTTCCGTTGCTCACCTATATACCATGACAGATAACAGCGGGGCATCTGCGTCATGGCAGTCAGTTTTATTTGGCTGCAGAGACGATGCTCATCTTTTCGATTTGTTGGTGTTGGCGGAAGTCGTTGAATCCGGTAGCATTTATTGCAAAGCTAGCTTGTGCAGACGTTGTCTCGGGCTTACAGAGGGCACTGACTAATACTTTCAAGACGCATTGGTTCTTTCAACATACACGGGCAGCTTACGCGCCGCTCCGTATTCAAGGTTTACGACCCTCCTGTGAGCTGTCTTACGAAGTTCAAATCCAACTGCCACAGCCGTCCCCATATACAAAACGTCCCGTCCCAACAGCAACCTGAGCCTACCGCGCAGGTGCAGGTCCTTGTTAGCAACCTCAGACTTCCCGTTGCGCGACGCTAGCCCGAGTTCGCTCCCAGTCGTTGAGAAGCGAACGAAAAATACCTCGTCTAAGCCATCCCTCTGCCGAGGTTGAACGATTGGAATTGCTTCTTTTGCGCGGCGAACGTGACGATACTGCTTCGACCTTACTCCGTCGATGTTTGCGGCTCCCACTGAGTGGTAGCGTGGGTCCGGGCCGCGAGAGCTCGGGTCTCTCAGAAACGGTCCGAGCTCCTCCTGGTGCCGCCGCCCCTGGCGCTGTCGGCGCCGCCGGTGGGCGCGGCGTCACGTGGCTTCACGTTGGCCGCCCGACGCTCGCCGGAGAAGCGGCCCGTCTGTTGTTCGCGTGCCGTGCCGGGAGTGGGTCGCGCGCAGTGTCGTTGGAACAAAGTTTTCCCCTCGACTCGCGCACCCTCAGAGTGTTGCTTGGTTTGCTTTGTTTTTCGTGCGCCTGCTTGCTGCGCGCTTTTTAACTTTGTTTTATTTATTATTATTCTTTGCTGCCTGGCACATCTAGAAGCGGACACCGAACGGCGAAAGAGCATCTTGCTGAAGTCTTCAGTGTGCAGCGTCAAGCTTGCTTGTGCCTGCTTGCGATTCGACGTGTGCGTGTCGACTTGCCTACGGCCCAGTTCCGGTCATTGCCTGCCTTCTCCTAGAAGGTTCCGCGAGTATTAAGAATAAGTACTATACTCTACCGCGAACTTCTCTCCTCTCTGTCTACCCGCCCTCCTCTGTATTTTTTTTCTCTGCCCTGCTGCTTTCTATCAGAGGGGAGACTTGACATTCAGTGCGTGAATTGACGTCTGTAGAAGTGTTATAGGCAGCCGTCACTACTTTTATCGAGTCACTACGGAAGAGAAGCCGGAACCTTGGCCAAGAATCTCGAACTGCTTCACCGTAGAAGCGCAGGAAACGGAAGAAGCAATCCGCCATGGTTCGCTCATAAGCCTGCTTGCGGATGCGGCATCTGTCTCCTTTAAGTCATCTCAGAAGGCTGTTTCGTTTCTTGCTCAAGGATTCGCGCCGGGCACGCCGTGACCGGAAAGGAGTGAGCGACAAGTTCGACTACACCCGCTTCACTGATAGTTCACCTGGACATCGGCCGTACGAACGCTCTCTTGGTGCGTTGTCTAGTCGTGGTGCTACAGGATACGGGCTGCTTCGGAACAGACGTGCATGAAGGTCCTTTGAGTCTCGATCAAATGATCCAGGAGAAGCTTGCTTTTTGATGTCAGCGAGGGCGTAGTGAAAATTTCGGCTCGTGCTTTCTAACTGTGAAGTGACACTTTGTGGATGCTATTCCTGCGGAAGTGTCTGTTTGAGCTCTCTCTCTCTGTGTATTGCTATAGTCAAAGAATCCGCGTGCTTTTGCTTGCGCTGACACGCACAAATATTGCCAGTGACCGTTCGCAGAAACACGTTGACAAAGAAAGTGTGATTATTCTTCTGTGAGTGACTTGTCGAAGAGGCCTTCGGAATGTCACGGAAACACTGTCTACACGCAGGAGCATTCTATGCGCTTTCGTCAATGCAAGCGACACAACTGTAAGCGGAAAACCATTCGTCACTGCTCCCACCTGAGGAGGAAGTGCGGATACAACTTCGGAGCATCCCGGCTGTCATAGCACGCGGCTTCATCTCTTGGACATATTTCACTAGGGAAGTACGTCAAGACATACGCGCTGTTGCGATCAGACGGGCACGAAAGCGACGATTGTGGACGCCCTTGAAGGTGGAGCTTGTACCGGGATACGGCGTGTCTTAATTCCCGCCCGAGCTCGGAGGCCGTCTCGTTTGTACCTTGTGCAAGGAGCGGTGAGTCTTTCGTGGACACGTCATTAACGGCGGTAAACAAAGCCTATATACGCCACGTCGAAAGTGCGGTTCTCTTGGGCGGCTCCTAGGTTGTCTCTAGTGTGATGCGGCGCATCCGAGCGTTTCGCCAATTGTAAACGGAAGCTTCGTACCGGGCTGCGAACAGAACCGTATATCTTCCGGTACCTGCGAACGGTGTCGCCGCAGGAGCGGAGCTTTCGCCCGCAGGGGGTGAGCGGTCGCTTTAGGCAAACGGCGACAAGCCCTGTGCCCGGTCGAACAGACGTGGCCTGAAGATTGGTCTGCGTCGAGGCAGCGTGGTGGGCCGCGCCACGGCAGCGGCCGGCCGGCAGGAGCAGCAGCAGCCGCCGCGTCCGTGCTGCGGCGAAGCCGTGGAGAGCGTCGAGCTTCTCGTGCTGTGGGAGCCGTCGCGCGATGCCTCGGTGGTGGCCCTGAGGCGCACCCGCCATGGGGATCAGGCCATGTGTTCACTCTGCCCGAGGCTTTCGCGCCGCAAGCCGCTCAAGGCGGTGCGCTTCGACTCGTTCGTGGATACCATCTCGTACTGCGACGACCTAGCCGCAGCCGCGGCCGCCGCTGCGGCTGCGGCCAACAGCACCGCGGCGTCCGTGTGCACCGGAGCGCCCGCGCTCAAGGTGAGCACCTGCCTATATAGCGTCGCTGGCGGCGGCTTCTTCCTTGGGGCTCGCTGTAAGCCGTGTTATGGCTCTGTACGACGACCTGCTTTCATTCGAGACCGTCTTTGGATCGCGTGTCTGGAGGCAACGCGGTCGTTGCGTGCCAGTGTTTGATGTCTGCCTGAAACGTGAGTTTTATGCGCGCAATGGTCATTGTTTGTGGCGCCTTTTCGGTGGCGAAGAAAGACCGGGGTGGACTGAGTTAGCTGGCGTTGCCTGTACTTTCTCGTTCAATTCGTGATATGTCGCAGTATTGAATGTTTTCGCTGAACGACGTTCCGCGTGCATATCCGAGGTCGGCGCCATACAGACGAAATAACCGCAGGAAATTACTTGGGGCCTTTTTTTTCTTATTTCTTATTATAGTACATATTTTTAATGATTATCTGCACAAGCATGCTAGACGAGACAACGCGGTTGGGCTTGTATGGTTGAATTAGGCTGAGCACGTTGCATAGTAGCTGCGGCTCGTGTCCGACAATGGCTACAGGATGCAGAATAGAGTATGCAAAGAAAAACAGAAGAGCCCTCAATCGGTTTCATTTTGTTATCGCAGATAATTTCGCATGCAATGCTAAATATTTTCTTCGCTTGTCTTTGGATGCTTTCTTTCTTTACATTCATTGCATTAGTGGGTAGAGGAGGGCTTGTATACGCGTTTAGCTACTGTATCTGGCCTTCCAAAGCCTTTGAAGTATCATTTGGCGTGTGCTTCATGATTGAACTTTGGGAAGTAGGTACTCGTTACTGATGTATTTGGTGCAACTCCCTCGTGTGCTATTGCTTGTAAAATTGGTTGCAGATTGTATGAGCTGTAAGATACCAACTCAGAAATTTTCTTAGGTATGTTAGTGGTGACCGAAATACCGAACACGATGAAAGGATAACTTAAATGCTTCCATACTAGCGCGCGCAGAGCATTATCGCATGCCGTCAGACGTCATTCGGGCTGATGTGAGTGCACGGCGCTTCCTTATTGCAACTAGACCCACCGAAGCTGACAATGCACTCACTCCAGCGCTGTCAACATTGCCCAGGAGACAAAATACCGTAAGTTGCTTCAGCGCCCGCTTATCTCAGTACTTCAGGAACCGTATTTTATAATAATTGTGCTCGTTTTTAGTTTTAGATTCCTTTAACCCCTCCTCATGTCCTCACTCGAAGCCACGTTTTCGAGCTGTAGCCGCGATCCGGCCACCCGGCGGAACAAACAAGGATTGTAATAAAATCAAAAGCAAATAATCCTTACAGAATACGGTCCCTGCTCTGTTGTGAATTGGTTGATGTCGAGTGATTGAGGTAGAAAATATCTCGGCTGTCTCGTTTCTTTCTGGTTCACAGCAAAAATAAAAAAAGAGGTAATGTCGATAACACTTCCACGACGGAGCGTTCAAGCAACGCCGAACTGCTCTCCTTATGCCGCTACACAGTTGCCGCAGACACTTTGCAGTCTGCTCTATGGACTAACATGCTAACGCTTTGGTCATAGCTATCTGCCTGTACGTATTCTAGAATGACGCTTCAAGGAGAACCTGACAACAAACGGTGAAACTGTTTATGAATAGTTATTGCGTATCTTTTTAAGGTGCAGGCCGGGACAACCGTTCTATCGTCTGAATGACGAAACTACTTCATTACAAAAAAAAATTTAATTGAAAAAACTGAAAAAGAAATACGCAATGTAGCTTTTGTACTAATTTACATCGACGTTGTTGAAATCGTTGGAGCGTGGGCACGTCAGTACGTTCAATACTTAATGTGGTGTTCAAGCTCTAGCGAGGCCCTCCTTACCTATTGGCGTCTCCGTGGCTTATGAATAAAATCCCTATGGTAAGAGTGTCTTCCGACGCCCATTCTTTATGTTGCGTCCCTGCGGCAAGCGTGATTTATTTATTGAATCCTCGTGCCGTGGACACGCGGGCACGTGTGTCATGGTAGTTTCTCTTATAATGTTGCTAGAGCGCGTTTTGTATGCAGGATGCCGCGCTGCGATAAAGTGCTATCCATACATATTTAGTGTTGCATCGTATTTGACTCTGTCGTTTCGGTAGTCCTGGACTCCTGGTACCTTGTTATGTAAGGATTCTTTTCGTCCGATTCTATACGTTTTTAATCATCTGTCGAGCTGAGTGCCCGGTCTCGCCGATATCGGAAGTGCGGCTTCGTGCGAACCAGTGGCAAAAAAAAAAAAGAAAAAAAAAGAAAAAAAAAACATTGTTGCGTACTACGGGTTCTGTAAACGTTTCATTTCTGCCTTTTGCTGGCGCTGTGTAGGTAGCAGGAACAAGGACGTTGTCATGTCGTTGAATTAACGACATTTCCCCCATTTTTTGTGTGTTTGCGATTGTATTAACGTAGTTGAATATATTTCTGCAATATCTGTCTAAGAGGTTTCTACAACTGCTAGTTTTGCGTTACTGTGACCGTTGCTTCTTGGGCTCGCTGAAATTCTGCATTGATTGCGCGCCTTCCTGTGTTTTCCATTGCACAGTTAACCTGCTCATTTTTTTGAAGCGAGGTTTGTGTGAAGCACTCGTGGCCGCCTCGACGTTGAGGCGACGACCGTTGAACCAGGATGCTTGGAGCGTGGCCCAAGTGCCTTAATTTCGCTGGGGTTTGTGATCTACATAGTTTCCGTATAAGAACTCCAACTATACAGAAAGCAACTATAAGCAGTTAGGTTACAGACAATTTCCTAGTGACAGCTACAACTAGAAGTTTCCTAGCGCCCAGCCCGGGCTACGAAGGTAGTGCGAGTCATCATCTAAGTGCATTACCTAAATTAGCGGCCTGTAATAGCGACAGCCATGTGATGACGTTTTGAGACGTATCTCCATTCTGCAGAACTGTGTGCGCTTGTTCTTTCATTTTTCATTTTTCACTTTAGGAATGCTGGCCTTTGAGGTAAAAAGGGGGATTCTAGCTAATGATGGAGGCTTACCTAACAAGTGAAGCACAGAGCATTAGACAAGGTAGGACCGCAGAAACAAGATAAACAGAACGCTCTATGTGTCTAGTTTTTGCAGTCATTTCTCGTATAATGCGTTGTGGTTCACCTCTCATGCAAGACTGACTAGACCGAGTTCCCGGTTTAGAGGTGGACGTGTTGTGTGTGTAGCGGCAAGCGCTTGGAATATCCATAAAGGTGTTCTTATACGAATACGAGGCCATGTTAGAAATTTGGTATAGGATTGGAATAATTCAAAAGATCTAGGGGGAATTCACAGTGCTTTTCGTTCTTAAGTGATCTTTACCACTGGGCCTTCGCTAATATTATTTCCAACGTCAAGATTGGCTTCAATTTGCTCTTACGAGCTACACTTGTGTAAAAGCATGTCGTGAATACTAGTGACTTTGTTCTTTCTGTTCTTTTTTTTTTTTTTCGTAAAGGCATCCTACTTCCTGATCACAAAGAATTTTACGCACTGTTGCTGTTCTCTCACAAGCGCGTCTTATAACATCGAGAGTTGTGCGAATAAATGTACTTTTCTGTGCTCACTTTCTTTAGTTTTTAACAGCGAAGGTTGTTGTGGGTTCACTCCCATAGTCGGTTTGATGTCTGCCAGTGACAGGTGCAACAATTCCAAAGTTGTTGGCGAGAAGTTTATGAAGAAACAAAGAACAAAACTCCAGTTCGGCCCATAAGCGAAACAGGACTTGGGGGCGAACTGAACGACGAAAGGGCGATGTATGGACAGGATACAGTTAAAAGCGGTCCCGTACATCAGTCAGTAAACGAATACGGACCTCAGGCTCGCTGAAAAAATATTCAGAGCACTTCCACTACTGTGAAGATGGAAGCCAGCGAAGCTGGGACTATGGTGACCTGCTGTAGTGAATATTGCTATAGTGAATTTATATATTATCATTATTGACTATATTGAGCGTCTTCGGGATGTTCGTCAATGAGAAAGGACACCGGCCTCTTGTTGTCGCCCGGCGCGATGGCCAAGTAGTGCGTTTGCTGCGCCAAGTCCGCCCCATTGTCATAGACTAGCGTGTGAGCCACAGCCTGCATAGCCGCGGCACACTGCACGGCATCGTCAGGATCCTGTGAGATCTCTCCCGCTCCTGCTCTCGGTGGCTCATACCCACATATTCAACGCGGGTATCAGCGACACGTGATTTCTTTCTTACCTTCCTTCTTTCTCTCTTTTTTTTTTATTCCCTTCCTTCCTTTTTTCTTGTCCCTGCCTCATAATCGCATATCCCTGGCTCATACTCGCATATCCAATGCGGGTATGCACCACACGTGATTTTATTATCGTTAACCGTGCACGTAACTGACGATCATGGGATGTTATTGATGTCATGACCTATCAGTCATGTTAGTCATCTGTTTTGACACCTGTGCTAAGGCACAACTGGCGGGAAACCGCCACGCACATGGAGCCAAACCACCACTCATATAGAGCCGAAATACTGATGATTATTAGTTTTTTCTACACGCGGACACGATCCTGGGGCGACTATAGCCCCTAACAGCTTCGCTGTAAAAAAAAAAAAAAAAAAAATCGTAATTCACGCACCCAAACTGAATTTGACTATCGCACTGGAGAGAGAGAGAGAGAGAGAAACAACGAAAAGCCGGGAGGTTAACCAAACGGACGTCTGGTTCGCTCCCTGCACGGGGGAGAGGGGATGAGGAATTGGAAGACCAAAGGAAAAGACGAAGAGAGAGATAATTCACTCGCGCTGGAAAGTTTGAAATGCAAGGTTAGGACTGCGATCCTCAATTTTAAGCTACATTCATAGGCGGAGAAGAAAATCGCCTTTTTCGCGCAATCCCTGGTTCGTGTACTTTTGCTCGTGGAAGTATATATGACAATGTATTATTTACTGCCCCATATCACTTACCCAAGACGCACCGTGCGCGTGTAATACACGCTTTAGTCTATGTCGCCACCGAAGGCCCAATGACGGGCTGTGCATGTTCTAGTCGCAGGGCGACGACTGTGTGGCTCCTAGCTACACTGTCGTCCGTGCAGTTTCGTGTGCAGTCGTTTCCCCTTAGTAAAGAGCCCGTCACCGTTTTTACGAGCTGTCAGCAACGAAACCTCAGCATGCCATGGTGACTGGTGCAATTTTTGTCTGGATGAGGAGCAGCCGCAAGGTTCGGCGCACGTCATCGGATGGTGCAGCCTATAGCTTGCCCAGTCGTGCGTCGTGGATGGGGGGCAAGCTGCGGTGCATAATAATACGAGAGGATGGCGCAGGGACATTCCCAGTGCGCGATAACCAAGTGGTGTGCGCTGGTGAAAGGCTGCCAACGCAGGCTGCGCGGTAATGTTTGCCCACCCACTCTCTTTGTCTTTCTGAGCACTAGGCTATAGATAATTTTGTATCAGACCGCCCTCGCGGCATTTTTAAAATAATTTATCTCACTCTGTTTCTCCGCTTGAGCTTTCGTGTTACGTTTTGGTGTGTCGTTGGCAGGTGACGTATGTGCAGTCGGCTCTTCCTACTTTTGCTTAGATGAAAAAGAAAAGGAAAAAAAAAATTGCAGATCCAAACACACGTAATGACAACCATGGTAAGCGAAACTTTCTTGAAGCGGCTAATTAAATACTATGACACAGTTCGTCTTCTGCCCAATACACTGTAGCATAGCAATTACGTGTCTGCGTGGCAAGAGTCGGAGGTCTCCATTACGCGATCAACGCGACCGCATTTCACACTGTCTTCGGGATCGGCCCAATTTACTGGGTGAAAAACCGACCTAGCAGACAGGACAAACCCACGGAAAAAACGCATCGAAAGTATCGCTTAAAAAAAAAGTAATTATGTGATTGAAGGCGCACATTTGTTGCATTGAGGATATTTAGATTGGTTTTGATGTTTCACTGCGTAATTCCATACAGAAAAATTAAAGCAGGCCACTGGCACATCTGTTGGCGTAGTACGGATGGGGTTACGTATAAGCTGATTCTTTATATTACTGCTGCCTCGTGTGTGATCTTTTCGGTAAGGCAGCAGCTGCATTAGCCATGGTCAGCGTAGTGCGGGAGGGTTTTAAAGCTTCGCTTTATCAGATCCGGACATGGCGTAGTGCTTGCAGTTTCAAGCAGCCGTCAGCATTCCAGTTGTGTTCTGTTTAATCGTGATGTGAAGGTGTCGTTTTTTCCCCGATACCTGAGGCGAAATATACTTGTGGCGCTGTGCTTCATGTCCACCTATCTCTGGTTAAAAGAAAGGAAAATAAGGACTCCGAATGGCGGTATGCTAACTCCGTGCGTTAGTCTTTGCGTACGTGCGGCGCCGTTCTCGCTTCCTCTCTCGATGGTCGCGTTTGTTGTGGCGTCTGCAGCACCTTGGTCTTTATTAATTTCTGGAAGTTCGGGAACTTGTGGAAGTGTTTGAAACGGGCAGCCGTGAGACGTGGGCTGGTTTGTGTCCACGAATCGCCTCCATCTCCTTCTTTCAATTTTCCTTCGCGCGAAAATACTCCTGACTGACCCGGAAAAGAACGATCTTCGCCTGCGCGGTTTTATATGCTCCTCAGTTCGGATGCTGGCTCTTCGTATTCCCCTCCTGTCACTGGGGAAATAAACTTGGATACATTGAGGGCGTGCACTGTATACTGCTGTGCCAATTCAAGGGGCTGATTTTCTTCTTAGCATATACGAAGTGTATTCCTTTGCTCGTTTATGCTTGGTTGGTTTCATCCATTCTTTCTTTCTTTCTTTCTTTCTTTCTTTCTTTCTTTCTTTCTTTCTTTCTTTCTTTCTTTCTCTCGTTTTTGTCGCGCGCTTGACAGGAAGTAATCCTTCTTTCTTTTTTCTATTCTTGTACTCGTATATTACAAACAATGCTTCGCCTTTTAAGAATTCAGGTGGTATCCACGAGCTACTCTTTATCCCGGTCGGTATGTTTAAGCCTTTGGAAGGCCGGACAGGCGCACGAACGGAGTAACCGATCACCTTTCGAAATGGCAGATTGAAAAAAAAAAGTGTTAATTTATTGGTATGGCCGAAAACATTATGGTACAGAGGACGAAAGTTGGAAGTGAGGAGCTAACAAAAGCGTCTCGCTTGGATCTCCACGGCCGACGCTAAACCCGCTTCCCCACGCCGTTGTGAGAATTGGCAGCCGTTGAAGGCTCCTCTTACTCTGTGAATTCAGTCGGCGTCATGTGCACTTTTCAAAGCCGTTAACCTCGTATCCACTTTCGAATAGCTTTACGCGATGATTGGATGTGTTCAATGACAGGGAATATGCAATTGTAGAATGTGGGGACGAACGTACGTTGCGACCGAGTAGTTATACCCTGAAGTGATAGGTGGCTGCCGTGGACGTACGCATCGGGAAGGCCGAGGTGCGTTGTTAGAGCTCTGGCTTCTGCACACCGGTTAGTCTTACAGATGTTAACGCGCACTGGCTTAACTTCAGAAGACACTGAACAGAACGGTGGATTAAAGAGCTGTAGCGCTGATTCCAGAGGCGCGCGCCACAACTTCCCGCCTAGAGATTTGCGGATGCGTGTAATCGTAGTCAACACCTTATTCTTGTATGAGGCGTACGGGGTACCAAATCGATAACGACCGCCACGTATTCATGTAGCAAAATGGTACTGTGGCCGCGTTTTGCAGCCTCGTTTGTATCTGCGGACGTGTGATGCCAGACACGCAGGTGCAGATACCATCTGCATAGATTGATATCTGGGCTGTCCCTGCAAATTACCCGTGAATGTTTACAATTTCGTGCTAAACTGAGAGTGCTGCTATGCAGGTGCTTGAGGCCCCTGCATCCGCCGTGGTTCCCATGCGAACGCGTCGCGTACACAAAGGAAATGCATAGTCGGGCTATTGAGAGTACAAACGAAATGGTCTTTCATTGGCTGCCTAGTCACTGCAGTGTAATTGGAAATACAGTTGAGCAAGTGCAGCCGCGTGATATACCTTCAGAAGTGAGTTATTTGGTAAGCTTCGCGCTGCCGCACGAGCTCTTCATTGGGTAAGCGGAATTCGTTGTTGTTGTTGTTGTTGTTGTTTTCTCCCACAAACCAGCGTCTTTGTTTCCTTGATCCCATCCTGCAGTTTCGCTTTCCGTACTCTTTAGCACGACGTGACTTAACTATATTATGTCGTGCACGGCTTTGAGGGGCATTCGCGGATGGGCGCACAGTTCTCACGGGAATACACCATGCTTTAGAATGTAAGGCTCCTGGGTGAAAATAAATGATTGCCTCCCTTCTCTATGAATGTCCTTGTTCCTGTGAGCAAAGGACCGCGTTCTCCACCACGCTTGGCACTCTCAACTGCGGTTCCCCTTACAGAAAGCAGAATGTTTCATGGTGTGTCTTTGCCACTCTTTCTCTCTACTTTCTTATCTTTCAACCTCGCCTTACTCCCTTTCTGCAGTGTAAGGTAGCAAGGTGGATTTTCTCTTCTGGTTAAACTCCCTGCCTTTCCTCTTTACTGTGCCTCTCTCTTGATCCCCGATCCTAACCGATCTCCTCTCGGGTGGCTTTAATGGCACATCTCTGAACTGCGTGTCAGATAGCAGTGGAAGGAAGGAAATGCAGGTATGTTAACTAGACCTTGTCTAGTTTCATGGTTATCGTTTTCGTTCTATTTGTGTCCGCATTTACGCGCCGGCCTTTCAGTACCATGAACCTTTACCAACTTGCTGAACTTTCGGTAGTTATTTTGTCCAGCTTGCTGCTCTACTCATGTAGAAGAGGATGGGCCAATGAAAGAGCGCGATAAGACGCGAATTAGAGCAACCATGCGCACTAGACAAGGCGCAGTGTGTGTACAGCCGGGCACTCAAGTCTGTCGTTTTCAGCGATCGTAGAAGAGGTCACGTGGCTTCCTGGGCTGAGGAGTTGTGCAGCCAGGCTCCCAGGATATTTGCCTCGGTAAAAGGCTGAATACACGGTATAGGGAGTCTGACGCTGTTCATCGAAACGGGAAAGGTGCAAATGTGCAATTGAGCGCGCATGGGTGAGTCAGCCATTCCAATGCAATAGGCAGCTGCACGAATTTGTGAAGACTACACGTATACCAGCAGCCGACACAGCACTGCTACGTCGTATCCTGAGAGATTTGGAAGTTACTGCAATTCTAGTGACGTATCGAGGTTGTACGAGCGATGGTCGGAGTAGAGGGGAGAATTTCTATGAATCAACATGATATTATGCGCAAGATAGCAGAGCTCTTTTGCTGCGTCCACTCGAGATAATGGTAAAAGGAGTGTCGGCGCTCCAGCGCGGGCCCATTGGGCAGCATCATCGGAAAGGTGGTTGCCAACGATGCCACAATTTCCTGGTAACTGCTGAGAGAGGCATGTCCTCTATCAGCAGTGTAATGGCAAATGTCGTTGTGTAACAGGCTGTTATATTGTCAGGAGCCGTACCGCGTGTTCGTGGACAGTTCCATATCCTTTTTTTATACTAATCTTTTCTACCGTTTCCTCATCTCCAGTGTAGCTAACCAAACTTTTATTGTTGTTAACTTCCCTGCCTCTAGTTTCGTATTTGTTTTCGTATATTTTTCTTCTATCTAAAACGGAACGCGATCAATTCGCATAGGCCGTTTTCAGCTTATTGGCATGGACCATGTGTTGGGCCATAGACGTAAATTTCTCCTAATATTGAGGTCTCTGCATGGACAAAAACTTCTGTCTGCACTCCGACTGCAGTTCTGTACACAATTACTATTTGCCGGAGTCATTCTATTATTATAAAAATGATCTTTAGGTGCACACTGACTGCTTACGCTATAAGATCTCTTCTCCTTCTGCCTTTATTGTGCCTTTAGTGTGCCATTATCGTGTTTTTAAGCTGTCCGGAACTTGGTGTGGTATTTTGTGACAATTCGCGTGGCTCTATTTTGTAACGATACCCCTTTTGAGTTTCATTCTTTTTGCTTTTCCTCATTGGCCCGCACGAAGCCGCAGCTCCGCTATCGCCGCCACTTCTCGACCAAACAATAACACTGATAGACTGAAAATAATCTTGACCGACCTACGCATCTTCTTTCATTTTCCCTTCTTTTCTTATCATCGATATCGCCTTGAGGTCGATCGCGAAGATGACGGCGGCGAGGCGCAGTCCGAGCCAATTACAAATGGCCTTGGGAATGGAAAACGAATCGAATCGTTACAAAATAGTGCCCCGTGTTCTGCCGCGTAGTTAGTTGGTTGTTGGGAACCCCGCCACGCAAGTTTGTCGTAATATCTTTAAGATACGAACTAAGCGTTTAGCTCAAGGTAGATCAGTGTTGCACTTCGTACATTAAAACAGCCGGTGTGGTGCTTTTCCCGTCTCGGTGTTCTCGGGGCTACTGTGATATTCATGGAAATATCCCTGCAGATATGACATTTTCAGACCCGGCCATCCGCCTTAAATGTATTTAGTCGCATGAAGATGAAGCTTCGCCATTGCTGAGCAATATCTCCTGCTACTGCTGTAGTCGAGCTGTTTCCTTATGCAGCTGTTCACGGTCTCCACGTTGTCGTCTTCTTTTCTTTCCTTTTTTTTTTCTTTTTTTTTCGTATGACTGTTCTTTCTCTCAGAGGTATCGCAATACTTATGCATGACTAGTCTATCTAACTAGATTCAGGCTGCTGAGACTAGCCCGCACTGAATACTAATGTCACCCTAGCAACGTACTGTAGTCAACGTTTCTTCAAAGCACCTATAGTCTTCTCAATACATAGACAAAAATGAGTTATATTTTGCTGCTTTTGCGTGACCTTAGCGTTACCGCTCTTAATTAAAACGTATGAGATATAAACCAGGAGGAAAATCGTAGCAAACGGGTGCTTACGGAAAAAAAAAAATCGTGTTTATTGGATCAGTGGCGCAGCCAAAAGGTGGCACTGCGAGCGGCAAAACTGCCGCGCGCGCCAATTTTGCGTGTATGCGCGGGCTTCTTTCACGCTCGGAAAAACACCTTTATGTAGCACGTATATAGCAACAGAAATCTGTATCGGGAGTTTTGATATTGCTCTACAATTTTCCCATTAACAGTTTTCATCTAAGTTTAATATTTGAGAAGTTGATTAAATTATTAGGACTAATTATGTAATTAGGCGGAATGCAAAAAAGAAATAATCTGAGCATCTCCAAGCGACGGCGAACCACACAACCGTGGTTCTATCCAGCTACTTGGTATTTGCATATATTTAAATCTTGGTGCATGATAGTTGGGACACCCTGTATTTACGACACATTACATCTTTAGTGGAGCTTTCTTTTAAATTCTCTCTCTCTCTGTCTCTCTTTCTAGAGAAGACAACATTGTCCTGTCTTTTCCTACACAAGTCAATGATATGAGTTTACGTATGCTTCATCGCTCATATTCAAATTCATTATGCCTTCATTTCCATAGTTTGATGCGGTTCTCCGAACGTTAGCGGGCTCAGCGGCTCATCTTGGACTGACTAATTTTGTAGCAAGTTTACGCATCGAGATTTACTACTCGAGAGGTACAAAGAACGCAAACACGGGCGTCGTAGGCACATCGCTGGTGGCAATCGCACACCACTACGGCAAAGAAGGCCCGCAGCTCGTGAGCAATATGGCGTATACCGTACAAGCTCGAGCGCTGTTTGCGAGCCTCCCCCCCTTTCCCCCCATTTCAGTAAGCGATACACACACAAGGGCCGGTCCCGCGGTGTTTATCGAGAACACAATAGGGGGTTTAGCGTGAGAACGAGTGGGTTGGAGCGGCTGAGTGGATCGCGCCTGCTTATTTTACCAGCGCGATACATGGCTTCGTGCGGGGCGTTAGATGAAGTGAGGGTTTGTCTTAATATTTTTCCGTCTTTCGCAGAGTGCGGGTGTACAACGATGTCGTGCTCCTAGAGCATTGTCACTCCCCTCCCCCCCCCCCTCTCCTCATCTCTCTCTCACCAGCTCTGAATCTCTCTGCCCCGTGCATTGTGCGTACTTGCGCGTGTTTTAACGCCCCCGTGCTCGCATTTTGGACGAGCCGTCCACACGCCCTCTCAAGAAAGGACAGCAGGAGATTACGGCGCTCGTTTCAAAGGCGTCCTCGCGTAAAAGATAGCAAGCACGCGTGCCTGCGCGACAATTACGCGCCTGTTGTCATCCGCTGTTTCTTCGTCTTTTCTTATGCGCGGATTCGTACAGCCCGTCGTTCTTCTGTGCCCCCCCCCCCCCCCCTCCCCTCGCTTTTTCTTCTTCTTCTTTTTGGTTCGCGCTCGCCTCTCCTTCAATTCCGTTTTCGTGCGTCCAGACTTAGATTGCAGGCTTTGTCGTGGCTTTGTATGTTGTCACATCACCGTTGAGCGAGATTTCTCCCTTTCCTCCCTTTTGTTGGGACCTGACATTATGGAGCAGCCGGAATCCTCAGTTTTCTTTTGCGTTTGTTTCCTTTCGTTCCCTTGGCCAAGCTAGCTTGCTTCCCTTAGTGCGGACCCTAATGCGCATGTAATTGCGTAGGTTCGCTCGTGCGGTGCGCGTTCGGTGGGTTCGCGATTTATCCTCGTCCTGAAGCAATCAAGAGCGAATGAGATTGCAGTTATTAATTCCTGCGCTTCCTCACTATTAATTATAATGGCTCCTAATGACATGTATGTATATAGCTTCGTACGTACTTCCCCATCTTTCATCTTTTTGATTTCGCTGTTACTGCGGTAGCTGTGGAAACAGTTTTCTAGAAGGAAACAACAAGAAAGGGACACGTTTAGGAGCCTGCAATATGCGAACCATATTCAAAACAAATTATTCCTTTTCAGAATATCATTTACTAGCCTGTGAACTGGCTAAAATCTACGTACGCTTCACTTTCTTGAGTGTTCCCTTTACAGATTAAAAGTGAGATTTAAAAGATTACTGTACCGAGCTTACTGTGCCGTACTCGAAGAATTGCCATAGTAGTGACGGAACGTTTCGTGTAAAGTGAATCTAGCTTGCAACACGGCTCAGTTTGTTCATAAAGTAGGGAGGCCTGTTTCCGATATAGGGTGGCCTTAGCGTTCTCAGTAGCGTTCTCATACAAACGTATAGTAACTCATATAATATGGCCATGCGAGCGGCCATATTTCACCCGTCCATATTCCACCAGGCCCCCACTCACTACGACGTTCCTCATAATCAGATCGTAGTTTTGGCACGCTGAGCACATCATTAAGAAGGCGGCTGGCCAGTAGTCAAAGCAACTTACTAACAAAGCTTTTGTGAATTCGGCTCCTGGAGAATGGGAGAGTAGTTGACGTAACAACGAAGTCTCCCCTTCGAATCACTCTCCTTTTATTCTTTATTTGTGTCGATTTGATTGACGCGCCTCGATCGCCTAATGGAAAGCATAACGTCTTCGTAGCATCCAACTAAAGCGTATACGGCGTTGGACGACTGTAGGAGTAGGCTGCCAATAAGAACCAGAATTGTCAGCCAGTGAGAAAAAAGGCGCCTTGTGTCGAGAGAGGACGCGCAGAATGTTCCCGCAGTTTGGAATTGCGAAATCGAATGAATGCCTCGGCCAGCGAGCGATCAGCGAAAATCAGCCCTAAACGACGCTAGCGGCTCTACATCGCTGGCGCCCTGCGGTTTCGTGCGGTCCAAGTGCTACACTGCCGCTTCCACCCGCCATCGCCTTTCTCTGTAGTTGGGCTCGCGCGTTTTTCTTTTCGACTTGCTGCTCCCTAGCTCGCTTCCTTCCTCGTTGCGGTGGCGTCGGCGCTCGGGGTGCTGAACTTTCGGCAGAGCTTCGCGTTCAACGCGGCACCACTTTGATTCTGCAGATTCGTTCCTTGCCCTCCTGCTTTATGTTTAACACACTCGGTTCTTCTTTCTATCTCGCCATTTCAACCTTTATCGAGGTGCAGAATGCACGCGTGCTAGGGAAGAACAAATATACAAAAAGAAAAAAAAAAGGTAGATGTTGAGGGAATGGTTCATTTTCTCTTGGCTGAGTTGGAAATATATACGCTTTGATGTTTACGTCTGCCACTGCGTATGCTAGGTACCCCTGAAGGCAGAATTTCTTTGTTGTTCTCGTTTCCTCCCCCCCCCCCCCCCCTCCACATTTAATTTTTTTTTTCTGCCAGCGTCTTTACGTGGCAACAGTCCATGCTGCTTCGTTTTGTACACGTAGCGCTGACTTTCCTCCCTTTCCGCTTCCAACTCCCAAGTCATGGAAATCGTTCCTTACGAGCTCCCTGCTCCGCCGCTGCGCATCCAACTCCGTCTGTACGTGTCCCAGTCCTTTTTTCCTTTATTGAAAAATTGTGTCGGGTAACCTGTGCGTATGGTTTACCTAAGAGGTTTCTTTCCTTTCTTTCTTCACTTCTTTTACCAGTTCTCGCTTTTATATATTCGGGATTTCTCAAAAGAACGTCTATTCTGGGGCATTCCAGCTCGCCTGGGCTGGACAGTACGTCACGTCGTTCTCGTGGCTTTTCTTAACCGTAAATGGTTCGTGGCCGAGGCTGCGTTACGCGTTGGGCTTTTCGCCTCCCGAGTCCCACCGCGTTCCGCTGGGACTCTCTGTCGGACGGAGCCACGGGCTCTTCGTGTGTTGTCCGTAACTCCTCTACCGCAACCCGCATAAAATTTCTTCTCGTCGCTCCTTTCTGCCTCAATTTGTATTGAAGTCTTTATGTCTTCACATTTCTACGCGTCTTCTCTTTTTTTTTTATAGTCTTAAGTGTTTTCTCTTCCAGTAGCAGCGGGGGTGACGGCATGCTTTTGTGTTTGTAATTCTACGTGTGTCTCTAGTAAATATATGTACTGTGCCCAACATTTGTTCTACTCTCACCTCACCTATCCTTGTATCGCCTGGTCTGCCATTCTCTTTCTCTTTTCTTTTTCTGCTCTGTCTCAACTTTTGTACACGCTTTTACTTCTTGTGTTTTTGCTCTTTTGTTCCTGAAACATATTTACATGATTTTCTTTCGTGTTTCATTCGGGCTCATGTTGTGTTGCGTTAGTGCTTTACGCGCTGATCATACCTCCTCTTACGAAGGAATTGTTTCTTTTTCGGTTGCCCGTTGTTCGTTTATTGGCTTTTTTATCTTTCTTTCTTCTTTTTTTTTAATGTCGGCCCTTGTTGTCGATCATGTGCAATCAAACACACTTGGCGTGTTTCGTTGTGTCTGTTCTAAGCGATTCTACTAGCGCGGTTCCCGAATTCGTTTCTCATCTGCGGTGATATATGCGAGAACGGAAGGTTGACACGAGATTTCAATTTTTAAAGAACGTGTGCGCGCACAATAAGCACGTTCTCGCGCTGCAGCTTACCCACCGTGGTGGCTTATCGGCTGTGGTGTTGCGCTGCTAATCACGAGGTCGCCAGATCAAATCCCGCGGCGGCCGCATTTCGATGGGGGCGAAATGCAAAAACCCCCGTGTCCTGTGCATTGGGGGCACGTTAAAGATCCCCTGGTGGTGAAAATCAATCTGGAGTCCCCCACCACGGCGTGCCTCAACATCGAATCGTGGCTTTGGCACGCAATGCCTCAGATTTCAATTCAATTCGCGCTGAAGCTTTTCTAAAGAAGTTACTGTTCAATATTTCTCATCTCTTGGTGGTCTTTAATTGTCTATAGTTTAAACGTTATACGACGACGCTCGCAGGTGCTGCGCGCAGCATTTCCAATAATATTCGAAGAATTGAGTAACGAAGGTCGCCGCGTGTCGCGTATACCGTCAGCGACAGCCCACGCGCAGCTGTGAGACGTGGTATAAAGCGATCGATGCAGGTTTCCTGTTTCGCGATGAACCCATTGTGCGGCTCCCGGTTCGGCGTCACTGGCACGTAATTTAGCGCCGCCAATTTCCGCGACCCGACTGGAAGCGCGCGCAGAATCTGCCAGTGACAGTACACGGACCAGTCTGGGAGCAACAAGTTTCGCATCCAATTAGAGCGTCCGCTTGACAGTGTGAAACTTCCCATGTGCGCTGAGCAGAGAGCACGCGCAGCTCGATGCCCCCGCCGATTTCAGAGCCACACGACCGTATATACGATTACCAGTTCCGGGTTGCAGACTTCGAAAGGGCGCGCCGCAGCCGACGCGGAAACCTGCTGCCGATCACCGATCGGAAGCAGCCGCAGCGGATCGCACTGACACGTACAGTGGGTGTGCAGGATGCGGTGACAGTTTCAATTAGCAAATAATCGACCAGGAAGTAGGCCTCCGCTGGGAAAAGGTTTTCGGTTAGGTTCTACGAAAGAACGTGAACTTTGTTGTTGGCAACTTTTAGGTTTGTCTAGTGAACACGTTCTACATTATACTTCGCAGAGTGGGTGGCTCGGCATAGCCGTGTTATAGTTCTTCTCGCTGCTTTTGCCTGAAAAACGCCTGATACTTCTGTGTGCGATAAGGGACTTTGAAAGGTGTGATTTCCATAGAAGACACTCGTGTATAAATATGATATTTTCTGCATTGAAGTCGTAGATCAGCGCCCGGTATTATGTAAAGATGCCTTTTGCGCGATTTTAATCGTTTCTGACCATCCAACGCTCACGTCCGGCCAAACCCCGTGATAACGCAAATGGGGCGCTGTTCGGACCAGTGACAGAATGAAGGGGAAAGTAATTGAAATAGAGTCCTTGAGTTATATCTGCCTAGATTCCACTAACTTGTGAAGAGAGGCTGAAAGGGTTTATCGAAAGGCAGGGAGATTCATAAGCGGTAGTTCTGGGGCTGAATTCACTTTTTTTTTTCTTTTTCATTCGCAAGTGCTGTTCGCCATTGGCCGACCGCCTTCACTAATGATATGTCGAGCATGAGGATTGGTTGGAATTTTCTCCTACGAACAATTCTAGCGTAATGGCTTTTTGTGAATACGGGCCCTGCATGGTTTCACTGCACGGATGGGGAGGGGGAGGTGGATGAAAGTACAGAGATAACTGTAGCTAGGGCGCCGGGCTCGGCTGAGGAGGTGCATGGTTCAATCTCCACTTCTGGTCACCCGCCAGCTTGTAAGACGGGTTCAAGCAGTCTCCTGGCCTGACGTTTGGCTTCTCATGGGTGCGCTGCTTAGATGAGGTTCGCACAGGCCGCCGCGCATGCTGCGCAAAGAACTAAAACACTACTTGTGGAAAATTTTATGTAGGCCAGTGCAGCGCGCGCCTGCAAGAACATGATCGCCCTGTCTGCCTCCGATCTGGTCTTCATGCTTTGCTGGGCTATGTTCACCGATCAACGACCTCTAAAGCAAACAAACGCATGCGATTTCGCTCGTGGGGTTTACCGTTCGTCTCAACGGCTATCTTCACTCTTCAGCGAGAATTGTTTGCGATTGAAGCCCTGCTCCTCTTCTTCACTAGCAGCGCTCATTCGGAAGCTGTTTCTTCGACGGCAATGGCTTCCGGTACATGGAGCTTGGCCTCCGAGATTGGGTGGCGCGCGATTACAGCGGGCGTGCCTCGAAATCTCAGATACCAGACATGGAGCGACCGGGTACTCCGAAGCGCTCCGTTCCCGCGATTTGGCCTTGCAGCCTAGGCACGTGATATCGTGCCTATAGACTTCTTGGCTCCGAAAGGAGGTAAAACTTACTGCATAATTTTCGCCTATCCCGAATAAGTTACCACTGAAGGGACTGTATGTGCTCACTGTTTAATAGTGTTGCGCCTGTGAGCTGACGATGTCAAGTCCCGGGCTGCGGGCACGTTAGCAGCAGGCGTTAATCCTCGTACCCTCTCACCTTCACAGGCGTAAGAAATGAAGTCGCGTTTCGTCCGACCAAGCAACTCCTTTCAGTTGATCGCGGTTCCTGAAGCAGTGATGGCCGCGTCACCACTCGATTCGGACGTGTCCTTGGTTGTTTACCGTCAGAGGTATATTGAAGGATTTCCTGCTCCAAGGTTGCACATATGAAGGAGTTTTCTTATAGTGACATTTATTATTAGTGCGATTAGCATTCCTTGGATACTTGACGCATTTTGCAGTGTCTCTTTAAATATATGTCTATGTCTGTGCGTGCCTCTAACCGTTCTCCCCGACCTCTTCAATAATAAAAAAAGGGAAAACCTTTAAATTTTATCTGATGCTGGGCGGTATAGAACCCGCGTCATATACATTCAGGCAGTCTTGTATAAATACATGTTCAGGCACGCGCCACGCGCGGACTTCGCGGCGGCGGCGCTAGATAGCGCGGCGTGTCCCCAAGGAAGCGAGAGAGAGAGGAGCCCGGCTGCAGCACACGCGGATGTTTATCAGGAAAGCGTGTTGCTGGCTGCCATATAGGGAGGGGAATAGCGGGATAAAAAGGTGGGGGAGTCAGAGGATGGGAAGACGCAGGTATTAGCACACGTGCGCGGACGCGGCGCCACGCTGTCAATGACGGTCGCACAGGCCAGTCGTCTTCAATAGACACGAAAGTACCGTCACTACCTTTTGTGGTCCAACGAAGCATGGGGCCGGCTTTCTACCATGGCCCCTGCACTGACAGCGGCCCATCGTCCACTGGTCTCCGTGCGTTGGAGAATAACTGCCTTTGTAAACCATAGAGATGACAGTGGTTCAATTAACAAGTGGTTGACGTTCTCTTCGTCGCCGCAGACATCGCACTGAGCACTGTCAACCATCTTAATCAGTGTTGCGCATAAGCCATCACGAAGGCAACTCCTAACCGCAGACAACACAAAGGGATGACTTTGTTGCAGGGCACTGGGCCCGTATTTCACAAAAAAAAAAAAAAAAAAAAAAAAAAACTCTTGCGCTTGAATTTTCCGTAAGGGCAAATGCAATCCTTATTCTAGACATATTATAGAAAGCGACCGGCCAATGGCACAGTACACTTACGAGAGAAAAGCTTTGTGAAATCGCTCCCAGACGTTTACAGTATATATATCGTAAGCTACAAACCACGTTAAATGTTCATTTTCAGTACATACCCGCATAGGACGTGACAAAAGTTATCAGAGCTTCCTGTTCCGGGAAACCTTCATTTGACCTCTGATCTGTGTTGAGCTATCCGTTCCCGTCTTTCTCGCGCCTCTTTTGCAGGCTGCCGCATTGCTTATTTGTTTTTAGCGAGCTCCTCTATGGCGGGCAAATTAATGGTTGTTTGAATTTCTTTTATTATTTAACTTTTTTTTTCATCCTCCTGGGCGCTGTCCTCTCCCGCTTTCGCTTATAATCTCCTGGACCCGTTCATCCGCTCAACGCTCAAATGCTCGTGCAGCCGGGAAGGGCAGTGGAAATAAGGAAAACTGCTTTTTTAATCTGCGATAGATACCTCTTCGCGCAAGATGTGCAGCGATATGAGTTAACGCCCCTGTCTTCTCTCTCTCTCTCTCTCTCTCTCTCTCTAGGAGGTTGGGCTTTCGTTTTCTTTTTTGCTCGAATTATCGTTTCTATACGAATTACCAGCAGGATAATAACGTTCGCTGTTGCGCTCAACTGATCTGAAGATTTTGTGGGTTGTTAAAATTTCTTGTTTTTTTTTTTCGTTTGTCTTGTTTGTCTATTGTACCCCCCCCCCCCCCCCCCAAACAAGCGCTTTCTGTGTCTATCTAAATTAAGTTCGCGATGACATGGAAGAAGGGGACAAGTACTTGCTCAGTACGAGAAACAACGAGACAAGCGTATAGTCTAGCCCGCGCAGAATCGATGAACAAGAAGGCAGCGAAGGGCCTTCGGCGGCGCGGCCGTATCTAGGTGTACGGGAGACAGGCGACATTGTGGCAATAAAGGCGCCGGCCTGCAGCGCTCTGGCCTGTCATGACACGGCAACTGCACGGGCGTGGGCCGAGAGTAATAATAAAAGCCCGTACCTATACAATATATGGGGGAGCTGTTGATTTGCCGCCGAGGCAGTCGCGGGGCCTTGTTTTGCAAGAGGCAGGTGTCCGGATATCGCTTGTAATTGAGATGGACGCGCTCGCGGAGCTTCCTTGACTACATACCGCCCCCGGAGCAATGAGACACCGCCGCCGCGAGCTTTTCTCCTTTCCCGTTGTCCCTGGCTCTCGTCTCTGGTCGAGACGACGTCACCCGGGAAGTGGTATGAGGCTCTGCGCGTTGTCCTTTTATTGCCCCGGGTAGTGGCTGCTTGCTCGCCCGCTTCATCAAGAAGTTCGCGTTTCCTTCTATCCTTGCCACTTCCGGTCCCTTCACTTGCAGCGTAAAATTGGAAGACTGGTCAGCGTCCTCTGTACTGCTCGTGTCACTTGTCCGCCCACTATAGGCGTTGTTCTGACATTGCGAACATTGAGTGGGGTAGCGTACAGAACGGCGTGAATGCAAGTTGTGCGGGTTCTCTCCACTTAGGAACCGAGGCTTGGTGGGGAAGTTGTTTCTTTCGCTTTGTTGGTTAATGGCGGTGGACAGTTTGCCGCGACGCAGAGGCCTCCTGGCTCGTGGAGTTCGCCCTTTATAATGAGCATTCGCGTTCTGCCCACTCTTCCGCGCTCTTCACTGTTTTCGGGCACGTAGCCTAAAGTGGCGTGCCGCGTGCTGCTCGCCTCCGAAGTACCGTTTCACTCTCTCCTTTGAAAGTTCCGGAGGCGTAGACAGTTCCGGTCACTTCGGTGCTTGATATCACTGCTGAAATTTCGTCTCACAAATAATTTCGGCTATGCTTAGGAGAGGCGCGTGTCGCTTGAAGTTAGACGTATGATGCTTCGTGCCACTAAATCAGTTGCTTCGTAATGCGACGTTCAAGGATAAGTAAAGCGCGACTGTTGATTAGCAATTTCGGTAGATTCCGTCCGTGAAGTATGCCCGTAAAGGCTGATTCACACTACGCCGAGCACGAAGGCCTGCAGGGCAACGAAGAGGCGGACTGCGCAGCTCGAGGTCTCACTAGCCGAGCGGCAGACCACACCGCCCTTCAGCCCCCGACAGACCGAGTAGCGACCCACGAGTTAACCACGAGTCAACAAATACTAGAGGACCAACGTCTCGCAAGAAGACAATACGCTCCCCCGCACAAAGCTCTCAATAGACCCCAGGCTAGGGACTGGCGCCGCCTGCAAACAAACACATACCCACACTTGTCCCGCCTACACGCCATCTCCCCAGGCAGATATACGTCCCGGACATGTCCCTGGTGTAGCACACACACATCGACACCCGCGCACATAACGCACCAAGGGCGCTATAACGTAAACCTATTCCAAACTTTTCTATTCCAATTCTGCAATCAGCCCACCACGATTGGTCAAAACATTTTCGGGCCACTCCCAACTTCGCCTGTCTCCCATGCGACGTCACGAAAAACCGCGATAGCTCCCCATCTGATATAACGTGTACACACTGATTATGCATGATTAAACTGCACACAAAATTATTCCTAATGCGACGCCTTTTCACCATTAGCCCTCTGCTATTGGCCCAATGTTTTCGGGCTGCGTCCACTTCGCCTGTCTGTCACGCGACCTCACAAAACCGCGAAAACTCACCACGTCAAAGTGACGTGTACGCGAAAAAAAAAAAAGCAATAATATCTGAATAGGCAGAGACTGCCCCGTTCCGAAAGGAATAAAAGATGGCTGCCCGCCGATCGCTCAGGCCTTCGCTACTCGCACCTGCCGGTGAGCGTGTATTTATTTGCGTATGATAAACCTTTTTGCGTGGCAGTAAAACGTTATCGAGCCCTTTCGGCACGTATACGACATCGCTCTGCCAACTCTTCCTTGCTGAGGATCCGTTTTAGCGGCATTCTTATCCTTCCGTTGCACGCCGCCGCGATTTTCGACCAGCCACCGCAAGCTAAGTAAGGCGAAGCGGACCAATCGGAGAAGCCGGCACCACCCTCTTCATGAAGTTATCTATTTTCACTGTACTGGCTCGGCCCCATCGAAACCATCTCCACTAGAGCGTGCTCCTCGCCTCTTGTCAGCCAATTAGATAACAAACACCTCTCTGTGCAGGCAATGTTATTCGTTTTGAAAGCGAACAAAGTGAGTGAGTGTCAACTTTATTATTAGAAGGGGTAAGGAGTAAGGGAGGCTAAGCTACGTAGGCTGCCAGGCTGTGTTTCATGATGGCGTCTTCAGCTCGTGCCAGGACCCGTGTCTGGATGTCTCGGTCGGTGCTGGAGAGAAGGGCCTCCCATTGTTCGTTGGTGGGGGGTGGCGAGACGAGGTCGGCGGGCGGGGGATCTTCCGGGCAGCCCCAGAGGATGTGGTTTAATGAGGCAACGTCGCCGCACAGGCAGCAGCGTTGATCGATGAGGCAGCAGCGTGGATTGTGGACCAGTGTGGATGTGCGAATACACTAGGGGGCACGGAAAGGTGCGGGTCTGGAGGCGACGCCAGGCGATCTCGGACCGCTTGGGAAGACTGCCATGTGGGGGTGGGTAGGCGTACCGTTCGAGGCGATAGTGCTGGGTAATGTCGTGGTAGGTGACCAGGGGCTCCGGCACCGAGGTGTCCGACGCGGAGGGGCCCACCGCTCGGTCGACGAATCCTCGAGCGTGTTGGTGAGCCGACTCGTTGCCGGGGTGGCCCGAGTAGGCGGGGACCCAGACCAGTTCAATGTGACGCGGTTCATCTTCCAGTAGGAGTGGACGAAGGAGCCGTAGGGTGGTAGGCGAGACGAGACCTCGGGCGAAATTGGAGATGGTGTGCTTGGAGTCGGACAGTATGACGCTGGCGTCGGTCGAGGTGGCGGCTAAAGCGATGACCGCCTCCTCAGCCTCGACGACGTAGGGTGTTCGAACGGTGGCGGCCGCGATTGTCGGCCTCGAGGGCAGCGAAGATGGTGAGACGGAGACGACTGCGAAGGCGTCCCCGGGCGAGGCGTATCGGGCCGCATCCACGAAGGCGACGGCCGGGTGGTCGGCATGCTTGGCATGACGCATGGCTGCACGGGCTTGCAGGCGGGCGTTGGGGTGTCCCGCGAGCATATTCTTGGGTAGCGGCTTGATGGAGAAGGCTGCCCTAAGAGCATGCGGTAGTGAGATCAGGTCTGGCGGGTGAGAAGAGGTGTCATGACCGATGGAAGAGAGGATGTGGCGACGGTCGGCGAACGATGAAGGCGTTGCACCTGAGCGGTGCGGTGAGCTTCGATCAATTCGTTGAGCGTGTTGGGAAAGGTGACCTCCTATAAACGATGAGAGTGTTTGATTGGGTTGTTCAGACAACGCTGCGGGTCACCGCCTGATGCTTGCGTCGGTGGTTACGTAAATTTGACATCAGGAGATGTGAATAGAAAAACGTTTGGAATAGCTTTACGTTATAACGCGCCAATGCACAGACAGACCGGACGAGGCAACCTCGCCACGAGTCACAGCACACACACTCACTACGTGGTCTTGGGAGGCAAGACTCTCCGAACTGGACCTGGGAAGCCAACTGGCGACCCTCTACGAGGCCCGGCGAGCCGCGATTGGCAGAGGAGCCTTGTCAGAGGGAACCACCTAGGAATAATAAACTGCGCAGAGCTTTCTCTATCATTAAACTTTTACCACGACCACCACTACTCCGACACAACGACTTTGGTCTGTCGACTGATGACGACAGCGGTTTACAGGACGGAAAACGCTGTGGCCAACGGTTTAATGGGAGGAAAACGTTGTCGCCACAATCGGTGCCGTGTTGGCGTATATAGTATGAATCAGCCTTAAGGAATGCAGAGGTGATGTCCCCGAGTTACCATTCCTCGCAGAACGTATATTGCTTGCCTATGACGACCTTGCGGTAATTTCTCCGTGGCTTCTCTCTAATATATATATATATATATATATATATATATATATATATATACGAGGTGTGTTCAAGAATAAACCGAACTTTTGCTATAACACCTTTACTGCTTATGGTACGACATTTTAAGCGCTGGCCCCTTCAAAGTAGTCCCTGGCAATGCACTCTTCCCGTCTTTTCTGCCATTTTTGAAAGACCTCCTGGAACGTACTTTCTGGAATGGCGCGCAGGTCTCTTCTCGCATTGTTCTGGATCACCTCTACGGTTTGGAAACGATGTCCTTTCAAGGTGGTTTTAAGCTTGGGAAATATAAAAAAAGTCTGCTGGGGCGAGGCCCGGAGAATATAGTGGGTGGGGCACAACAGGAGTGTGGTGTTTCGCTAAGTAGCTGCGGAGAAGGAGCGACGTGTGAGCCGGGGCATTGTCATGATGCAACATCCAAGCCTGATTTTCCCACAGTTCAGGCCTCTTACTGCGCACAGACTCTCTCAAACGTGCTAGGATTCCCTGGTAAACTTCTTTGTTTACCGTCTGACCACGTGGCACAAATTCCTGATGGACAATGCCTTTGCAATCAAAAAACACAACCAACATCAGCTTCATTTTTGACCGACTCATGCGTGCTTCTTTTGGACGAGGAGAACCTTTGGCCACCCACTGCGATAACTGCACTTTCGTTTCAACATCATCGTTTCAACATCATAGCCATCAACCATGTCTCATTGCCTGTTATGATGTTCTTAAGAAAGCTTTCATCGACATTGGCAGTGGCGTGCAGTTCCTGGCTGATTTCCACATGGGTCTGCTTCTGTTCGTCAGTCAACAAACGCGGCACGAATTTTGCACTGACACGACGCATCCCAAGTTTGTCACTCAAAATTTCATGACGTGATCCTACGCTGATACCCACTTCATCAGCGACTTCTCGAACAGTCAAACGACGATTTCCACGAATCACAGTTCGAACTCTCTCGATGTGGTCATCATCTGTGGATGTGGAAGCTCGTCCAGGCTTGGGATCGTCACCGACCGACATTCCTGCGTCTTCAAAACGCTTCAACGTAATCATAGCACTGTGTGCGACTCATACAGTCCTCCCTGTATGCTTGGCTAAGCAACTGAAATGTCTCTGTGAAAGTTTTCCCACGTTTGTAGCAGTACTTCACACTTACACGCTGTTCTTCCATTTTCTTGATTGTCACTTTGGTACCAATCCGAAGAAAAGCTTGTCCATATGCTCACTTCAGCGGCTGTAGCGCGCCAACTAACGGTCAGAGCGAAACGCGGCAAATGGCAGTGTGTTGTCTAAACCTGACGCTACATGCGCTCAGTAGCCGCAGCGCGCTCCCTCTGCCGGTTGGCGCGCTATTTCAAAAGTTCGGTTTCTTTCTGAACACACCTCGTATAAATATATATTAATGTCTAGGCTTCTAGGTTGTTACTTGACGCCGTGCGCTGTAATGTTTCGCTTGTTCCATCCGGTGACATTCTGGACTTTACGGGTTCGCAATGTTTACGACAAAGCTTCTTCTAACCACAAGCCAAGTGGTGCGAATTACTTAAATGTTTTTCAGCCCTTGTTCACCGCATCAGTGCCAAGGGCAGTGCACTGTTCCGTTTGTATTTTTTGTTTCTTTTTGCATTCGAGCTCTTCTACGTAAGTGTTCCGTACTATGGCACGAAGACTCATCCGAATCCTCAAGGTCGACGCGATTTGCCCGTCATAAAATATAAAATATCAATATAAAGAGGACCCAAATCAATAAACGACGGATTGAAATAAACCAGTAAAAGAAGAAAATTAAAAAAATAGAAAAGAAGGGCCGGTGGTAGTTGGGGTGTTCTAGGCCCATTTTTCTCCCGGCGTCAACGATTGCCGCCATTAGTGGCACCTGAAAAACATTTGCTTTTCAGCGATTGGAGGACGGCCTCACCACGCATGGAGCGCGCTCTTTCTTGCTGCTTATCACCACGTGTCTTCTTCTGTTCTTCGTTGTTTTTGTGTCTCTCAAGTTTTTGGTTACTTCGTCTCCTTTCGCCACGGCTGTGTGGGCAGCCCTCCGATCCGGCCCGCGCATTCTCTCGTGGCGAGTGCGCCAGCGATTGTCGGCGCGGCCGTTCGCTTTACTTTTGTCGGCGCCAGGAAGCGGCTCATTCTCATCGTTCCGACTTCGGGAAACGATTTCTTCTCGCAATCGCGTTTTCATTACGAGCGAACGAGCCACCAAGCGTTCTCAGCAAATGGCTGCGATTCCCCTATCCTCCTTCTCCTCGCCTTCTCTGCCGCTTCTCTCTCTCCCACTTTATGTGTTGCTGCCCCGTCGTGGTGTTCTCTTTTCTTTCCCTCTCGCGGCTGGCTTCTGGAAAGAACGGGAAAGCCGTTGATTTGCGATACCGAAGTAGCGCGTAGGGAGGAGAAATGACGGAGACGCGCTCTGCGTTTGCGCGCGCCCGTTTCAAATTGAGATGGAGATTAGATAAGCTAATAACGGGACGTGCCGACGGCGTTACTGGGCCGCCATCTCCGCCGCTCGGCGCTTGCGGAACCGAGCCTGATCGACGACTTTAACTGTGCGGATGAAGGGGACCAACGAAAATGTCTTTCTGCCTTACCGGCAGCAGCCTAGGAAAACGCCTTGGGGCACGGGAAACTCGCACTTGAGTAGACGTCACACTGGTGGCTATTTTATTCGCTGTTTACAAAACGCCCCCGATTAAATATACTGCCATATAATTTCGCATACGTATGAGTCATACGTAATATGTTTAAATTCAGCTTTTTCCCTGGTTTCATAGAAGACTGGATTTCCTTACTTGGGTCTATCCGCGCATGCCCATCCTGAAGTTTTGTATCTGCCATCAAAGTTGTATAGTCTTAGGACATCATACTTATCGCTGTGTGGTATTTTACTGTGTATAATTTCCCTCTGTTTGCTCACTCCTGCTATATAGCGCCTATTGTGCTGCAATATGAACAAACAAACAAACAAACAAACAAACAAATAAATAGATAGATAAATAAATGTAAATAAATAAATGAATACGATGTTCGCTGCACCGTGTTTAGCTGCCGCAGAGCTTCGCCAATTCATCCAGGCGTAGTTCGCTTGCTCGAAACCGTTCTTCCGTTCTTCCATCTCTATACCGCCTACGCTGTGCATCAGTTGACCGTAATGCCATAACCCCAATCGCTCTATACTTTTCTTCTTTTTTTTTTTTTTTTCTATGCGACAGCAATTTCCGTTGTCCCTTGGGCGTGAGGCCGCGTGGCGTCGGAAGTGCCTCCAACGATTGATGGCGTTGCGCGCAGTCACTGTGTATCGGCCTGCTTCTCAACGCCTCTGAATTCGAGTAGAGAATTCCGCCGTAGCCCCTGTTTACTGCATATGGTTTCTGGCGCCGTCCAGCTTCGATGTTTAGCAGGGTATCTATTCGTTTCTGTATCCTGCACTCCACACGCGGCTTACGCATGCAGATTGACTGGTGCCTGGCATGGCTTGTTCGCCTCGCCGCTCGCTGTCGGAGCGCGTCGCCGTTACAATGATGCAAGATCGGCGGAAAACACCGTCTGAATGCGGCCAGTATGCGGGAGACCGCCGGAAGGTATTGGACTGGGAATTGCCACCTTGTCCCTCGACGTTTTTCGTCCTGTTTTGTGGGAACGCAGAGATGGAAAACAGTGTGCCCCTCTATAGGCAGACAGGATTGGCAGGAGCTGGTAAGTTCGTCTCTGCAGGGCGGCCATGTAACTTGCCGCGGGTTTTGTCAGAGCCGCGGTCCTATAATGGACCCCGAAGTGTTCAAGAATATTTCTACACTCCCGGCGGCCGCGGGTGCTCCTGAGCGATGCTAGATGCATCCGTATGTATTCTGACCCACTTCCCAACGGTTGCGGTACCAATAAAACGTGCTCTTGCGTGCGTATAAGAGATGCGCTTCGATAGAACCTATAAAGTTGGTCCGTGGTATGATACCTTTCTTTTTTTGTTTGTTTGAGATTTGAAACAGCCCGACTTGCTTGACCTGGTACAATACAGAGGAATACAATGGTTGGGAAATTATAAATGTATAATTGTCTTCTTCACCACTTACTGAAGTTCTCAATTCTCGTAAAAAAAAGAAACAGAAGACACTCAAAAATTGCATTACAATTGATGTTTTACCCCTCACAAAGCTCCATCCAGGCTTACGCGACTCCGTGGTGTTGGACCGCGCAGCCTAACGCGTTGACTCTTCACACGATAAGTTCTTTGGGAAACTGCATTGTATTGTTAAAATTGCCAGTCGCCGCGAAGACGGCTTCGAGGACTTTGTTGGCGCGCTTCAGCAGCTGTAGCGTTTTGTTACAGTATACGAGGTGGCGGATGCAATTTACGACCATATTTCCATAAACTGTACAGTTTTCCTTTTTTTTTTCCCTCATCCGTAGTTCATACGCGCTTTCTGGGATATTTAATCATGTCAAAACGACTAGCCTGCGAGCACATCTTTTTGAAGCGCATTCCCAGGGATATATCGGAACACGAAATGAAAGAAACGCAACAAAGTGCCCTACCACATGTAATAACCCCAGGTAGGTGACACTTGCCCCTCATAGCAGAGGTGTATAGCTCTCCTATGGTAGAAAAAAAAAACACAAATGAAGCTATTCGTTGTGCAGCATCCGCTGTCAGAATGTATATATATATATATATATATATATATATATATATATATATAATTATGCGTCCGTCTTAACATTTCTTGCACACCTGTGCTTGCTAGTTTTTAATAGCAGAGCATCCGTTGAAGTTGTTACTTCTTCCGAGAAAGCTGCCAAAATTGAATGGAGTTTTTCATGGCGAACAAAAAAAGAAGTTCCGTGCGGTGTTACAGATTGTAACTCGCGAAGGAAACTCATTTGCAGAAGTACGTTACGCGACGAGAAAATACTTTGTCATATCCTTTACTACCTTGCCCCGGTAAATTAAAAATTTGCCTCTATCCGTGCTGCCTAGATTAAATTTTGTGCATGTGTTCTCGCGGCTTTGTGGCGGCTACGTTTCGAAACTTAGCATATGTTTACGTATACTATGCGTTCCTCCAGACGGGTCCAGCAGCTTGCGCGTGCGCTGGTGTTGCTGCAACTTGGCGATGGTTGCGGGCAACGGCTCGGAATATTACGAAACCGAAGTCTGAATCATTCACGCTGCTGCCTCGCTTCTTTTGCGTCGCTGGAGAGATAGAGGCGTTACATTGGTCGAAATTAAGAAAGTTTTGAGCGCACCTCTTCTCGCGCTGCAAGTATATATAACGCTCGAGACAAGTGCTTCGCACACCATTCTGGTGTGCAAACAACAAGCAACACCATTAGCTGTGGCTTGCCTTTCTTGTGTTTTTTTTCATTTCCTTTTTTTTTTTCTTTTTTCTCGCTTCCTCTGCTCCTTTTTTTTCTATCCTTGTCGTTGCGCCACGATTGAGTGGTTGCGAAATGAACTAGCTAGGTTGTACGCTGGGATTCGCTGTGTTCCACTCGGCTGTCATTCCGAACACACTACGTATAAGGGATTATTTGAAGTGATAGCTTTCTTTAGCTATTACTTCGGCCACTTTGGACGGCTGGACTACCCCGCACAATAAACAGTGGCCATATCGAGTGACCTAATTTATCTACTAACTTGGGCCACTACCTAGGCTGACCGCTGTCTTGACGTGTAAACAACATGGCCCACTGGGCAGGTGTCTGAATATATCAAATGGCTACTGTCCGCCTAGTAGACAACTTGGGTCACTGCATATGTGATATTAGTTGGTGCCCATTCTTGGCCAGTCCCTCAGAATTGATCAAGGTGACACAACGAGTAGTAGCCTTAAATATAGTAAAGCGATAGTACCACTTCCGCAACAGGGCACCTAAAGCCTGTTTCACATGCAAGCGATTGAGCGAATCGAGCGAACAGCGGCGCGGCGCTGCGAAGCATCTCGTGAGGTTTCGTTTCACATGCATTGCCGCCGCGCATGTTCCACCGCTGCGAATATCGTCCTACGCGCAGGCTTTCCCGCACTAGTCCTCTACTGGTCACGTGGCGAGGCGGGCCGTCATTGGTTCGGAAGCGGTGCTGCCACGCTGCCGCCCATGCCGCTGCGATGAAATTCCAACTTGCTCGAACCTCGCCGCTCCAGCCGCTAGTACCGCCGCCGCTCGAAACCGGTTTCTACGCCGCGGCGGCAGGAATCGCGAGCGTTTTCGCTTGCATGTGAAAGAGGCTTAATGGCACGTACACACTAGCGGCAAAGCGCGCGCGGCGCGCCGCCGGCAGCAAGACACGCGCCGCGAAAAGCAGCCGCGAAACATGTTTTTCGTGCCGCGGGTGGGATCGCTCCTGGACCGATTTTTTGCGGTTTGCCGCGTGCCGCGGAGGGAGGAGACCAATGACAGCGGCCCGCTTCCGTGACGTGCGCGCGGGAAACGGGGGAGGAGTCTAGTCTGTCACGTGATTGCCGCAGCGGCACGCCGCCGATTGGTGTGGCCCAACGTGTGGCCGCCCTGCCGCAGCTGCGTTTTGCCGCCGCTGGCGCGCCGCGCGTAATGTCCCTATAAGAAAAGAACCGCCATCTTCTCTTTCCTCCGCCGCCTCCTCTCCTAAAGCGCTTGCTTTTTGCTTTACTTTTTGCTTGCGAAAGCCAAGTCGACTGTGGCGCACCTAGAAAGTCTACGTTGAAGCTTTCAGGCCGGGCGCGCGCCGCCGCCGCCGGCGACTGCGGCTGCGCAGAGGACTTTCAACATGGCTCTGAGGCGGGAAAAAAATATAAAGAAGTGAAAAGCGCGCGCTATCATCGTCCAATCGGAGATACAGGAGAGAGAGAAGCGGCGTTGATCAAAGGATGGCGGTACTTTTCTTATATAGGGACTTTAGCCGCGCGCGTTTTGCCGCTAATGCGTACGTGTCATAAGCGTCGAGCGCGGCCGCTTGGTGGATAGCCATTACAACGAAGTTGCAGCCAGGAGGGGATTGTTACGGTGCTTCAACTGGTGTTCAGTGATTACCAGATATGCTGTGCCGCGGTACCATTTGGCATTGGGGTTGGCAGGAAGATTGCTACTTTGTCTGTTGATATGTGCTCATATGATTTCCTGATTCACGGATGGCATGGCGATACGCAGCAAGTTACGCAAGGAAGGAATCGCCGGCTTTGACAATTATATTTGATGGTTTCTGCTATAATTTGTTGCACTCTAGAATCAGATGTCTACGAAATCATATTCATATTCTACGAAATCATTGTAGCAGACTAATCAGTACTAAGAACAGACTTTAAAAGCGACTATGTGTCAGCTGTTTTGTGGTGTTAAGGGGATGTGATTGCGTAGAGCCCACCTGCTTCGGCAAATGAAGAAGCGTAACGACAGTCGTAGATTTTTTTTAGCCATGTAAATGTTAAACGTTATTCCTCGCGAGGCGTGGTAGGCATAGCATGCGTGTTATCTGCAGGCTTAAGTTTTGCATTGTTCGAAGCTAATTGAGTGTTATTCGACCATTTCTGCAGGGGCCGCGTTTCCCGTAAATACATTTTCTACCTTTCGCTGGTGCTCAAAAACCCTGCTTCGATGCCTAAACTGTGCTCGTATGTTGGAGTTGGTAATTTGATCTTTCTTTTCTGTCTTGCGCTCGAACCAGCAAGCTTAGTTTTCTGTTCGTGTTGCATTGTTGGCATAATTTTAAGTAGTAGTAAGCTTCTGTTTTGTACTAACTCCTGTGTGCTCTCGCTTTTTTCTCTCTCTTCTCTTTTACCTTTTCCCCGACTGCCTCTTTCGGACCCCACACGACGGGTACATCAGTTCAAAGTAAGTATATCTCTTTATCTCCGTTCACTCTGGTGGTTTGTATGTGGGCTTTCTAAAAATTATTTGCATTGACATTTCCCGCACAGAATGATCTCTCAGAGTGAGTGGAAAAGCATTAAAAAGCACGTACAGATGATAAAAATAAATAAATAGGTTCACACGATTCACACACTTGCTGCGTGCTGTGCCCTCTTCTGGGGCCAATAATTTTATTTATAACATGGGATTTACGTGCTTTTTTATCGTCTTCGTCATTACAAGAACGACAAGAACATGTAATGTTTTTTTTTTTTTTTTTACTTTTTTCTTTTTGTTGTCAGTTACATTTATGGCGTACACATATGTTATATGCCTGATGTACGAGAAATTTTTCGGACAGAGGAGGATAATCGACACTCGTCTCGTGCTGTATGAACGGGAAACGTCTATAGTGAACCCGCACATGCGCCTTGTATAAACCATAACTCACAACAAAAACCAGATAGGACAACCCACTATATGAGGACACACTGGCGCCGCTGCCATCCACACCATACGTCCGTCGTCCAGCGCTCATCTAGAGCACTTCGCGCGCACTACCCAGTTTTACAGCACGCTGCTAATGATAGGTGTCCCGAGAGGAGCGAAGTCGTTTTTAATGTTCCGTGTCCTCGCTCGCGCTCTTGCTTCTGGGGTGCTATTTTGGCGTGTAAAATTGCCGAAGCAGCGCCCGAAGGAGTTACTCGATTCTGGCTAGTCTAGGCTCTGTTTCGTCCGTAATTTCCCCATTGTTAGTTACCACTCCTCTCTCTCTCTCTCTCTCTCTCTCTCCGTGCCTGCCGTATGAGTGTTTTCGCTTACTTTCGCGTCGTTACGCGGGAGTAGCCGCAGCGACTCGCTGCTAGCTCGGTGCTGCAGTGGGCGTACCCGTGTATCGGACTTGCTTGCGGCTTGTCGCCTCAGTCCCCTGCGTCCTCACTCGCCTTCTTGGCCGGCCCTAGCCGAGTCGAGTTCGTTCCGCACGACGCGTTTCCTACTTTGCCTCGTGAAGCGAAAGGGAAGGGCGAGTGACCGAGCGAGCCTGTATGCGTCCCGGAGCATTGATTCCCCCCCTCCGCCTCCGACGCGTGTCACGCGCTCCTTCCTAGCGAGCTCTCCGTGGTTCCCCTTGCTCGAGTGGCCAGACAGACAGGCACCCCGAAGGCCCGTAATGGGCCACTGATGGTTCGAGAACCCTTGCCGCCCTCAGGGCGTGGTGCTCATTGATTTGCAATTACCATTTCGCGCGCCTACCCCTCCCCGCCTTCCCTCCTCCCACGCCGCTCTCTTTCTTTCTTTCCTTTTCGCCTTCGTTCGTGCCATTCTTTCCTTTCATTTTCGTTCTTTTGGGTTCCTTTCCTTTCCTCTGCTATCCCCTTTGGCGTACGTTTCTGCCCCAGTATGCGTCCTTCGCCCGACGTCCCTTTCTGGTGCGTCGGGGCGTTACGCTGGCTTTCTTTCCTCAGCGGTGCCGGATCGGGCCTTCTCTTTACCTTGCTCTCCGCTGTCGCCTACTTTGAATGTTCTTTACGTTCTACGCTCAGTCCTGTTCTTGACGCTGTCATCGATGTGACTTAATCACACGGAAACTGCCGAGGCACGGGCTTCGCTCTTTGGGGTTTCCTTCACGTTTTCCCCTCTAATCATTCACGTATCTCTGGCTTCTTTTGTGTGTCATCGACTGGCACGTGCTTTCTTCGCAGCCTCCTTATAGTTTGACCCTTTCTCGCAGTGTTGTACCAATTTTTATTTTTTTCTGACTTCGTGTTTACGACGTAAAAACAAACCCGTTTTCGAGTGAGAGTAGTTTAGCTCCGCTTTGATGCTTTCTTCCGCGCCTTAACGTGCTTACGCAGCGTTCTGAAACGACGTCCTTAATCGCTGTCCTCATTTAGCCTCCTGCTACTCGTCGAAGTTGAGCCACGTCAGCGTGACGGCGGCAACAGCCGTCTCGCTGTGCTATATTTACCTTTATTACCATAATGTTTCTGATTACACAGTTATGGTACTGTTTATTACGCCCCAAACACATTCTAAGGGCGACATGGTCAATCGAGCCTACACCGAGCGCATCAGAACCTCCCGTAACGACGCTTCAGTGCTGGATGGTTTAAGTCAGAAGTTTCGAAAATATGTTTATTTTCTGGGAATGTTATTTGCAGAAGCATTATACGTACCAAAACTTTATGGAGAAACAATAACAGCGACGTACTCTCTCTCTCTCCTTTTTATTTTTTATTTTTTTTTCTTCTATGACAGAAGCTGCCAATAGTAGTAGCTGATTGGCTGTGGGTACACACAGCGTCTGCTAACCCTTGTACTTTAAGTTGTCATAAGTAACAAAAGAAGGAAAGGAAGTGCGTAGTCATTGGCGACCCTTTAGGAGGAAGTTACTGCTCGGGTACAACTGTTATTTCTTTATTCAGATTACACGTTAAGCTCAGAAACGCTTTTCTGAGACAACCGCTTCACCGATTGGAATAAATTCGTTTTGTTTCAGAGAAAAAGTAAAATACTATTCTTCTAACGAAGCAGATTTTTTTTTGTTTTGTTTAAGGGCTGGATATGTTTTACCAAAAGTCTTAATCACTTATTAGGGATATGACATGTAGGGCAGTGTACAGTGCATCAACTTTGTTCGCTTTAGAGTTATTATGTGAAGCGCTCAGAATTGTCATATCGTTTATTTTTTCCCGAGCAACGTAGTTGTACACTTAATGATTGAGGGTTTTTTTAGTTTTTTTTTTCTTTCTTTTTTTAGTATAGAGAATTTTTTTTTCTAGACAAGTTGGTAGCCTAAATGAAATACACAATTCCCACAGTCATTAGACTAACTTCCTCTAGGTACAAGAAAACTCGCCAAAATCGGTGCAGTGGTTGCCGAAGAACAGAAAAAAAAAATAGAAAAAAAAAACTTATCTGTTTGCAACTACTGAGATAGAAGTGGCCGAGCTAATTATCGCTTCCTCTTAGGCTCGAAAACCTTATGCGAAACACCTGAAATCTAGGGCGGAATCTTGTAACGATTCCGAAAGGACCCGGTTCGCTTGCCCTCACTTGATTGGTCAGAATTGTGGTTGCGTCAGCGGCTGTCAGAGACAGCGGGGCGGTACCGCAAATTTTGAACACGTCACGCATCTGTCAATCATTTTCAAAGCGAACCCGTCGTCGGCCATTAGTAGAACCGGCGAATAGGTAGTCCGCTTTGGGTTCCGTTGCTGTAGCTTGGCTGTTTGCTTGCGACCTTGGCCGCACGCGCGGGCCACTCGCGGGCGGTGCGCGCGTGCGCGCGTTGATTATCTCTAACTACATACGCATGAAAACATGGCGGCGCCCCTCATTCTTTGCCTCGGATTGCTCTCCCGCACCCGTCACCGACTGGAGGTGCTAGACGCGTTTTCAGAGCTGACAGATGAGGAGTTTCGGCGTCATTATCGTCTGTCAAAGGGAACCGTCCGATGGCTGTGCGACGAAATCATGGAATAAAGAACCAACTTTCAAAATTTCCGCACAACTGATGGTGATGGGGCTATTTCCTTTGATTCGAGTGGTTACAATTTTTAACGCGTGGATTACCACCTGACGATGAACGGTTAAACAAATGGTAATATTATATTGCCTTAATGTACAATAAACGAATGTGTCAACACGCGACGATACTTGAAAGCTTTCAGGACAATATTTAAATAATATTTCATATTTATTGAGCAAGAACAAACATTCCGCAATTCCTCTATTAACTCGTCATATGATGATGTATACTTCAGAGGCGACACCCGCTCGTTCATTGGTCGCTTCCTCCCCGTCTTCCACCTCCGGCTTGGGAGTGGCCTATTTAGTGACGTAAGCGGCGAAGCGAACCGGTTCACATTTAGAACCGTTATAAGATTCCGCCCCTAAACACCTTATTTTCCCGTCCACACGAATCTCTCTCACAGGCGGCGCCATCGCGTGGTTTCGCACGTCGCCAAACACGAACATGAACGACCCGGTCCCTCTTTCTTATTTCATTTTGCGGCGCCGTGCAGAGTCATTTTGTCCTTTTACCGGTGCGCGGATTTCATCGGTTCACCTTGCCCGGCGACGACGCCTTGCATCGGCTTGCCGGGCACTTGTCATTCACCGATGTGCGTGGCTGTGCCTGGCGCGGCGCTGGTGTCGTTACGTGTCTTCCTCGGCACGCCTGGCTTGCCACTCGGTGATCTCCTCGGTAGTCTTATCTGTCCGCTTTCTGGGCAGATAGCGGATTCCAGCACCATGGTGACACTTTTTCTATACAACACTTTGGAGTTCTCATTCGCTGGCGTCAGTGGAAGCCCTAGCTCGCATGCTTTAAGCTTTTATGATGCGATTTCGTTCGGAATAGATATTTGTTGCGTTTTGCTACTTCTGGTAATGATTGAAGATGCACCCCCGCGTTTGTGTTTCTGTTTCTCTCTCTCTCTCTGTCCCTCATTTATTTATTTATTTATTTATTATTTATTTATTATTTATTTATTTATTTATTTATTTATTTATTTATATCTGTTATTATATTAATTTATTCGTTTACTTCTTTTTTTGTGCTGCTTAGGGTGTAACGTTCATGGAATGCTCTCGCCTAACGCCTCACATGTTACCTAAACCTGTGTGCCAGGCTCTCCTCTGAGACTGGGTACTTCAAACGTCACTGTCACGTTGGAGAAAAGCTCGGAGAGACGGCGTTCAATTTCCATTGAGCCCTGTCATCTTGTCGACAGCTTTAACTGACGGCCTTGGACGCTTCCTACTGCTTTGGCTCCAATCGAATGTCGGGGAGATAGAACGGATCTCTAAGAATTTTTTTCTTTCAAGCTCGTTATGCGCCAGCTGTGCACGTTTGGATAGTTTTCGTTTCCCGGTTTGTTGTCATATTTGTTATTATTATTTTCTTTTTTGAAACGCTTATCAGTAATTTACGCATACTACTTCATTCTCCGTACTCCCCGGATACCGTCTGGATGGCCCCTTCAGTCTTCGTGCACTGCGTTAGTTTTTCTGAGCGCGTGTGACGCGCTCATGATGACGGCTTTCCGTTTGCGCTTACGTTATGAAGCGTTGCTTATTATAAGGACAAATGGACCACAAGGAGTTAACAAGTAGTTTCTTCGAATTCACGAGGCTCTTCAGAGAGTGAGAATCATTGCTGTATAGCCTGTAAGGTATGGCTACCTTAACGACGTAGCCTGCGCTGTCGCGCAAGTTCTCATTTTTTATGTCTATACTATGCCCACGGGGGTGAACGCTTATGTTTTATTGGGTGCAGGTAATGTTGTGAAATATTCTAAAAGTATTCCAAGAATATTCGCATTCACGAGTAGTTCGCACAACCCTTACTGTGAGGGGGAAGGTGCGCTTGAGTTTCAAAGCAGCGCGCGTTCCTCGCATAGAGGAGTGTTCAGACTATCTCTCTCTCTCTCTCTTTTGTTTTATTTATTATCTTCTTTTTTTATAATGTAAGCATCGCTGGGCCACTTGTTGTGATTCCCAACCCACAAATAGTAGCCACGTACCGCGATCAACGGCGATGTGAATGGACGATTTCGCGAGTCGTTTCAATTGGAAGTGCCCCTTGCGTGTTTGTGTCATTGCACACTTTTAACAGCGGAGCTGTTAATATGCCGAGCATAATATGTCTGTCGTAGACACAAAACTCCGCGGAGCGATGACCGTCACCTCGCGTTGCCGAGCTCGCTTCGCCCGACACAGACACGGCTCCGCCGAGTTCCCGCCAGCTGCGCGCTACTGCGCATGCGCCGTGACGTCATCCCGGCGCGTCTGCGCTCGCCGCCCGAGAGAAATAAATAAAACAAAATGAATTTCATTGGCGAGGCGGGATTCGAACCCGGGTACCCACGGTCCGAAGGCGAGCATCATAACTACTGCGCTATATATACTATACTGCGCTATACACCCACGCTTGCAGGACACGCATTTATGGGAACCATGTGGTTGCATTGTACCGAAGATTGCAACACAACTTCCTTTAGGAGAGAGAAAGACAAAATGAGAGCGAGAGAGAGAGAGAGAGAAAAATAATAAACTTTCTTGGCGAGACGAAATTTCAACCTGGGTACTCACGGTCCGAAGGCGGGCAGTCATGCCCACGCTTGCAGAGCCCCGCTGTTTATCAGATTTCACGAGCGTGGAACTGGCTTAATTTTTTTTTTCCCCGTTTTTGTCCGGTCAGGCTCTTGCCGTTTCACGGAGCTTACAGCTGCTTTATTGTTTGTTTGTATATTTCTTTCATTCTTCTTTGTTTGTTTGTTTGTTAAACACTTCTCGCTTATTCGTAAATAAACGTTGCCAGAATCATCGCCTGAAACAACTGCGATGGAAGAGTAAAAAAATATATATATTGAGAATAGCTGATGCTAGGAAAGCAAGTTCGGGTTAGACGAACTGCTTCCCAGAAGTCAAGCATATTTGAGACTCGGCCGTGGTGCGAACGGCAAAAAAAAAAAAAAAAAAATCGATGTTTGTTGTCAGCGATGGCACCTAGGGCTAACTTGAAATGAAAAGGAAGAAGACGCGCCCGGGGGTGGGGGGGCAGGGGCAGGAAATGACGCTCTCAAAATTTGACATTCGATGTCAGGTTGCAAGAATAGACGGGAAATGTGCTCTGCATTATATTCAATTCCTTGTTGATCGCATAGTTCGACTGCGTGCACGTGCAAGTTGGCACGACTACGTTCAAGTTGGCAGAAAAATGCGAACATGCACGCGAGCATGCATTTCTTCTCGTTCGCTGCCGTCACTCAAAAGAGAAGTTGTTTGCGTTTCCTCTGTTTCTCCCTGGTTCGTGGTATAACATGATTCTGTTCCGTAAACTTGACCTGACTGGTAATCAATTTTAACTATCCTGATCGTTTGCGCATTAAGTTGTCCTTGCTTCTTGCGAACAAGTTGAATCCGCTCCGCACCGTTTGATCTCTTAATCGTGAAAGGTGGTCGTCATGTGGCCGTGTTCGCAGTGCAGTGTCGTCACCTGAACGTTCTTAGGCGTACGTTGAGCTTCTCCGTTGTCGTCGTCTTTGTGATCCGTGGCTATAACATCGGTGTCGAATCGTTCTGCGCTGTCCGTTTCAATTAAGGCGTCTAGGTGTGTGTATCTTAACCGTTGAAAGTGAAGAAAAAGGAACTGGAAGTTTACCGTTGTGGACGTTCGGTTCAGGCAATTTTCAGTGAATTTCAAGGTTCAGGGAATTTTCAGGGAATTTCTCAGTTCTGGAAAAATCTGCAGAAAAAACGGGGAATTTTGGCCCTTGTTACCTTGAATCGGAGAAATTGGTACCAGTGGCGTATCTAGAATTTTTTTTTTCTTGGGGTAGGGGTTAAAGTGCTCAGGCGTCCCACCCCCTCGCTACGCCACTGATTGGAATCTATAGGGGTAATGGCGAAGCTTTAGATAGTACGTCAGAAAGGAAGCGGATTTTTCAGCCTGCATAATATGTAAATAGTGTTGTGTTTTGCTGGATTTGTGAGTTTGAGCGTGCACGGGTGGTTGGAATGTAATTAACCACATTGTTCAGTCAAATGTTATACTGCATCCCACCTGTTGCACAACGTACTGGTAGTAGCTGTTGAAAATTATGGGATGGCGTAGGAACTTGGCTAGCTGTAAAACACCGTTTCTGTCCTTGCTGCGGAAGCTTCAGTGTCACAGACTGCAAAGAATCTTCATAAAAGTGATTAAAGAAAACCGCAAAAGTCTGTAAATTTGTACGTGGCAATGTAGTAGGCACCCCGAAAAAAAAAAAGCGGAAAAAGAAGAAAGAGGAAACATGGCGAGAGAGAGAGAGAGAGAGACTGAAGGAGGTGGCGACGTTCCTATATGCCGATGTGTCGGCGCCTTTGAATCAGCAGTCCCAGGCGTCTCGAGCGCGTAATCGTGCTTTCGCAGCTTAGGAAGTTGTCGTTGGCGGATAGAACTCCATGTTCGATATTGTTATTAATCGCCGTGTTTATCGCAACTCGGTGAACTCGAGAAATAGAGAGAAGGAGAAAGCTTTATCGCGATCCCTCGCGCACTATATTTTCTTTTCCGAAGGATGTAAGGGAGGTCGGTCGGTGGGCTTTGCTGGCTACTTGGAGCGCGAAGCGAGATTTCCGACCCGGGAACCGCCTCCGGGTCGCGAGGAGAGCGGAGTAGCGTTCGAGAACGACCGCAGGCTTTTTGAGAGTTCCTTCGCGAGGATTTCTTTATGTCTCTCCTTCATCGTTGTTCGACTTTTTAAGCCTAGCGCACGCTTCACCGCTCACCCCATGGCCGTCTTTCTCAGGTGCGCGTTGTGCCGCCAACAGGAAGCCGTCGGAGCTTTGTCGGAGCTCCCGGTTTATTGCCACCTCGGCGGGTAGCGGTCCAATTGATTACCTCGGAGGGGGAGGTTTCGGGGCCTCCTTCTGGCGTCGTGTAAGGAGCCACTGTACGTATAGATAAGTGTAAATGTGGCTGGCTTCTGGCGCCGTTGCCGCTCGTTCATTCAGGTTTCGCACCGCCAATGGCTTCCTTTTCTAGATGGCCGTGTTGTAAAGATATGTCTCCGCGTGTTGTGGCTGCTTTTGTCAAGTGCGTGCTTTTTGGCGTGGGCCATGCATGTCACCGCGGCCTCGATAGTTGATCGCAGTGCCATGGAAGCTAGCTGTGCGAATGCTGCTGCCAACCAAGATGCGGTTTAAAGCGACGTTCACTTACGAAAGAAAAGTTGTCGCAGTTTCACCTGAAAGGCGAAGCATCAATTGCGATAGCAAATTTGTAGAGAGCTATACGGAGTAATGATAGTAGCTTTATCAGCTGTATAAACTTGGACATGCAGCAGCACCGGCAACACGCAGAACTGTTGTCGACGCCATCGGCGTTTTGCCCGCGTTCGCACAAAATGCGTGCGGCGTTGGTGACTGTTGCCGGAGCCTCTGATTTAAATAGGCACTTGGTGCCGCAGCTAAACGTCCCCTCCCTTCCCCCCCCCCCCCCCCCCCCCCCCCACGGCCTTTCGTGCGTCAGAAGACGGCGCGTTTGCTCTACATATATGGTGATTGTAAAGGAGGAAAGAGACACCTACTTCTGCAGCCCTTAAGGAAGCACGGCACAGAACGCGCGTTTATTCTCCGCCGTGCGTTCATTCCCCGTGAAAGCGCGCGTCCCTCGCGCCCTTTCACTCGCACATACAGCGTTCGGCGGCGCGCGGCGATGATTTCATCTCCATTGACGTCATACGGAACCTCACGGCGACGGCAACGGCGACGGCAACGGCGACGCCGACGGCAGAAATCTGCTTTGGAGTGTCCATATAATTGCTATCGCAATAAAAATAAAGAATATTGAGCCGTATTGTTAAATTACCCTTTTATACGTCGTATACAACGCCAGAAAAATCACCTGTTCAATTTTGGCCGCGGCGGCCGCATTTCGAAGGGGGCGAAATAAAAAAAAATGGAGGACGCTCAAGCTTCGCCTTTAAGAGTGGAACGCGATAGCATTCAAAGATCCCTGACTGCTTGACAGGATTCCCGGCAACTGCAGCTTTCTTTTTTCTCCAACTTCGCCAGCGCGCGCAGCTGCCGAGGAGTCTAGCGCCGGGTGGATGGTGTTTTTGCAAGGAAGCAACCGGGGCGCGCCGCCCTATGAATGGTAAAAATGCTGGAAAAGGGGTTTGTGTTTGAGTTTCCGCGGAAACGAATTACAATCCGACGCTATCACGTCTGTAGGCTGTGGTTAAGTCATGCTTAGCGTTTTTCCTGGCGCATTTTGCTTTGAGAAATTCAATTAGTTCACTAACGCCTCTGCGCCACGGGGAGAGCCTGCGTGGTCGGGGCGGTTCGTGATGATATTCTCGGCCGCGGACGCCGGCGCCAACGCCGACGCCAGACTTTATGCGACACGGGGCCTTTAATCGCGTTAAAACGCCCAAGTGCGTAGATTTAGGCGCACCTTGAAGAAATCCATGCAGGTGATCAAAATGAATCCCAAATTTTCCCCTGTAGGGCGTCCCTCAAAATCGGGTCGTGGTTTAGGCATGTAAAACTCCGCTTGTTTAATTCAGCAGGCTTGATGAGTCTGAATAGGCGCAAGAATTGAAGACGGGTGGTGACGCTGCCTTGAACTTCCCGGGCTCGCTCGTCGTGACGTCACGAACTTTGACGGCGTCTGCTCGAAACTAGTTATTTTAAAAACGATAGTCTTTCTTGAGCTACCTAAACGCGAAAACCTTTGTCTGTCTGTCTGTCCGTCACTCGATTCAACCGCCCGGCCAAAACCAAGCATGAGGAGAGGAGGTGCAGAGAGAGAAAGAAAGAGAGACAGAAGAGCGAGGGTAATAAATAAATAAAATAAACTTCCTTGTTGAGGCAGGATTCGAACCGGGGTACCCACGGTCCAAAGGCGAGCGTCATAACCACTAGGCATAGCCCACGCTTGCAGACCATGCATTTATGAGAAACATATGATTGCGCTGTGCCACCGATTGTAGCAGAACTTGCTATGGGCGAGAGAAAGAGAGACATTTAAAGAAAGAGAGAGAGAGAAAGATAAACATATATAGAGAGAAAGAGAGAGACGAAATCGACAACCGCTTTAAGGAATACGGCTGTTACCAGGCTTCGGAAGAAACGCAAATGAAAAAATCAGCGCGTTAGAAATGGTGTCGAAGAGATGCTACGCGCTAAAAACACACCGACTGAAACCGTTGCTCTGTAGCCGGCTTTAAGATAAACGTAATAAAAGGTCCCAACAGATGGCGCGAGAGAAGGGCGAACGCGGGACATTTGAATTGAATTCAGCAAAACCTCCATTGCATCCATCATGGGAGGAGTGAGGGGTTAGGGGAAGGGCGTGAGGTGTGGGAGGGAGAAGAGAGGGTGTTACGGGTATCAGGCGCGGGAGAAGACTATCGTCTTTCGACGTCATTTGCAGCGAAGCAAGCAGATATGGGGCCAATTTTTTTGTCAGTAAAGATGGACTACATTGTACTCTAAAGGAGCCAAAGACTGAACTCGGCAACTTTCGAGAACTGTCACTGCGGATAGTGGCCCAAATGCTTTGAAATGCATTAAAACGCAACACCTCACACTAGTGTAGCGGTTCTCGTGTTTCGGTGCGTAATTAAAAAAAAATAATAGTAGTAAAGTTTGGCCTTCGTTTCCTCTTGTAGTAATTATCGACCTCTTACCGCAATATCAACGGTAATGGATGTGAAAGAATAAATTATCACCTTAAGCTGAGCTAGTGCTAGAATTCTTGTGTTTTGCGTGCGAATAGCACAATCTGATTGTGAGGCTTACTGCAGTGGGGGACTGGGGATTAATTTAGAACACCTCGGTTTCTTTATCGAGCACCTAGGTCGAAGCACACGAGCGTTTTTTTTTTTTTTTTTTTTCGATTTCGTTCCCATCGAAACGCGGCCGCTGCGGCAGACATTGAACCCTTGACCTCGAGCTCAGCAGTGGACGTCGTAGTCACTACGCCAGCTATAGGTGGGTCGGGTTCGTGTTTGTCTTTACCGTTCACTTAAGATGGCCGCGTAGCCCTTTCAATGGATGATGCGTTATAATTGTAGCGCGTGGCCTTTGTTAAGCCTTGCTCCTCCCTTTCGTTTTGCAAAGCAACAATTACTGCCCGGACAGATCTGTGCGGAAGAATGCGAAGTCTAGCTTGCGGATCGCACGCGTTTCGCTATCTCCAGAAGCGCGCTGCGCCATTTCGTATAATGTGTATCGGACGCCAAAAGCGCTCAAACTATCGCGTTTGGATTATTGACGACTATTAGCCGACAGTTACGCGTCAAACACATTTCCGGTCTATGCTATTGGTATTTGTATCGGTTGCATACGGCACTCGCCTCTGTCGAGTCTTTGTGAAAGGCGAGAAGATATGGAACCACTCGGTGTCTACGAGGCAGCGCCTTGCGCCGAACGGACACATAGTTAAGAAGGCGAACGAATGCACGGCTTGGGGCCGGAGTTCCCGCAGCAGGCTCCGCTCCTCCGCGATCGCATCCTCCGCGGGGCGGTGCCGTCACCGCGTGCGCGGAGGCTAAACAGGCGCCGCCTGCGGCGCGCCCGAACCCGCTAAGGCGCCGCAACGTATCGTCGCGCTCGCTTATTAGTTTCGCTGCCAGCTTTGCGTGCACGGCTGTTGGCACGGCGCGCGCGCGTGTGTGTGCTTCGCGGGCCGCAACGTGGCTGCCGACCGTTCGTCCATTCGTAACCATCTTTTCCCTCTCTCCCCGTCTCTCTCCCTCTTTCCTGTCTGGTTTCTCCGTGTCTGTCTCTCTCTGCGCAGCTAAATCAGTTAACGCTGTTGGTGACAACATGCACGCTGTTATTATGTTGGAGTGGGATTAATGTTCACAATTCTACACTTTGTCAACGCTAAGTTCCTTTAACTACGGGGGCAGGTTTACGCGTTTTGCGGGTCAACAGCGTTACTCGCTTTTCTTAGGTTAGCGGTAGGACCGGTAGCGGGCGAACTTGAGTGTCTTTTCGTTTGTATTCCGTTAGTTCCGAAGGCGGCATCGGCCTTATTAAAGTTTACAGGGGGAAAATTTTATTGAGCTTTAACGCCTGGCGTTATGTTGTATGTGCTTTACCGTGACACCTGACACCGTGGTTCGCTTCTGTAAATTTTATTCTGAACCATGTCAACGTTAGGCCTGACGAACAAAGATAGAAAGATTCAGAAAGGTAGGGAGGTTATTTCCTGTCTGACGAAAAATATTGAAAAGGAACAGTCTCCAACTTGATATTAGGGTTACCTAAGGCGAAGAGCGCCGGGTTACCCCTTAAATCTGAGAATGTTTGCCGTTATACGCGTATGCCTTACCCTGCTTTTGTTTTGTTTGTTTCTTTCTTTTTTAATCCACAGAAAAGGCATAACTGAGAAAGAACATTGTAACGTTCGTAGGACAGGCGTACATGAAATCGTAGTGGCGTACACCAAATATGTAGTTATTCAGTCCCAATGTGACTTGTAGACTCACATGTGTAGCTGTAGGGCAGCCTCCGTGCAAACGTTTACGTTCGAAGTACGAGTGGATGCCGTCAGCAAAAGCTATTAAGTATAGACGTTTTTGATACGTAGGGAAAAAAAAAGGAAAACTATAGAACGCCGCCTTTACCGCTCGCAGGAAATGACGCGTGACCGAGAACGTTGAAAACTATAGCATAGCTCATTGGCTTGACCTTCGAGATTAGGCTGCTCTCGCGATGCGCTGCCAATTTCGCAGACGAAGTGCTGGGATTTGCGTCACATCCGCTAACCATCATGTGCACACGTCGACTGCTTGGGTGTTATTGAAAAGCTCTTAGTAAGAGCATTAGCTAATTACCAGCCCTCTTGCTTTGCCAAGCTTGCTTCTGTAGTGTAATATACTAATTTCTTGTAAACATTTTAGCCATAGTTAAGGTTCGTTGCTGTTGGCCTTCAAAGTAAATGTTTTCCAAGAACTAAATGTTTTTATCAAGAACTCGAGCCGTCCTTTGATGCTCGTGTAAACCCTTGGTCGGGTAGTCGAAAACGAATGGTGTCTAACATCGCTTTTGTATGGACGAACTATACCGCTATAGGGTGGTTAGAAATGCTTTACAGGTCCTTCCGAGAACAATTTTCCATTGTAGTCCTACTGTGCCTATTCGCCCGCTGGAATTGGTCATAGGGTATAGTAGCGTTCGTAAATGATCAGAAAGGGACAAGAATTCCCAGAGATATCCTTATTCTTTGTCGCAGTCCTTACGCATCATCTCTCTCTCTCTCTTATTATTATTTCTTATCAGTCATTGCTTCTATTGTGTCCGGTCCAGGATAAACGACGGCGCGGTGACGTTTGAACCAGGGACGAAAAAAGTGGGAAATCAATTGAACCGTCGCGATATATCGCGACGGTTCAGTTGATTTCCCACTTTTTGTGAAGAGTATACATATGGAAGGACGTGTTCCTATTTCCGATACCCGGAGGTATATCGCCCGTGCGTGCGTGTCTGCCCTTGCTATGGCGCACGTAATACACAGCGATGATTTGCAAAGATATTATAGTCGGGTACAACTTAAGAAGACTAGAGAGGCCCCGCCCAGATGACCGAAGCGCAGCAGCCGATTGCCTCCGCGACTAAAGAAATAGTCCCGCTGACACGACTCGCCCCAGCTTGAAGCGCGGGCTGCCATGTTCTCCGTCGGCGGGGACACCGGCCGTCCGGCTTATGACGCAAGATTATAGTGCGCGCCTATTGGTGGAGGCTCGTATGCATTCGCCTTTGAGGGGGCAAACGCCGCTGCCTTTTAAAGTTGTACCCTACTATATATAGGAAACATTGATGTATAGCTAGAGACCTTGACCTCCCAGATATTGATGGATATTACTGTACATACATATATTTTGATGAGTTATTTTTTCGTTGGGCGCGTTTGTGTTGACACATCAGCCAAAAGCTCCAGTCTATATTTTAGCTCAGTGCGACTACAAGTGAAACAGTTGCGTAGCACGCATGGACGCCTGAATGACTTTAGAGCCCGAAATGTGTGCCAAGCTGGTACTGTTTAATGTGTTTAGTGCGAACGACCGATTTAAATAAAATCTAATGTGTGGCTAATAAAACAAAATAAATGAAAATGATATCTTTTGCTATATGAAAAAAAAAAACACACATTTTCGCACAAAGCGGTCTTTTCCCTTTTTGTTTAGTATATTGAGTACCATATATTTACGCCGTCTTGTTTTTTAGTCTTTCTTGTGTTATCTAGCACTTCGTTCCGCTATTCCCGACGAGGAAATTCGTTCTCGTTCTCGCCGTAACGCGCTCTCTTTTGAGAAGCGTTCTATTCTCATCCTTCCGGTGCCGTTTGCGAAACATCCGAGAACACTTCCGCTTAATCTGTTCATGTTTGAAGCGCTGGGCGACCGGTAAAAAATCACGCTTCCGCTCACAAAAGGAGATTATGCGATGAACGGGCGCGCTTTTCAGCGCGACTCCTCACTGCTTTTCAAATATTGCGGCTGCTTTAGGAATAACCAGGTGCATTTTTGTGAAATATTTCGTTGCGTTCTTTCTCGTTTATTGCAGTACGCATGGTGATATCCCCCTGCGGTGCCTCACTGGGTGTGATGTCACATTGTGCTGAGCACGAGGTCGCGAGTTCGATCCCCGGTTGCGGCGACAGCGTCTCAAAATATCTAGAATGCTTGAATGAATGAAAAAAAATAAATGAAACAAGCAAAAAGAGCTCGTGTATATACTTGTGTTTGAGGACGTCTTCGGGAACTCTAGCTGGACAAAATTAGCTTGAACTTTAGTTGTGGTCATATATCTTAGTTTATGTCATTTCGCACCTAGATGTTTACTGTGAGAAACACTAAAGGTGTATTGAGCTTGAGTTTCATGGTCTCCCTTTGTGGAATGCGTTACTTCACTTGGCTGTCTCATCGCCAAGTCATTCTGCGCGAGTCGCGGTCCGGTGAAGTCCGATAACATATGTGATGAAATCGTGTGCATTAATGCTGTGCAGCGATCGCGTGGTGTTCGTTTAATGTCTTTGTTTGGTTGCTTCTTTCTTTTTCAATTCGCAGTTGTATATATATATATATATATATATATATATATATATATATATATATATAAAGATTGTAGCCGTTTACTGTTCGTCAGGACGTCTCCTCTAGTCCTTATCACTGCATTGTGTGGCTCGTGTCTTTGCGAGCGTAACATAGTCACGTTGTTGCATGAACCTTAGTTCTTGTTAGTGAAATACAGTTGTTATCCTGAGCCATATGTTACACGGAAAGTTCAGTAACAAAGGGGGCACACTTTTTTACCTTGCTCTCCCTCGGTCTCTTTCATGGCTGTCAGTGAAACCTGTGAGCGTTTATTTTCATGTGTGAACCTAGGAGACAAAGTAGACAATGTGGAGTCACTGCTTTGACACAGCTTTCTTTCTCTTGCTGCTTTTCTGTTTTTCAACCTTGCCTCTTGCTCAAACCTTCTGTGTCGCCACTGACTAAACCTCCTGCCTCGCTCATTTCCTCCCTCACTAACCACGCTGCTGTGATTTCTCTTTACCCACCCCCTAAACAGGGAAGTCGTCGTGGAATTCCTCTGGACTCGGTACTGCTAGCCAAGAAGCTCGAATACTTCGAGGTTCGTTACGCTCGCCGGCACGCCAATGGCGGCCACCCCCTCGTGTCTCGCTGTTTGTTCCGTTGTGGCTCGTCCCTCTTGCCTGGCACCTTCGGAGCTTGCTACAAATATCCGCGCAGCATAGTTAAACCTGGGCGTTTGGGGAGTTGTATTTCCCACAAGGGCCATTGTAGTTAGCCGCTGCAATTGAGTACGCTTGTAACTGCTTCCCGGCTAAGGTCACGATCTGAACCTAGTTCTGGATGAAACCTTGTGCGATGTTCGAGCGCAGGTAGTAACTCCCACCGAACAGCCACTTGGGTGTTTCGATTGGAGTGGGGGCGCCCGCTAATACACTGTGCTGCGTGGAACATTGTACCGAACCGTACACACGACGAGCTTAATGTCGTTGGCGACGGTGCCTGCGAGCGCACGTTTGCTTCTAACGCTGACCGCGCTAGCGTTAGGCCTTCGTCTGGAATGTACGCTCAGTTCCGACGTCAGCGTGTCTCGCCGTCACTTTGTGGTGTGCCGTCTCTCGTCCGTGCATGCCTGTGTTGTGAACGTCGTTGTTGGTTGGTTCCCGTGTTTTGTCCCTTTGTGTAGTCAGCTCCTTCCATCTGTGTGTGTGTGTGTGTGTGTGTTTGTGTGCATGTATCGTGTGCCAATGCGTGCCCGTATGTTCGTCGTGTATAATGGTGACACGTAGCACCGCGCCTGTGCAGCGCGCATGTTAGTGCTCAGCGTGTTCAGAACGCTGGGAGACGCTTGTTGCCGTAGAAGCGGACCTTAGTGTCTGCTCTCGCTTCACTACGTTGGCCCGACGTAGTCTTTCTTGGTGCGGATGATATTTTCCTTTTATTAATGACTCCTGGTAATAATTATGGACATGAACGCTGCGATAAACCATTCATCGAATTGTGCTTGCTTTAGACTATTGTATACTGAGAGGGCAAGTTTACTTTTATTGCTGTACTGTTGAAATGTTGGTTTGTAATTTTCCACTTTGTGAGCACCAAAACTGTCTCCAGAATATTTTTGCTGGGTTACGTTAGGGTGAGTGAGTGAGTGAAATAACTTTATTGAGGTCCAGAGAAGACGCATTAGGGTGTCATTGGATCGCCAGTGAGCCTATAGAGTCTGTAAAGGAGTACGTTTACCTAGGTCAATTACTCACAGGGGACCCTGATCACGAGAAAGAAATTTACAGAAGAATAAAATTGGGTTGGAGTGCATACGGCAGGCATTGCCAAATCCTGACTGGGAACTTACCACTGTCGTTGAAAATAAAAGTGTACAATCGTTGCATTCTACTGGTGCTAACATATGGGGCAGAAACTTGGAGGTTAACAAAGAAGCTCGAGAACAAGTTAAGGACCGCACAAAGAGCAATGGAACGAAAAATGTTAGGCCTAACGTAAAGAGACAGCTAGGAGGAGAGCGGTGTGGATCAGAGGGCAAATGTGAATAGCCGAAATTCTAGCTGACATTAAAAGAAAGAAATGGAGCTGGGTAGGCTATGTAATGCGTAGGATGGATAACCGGTGGACCATTAGGGCTACAGAATTGATACCAAGAAAAGGGAAGCGCAGTCGAGGACGGCAGAAAACCAGGTGTGATGATGAAGTTAGGAAATTCGCAGGCGCAAGTTGGAAAACGCTAGCGCAAGACAGGGGTAATTGGAGATCGCAGGGAGAGGCCTTCGTCCTGCAGTGGACATAAAATATAGGCTGATGACGATGATAGCGTCCACGCAACAATGGTTGCTTGTGTGCTGTCAGACGTTCAATTGCTGCGGCCTAAAGGTCAGGGCACGGTGCGAAAACACTCTCGCAGCGAAAGCGAAACATTGTGCGCGGACATGCATGCAGACGCGCAGTCGGTCGCTGCGAACGCGTGCGATCGCTGCGTTGAGGCTTCATTCTGTTATGCTTCGTTTGGTTATACAGACAGCACACTATAAGAACATATTTCGCATAGTCTGCTCTCAGCAATTACCTATACCTTCCACGCAAGAAGCTTGTTGGGGGGATTTCATCATGGCGACCGCGCGCAATGGGCGTTCACTGTATATGTATTCGATAAAAAGATAGAGCCTGTAAACTATTCTGCGCTTTCTGTTTGCCCAAGATTATTATTTTGACAGTAAGAAACTTCCCTCGTTTCGAGAGTACTTACAGAAATGGCCAAACGGGCTCCCTGCGTGGTGTTTTTATTGAGTACCGACAGCCGAACCTATGAGGAGCGCGCCGCGTTATCCCTCATACTACGCAAGCGAGGCGCTTCCGACAGATGGCGACTCCGTAAGTCCTCGCGACCAATATAGCGATTGTGTACTCAACACGCACGAATAACAAAATCCTTTAAAGCGGTAGGTGTGTGTGCTCACGACGCAAAGACGATTTTGAATGGTCTTCGGATGTAAGCTTGTTAAGCTTTCACGATCTCTGTGCTTTCGTCAGATGCGCGCTGTTCACTCGCCAAAGCTTGTTCGCTGGAGTGCTTAGCAGATATAAAAAGAAGAGGGGGGGTATTGAAGTGAGGAGCCCAGATTCATGTGAAATGTTTGGTTCGTTTACCCCGCAAGTTTAATTTTGTTCGCTGGCAGGAATTGGTGCTGAAATGTCGGGCCCAGGCGCTCTCCCTCGCCTTTCATCGAAATGTCCGCGTTCACCGTCTTCATCAATTTTGCATCGGACTTCATTCGGCGTTCGGCCGCATGCGTTTACGAGTTGGCCCGGCCGCGCGAAATAATTAAATGGTAGCCATCCAGCCACCGTTGGTCTCGATTTTTCTTTTTTTTTTTTTTTTTTTTTCTGCTAGACGCGATTTCGCTCAGCGCTTGAGCAGCACCGGAAATCTTATACTGTTTAACGAAAGTTTCCGCGTTGGTCAGTATTCATACACGTTTAACAAATAATTGCCTATATTTCTTTCTCTCTCTCTTGCTATCTCCGTGCCGAGAAGCAGTCGCTGCTAGCTGTTCTAAATAATTATGTCGTTTCGCTGCGCTCTAATGAATTGGCAGGCGTCAGAAAGGAATGCGTCCTCTTTTATTAAAGCGGAGCTTTCTTGCCGCACCTTCCCGGACTTGGCTGAGCGTGGCTGCTGCTGTCTGGCCGAATAGCTCCCACGGAGGACAGCACTCGTATAACGAATGGGCTTATATATAGCCATTTGCAATGCCCCTACAGATGTGCCGATGAGAAGCTATGTATACTCTACGTTATTACGCAGTGAAAGAACAAGTGAAAAAAAAAAACGGTACCTAAATATTTTCAGTGCAACAAAGATACGCCTTCAAACGCATGATTCCTGTAATATAGCCAAACTGTTTATTTTTTATCCCGGCTTTCCTGGACTTCGGTGCGACTGCTGGATAGCTTTGTCGCCCAGTGGAGTGGGCCGAACTTTGAGACAGTTCGATAGTAAACTTGTGTGATCCAAGAGGCAGCGTGAAACGCGGTCACGTGAGTCGCGTTGCGGAGGGTGTTCGCGTCTTGTCGCGGGCAAACACGCGCAATGGTCATGCTGCAAAGCACGGTGCAGTAGATGAACGATTTTATATCATTTAAGTAACCGTTCCACGGCGTGCTTCACTTTACATAGATTACAGCATGCGCGTCGGGTCTGTGTAATTTATTTCTAGTATCTCATTATTATTTATTTCGTTTGAGGCCGCCGAAAGACAAACGCATCCGACCGCTGGTTTGCCGTCGCTGTTGGTCTGTGGAGTTGCAACGATCGGTCCTTCTTTTTTCTGTCTTCTTTTTTCGGGGCGCTGGCAGGGATATATTACACTTCAGTTTTTTAAACAAACAACTGGTTGAACGTCATTAGCATAGCCGATGAGGTATTCCAGTTTCACATTTACGCCTTTAGCCACCCGCGAAACGATGATCGTAAATTGACCCTTGTGGCTGCTTTATTACACGTCTTGCGCAAAGGCGGAATGACTTTTTGCTACACTGCACAAGGTCGCTAGTACACATTATAGAAAAAATGAGGGAACTGTACCAAAGGAAATGCGTTTTTTGTAATGTATGAATGTCAACTAAGTGTCCTGTGCCTACCTGATAAGCGTTGTCTTTGACTTGTGTATGGAATTAATTCATCTCTACTTCCCCGGATTAGACCGCCGCGAAAGAATATTTGATCCTTGCGAAGTTTTGTTGATTTGATGTTTCCGCAACTTCCAACACGACGCTTTCTGTCAGTAAGTTGCAGTCCTGCACTCCCTATGCCCGGGTTTCCAGTTTGCGGCACTGAAGTTGTTCCTATAGGAAGCCGGTTGCGGGCTCGTTCGAGCTGTTCGGCAGTTTAATAACACTACGCGTGGTTTGAAGTTTGCGGCTTCCGGAAACGGTTGGAGCGCCGTGATCGTGAGGTGTTCGTGGCGTGGTATGCGATCTTTGTCCGTTCCCTTCGGTATCGCACTATTCTCCGTTCCACGCAGCTATGCGGGTTGTAAAGAACGCCCATTGAAGCCGTGAGAGCAGTTTGCCGCTCGTGCGCGAGGCTGTTGCGCGCCCAACGCTTGGTGGGCCCGCAGCCAGCTTTGCGTTTCCCCATCCGCATCTCCACTCCCTCACGCGCATACACGCAGCCCGACTCGTCGCTGATGTTCGTCCGCGCGTTTCGCCACCGGCGCTTATCGCTCGCGCCTCTCGTGTTCCGTGCGCGTATTGCGGAAGGAAGCAGGCAGGGCTTCACGGCACGACGTGTGTGTATGCGCGGCGTATTGTCCGACGCGGTGAAATGCGGAAAGAGAGGGAGGGAGATGCCTCGAGGCGTCGCCTGTCGGAATGGCTTGTTTTTTTCCCCTTCCCTGCGCTATCTGTATGCGCTTAACGGCGCTCGCGTCTTCCGCGGCCGGGTTTCGAGTGATAGGAGCATTTTGAGGGGACCGTTTACGTGCGATAGGGCGATGATGCTCGGCGATGTTTGCTTTCCCGTAAAGGGGGTAGCTGTGTGTAGGGTTTTTATTTGTTGTTCTCGCTCGCTCCCTTCCTCACTTGGGCGTTGCTGCGCGCTTGTCGGGGTTTCGAATGAAAACGCGCAGAGGCTCGGCAGCAAGCGTGCGAGAAGAGTGGCAGTTCGGCCTTTTGCCGCGATGTTCGTTGTTATGCAAAAGATAGCGGTACCACGAGTTCTCTCTCTCTCTCCCCCTACCGTTTCACGTTCTTCGAGGCGCGCTCTTTGCACGCTGTCGTCCGTTCTTTTTCCGCGGCAGCAGTAGGAAAACGTCTTAGTATGTTGTGTGCAATATGATATCAAGTGAGTGAGTGAGTGTCAACTTTATTATTAGAAGGGGTAAGGGGGAAGGGAGGCTAAGCTACGTAGGGTGCCATATTGTATCAAACTTGTAAGTTATATGCTTTTGTAGTTGGGGGGCAAGCTTGTATTAGACATCTAAGTTAATCCTCATCGGCAATTGTCTCGTACAACGCGAGTACATTGGACAGGGGGATTAGGGACAGTGGGACTGTGCAATTTAGTAATTAGAGATTTATATCGACGCAATTGTTTTCACTTTGATAAGCGCGGTAGTTTGCTGTCGTTGTCTTGCCGTTTCTGAAAGAGCTTTGAAATTAGCTTTATTTTGACGCCGTGGTTTCGTACATTGAGTTACTATGCATATGCATGGTAACTTGTCTTGTTTTTTTCCTGTATGCTTGTCTCGGGCTTCTAATAAAGGAAATTCTAACTCTTGGTGCACGCTAGGTTCTGAGTTACGAAATAACAACATTGAAAACATTATTCCTATTTGACTGCTTTTGGAATGGCGTTTTAGGCAGTATAACAGTTCGAGGCTTTCGTCGAGCTCCATATTCGCTAAAGGTGAACCGTAAAATACACGTTCTGGTGGTTTTCGGCATATGAAGAACCTTATTAGACGTCTTCCTTTGTTCTCGCACAGGATGCAACGGAGCAAGAATGTTCTGAATAAGAAAATATGTAGCGCAATCAGTGCGCTGTCAGATACGTTCCCAATAAACTTAGGGGAGGGGGAGGGGGCGTATAGCATGCAAGGGGTCAGGGGTGGTGCATTTTTATATTCGCGACTTTGGAATAGTTTGTACGTTGTCGGGTCGCCCTATATCCCTGAGTGTATACGTGCTGCGTTCCGGAATTAGCCGTTCGGCTTTTGGGAATATTACAATTTTGTGCACATTCAAATACTTTCGAATGCCGCGTTTCATTTGCTTTAATTACCTTTGTTAATGCGCCGCACATAGACATATGATTTCACGCTCAGATTAGACAAGAAGCGCAATGTCCGCATGTGTCCGCATTGCCCATTATACGTGTATAGCTGGCGTGGTTCAGGCTCTGCCGCTGTGTTTCAATACCCTAGCATGCTGTGCATCGTTGTACGAACCATATCCTCCTCCATATCCGAACCATATCCTCCTCGTGATTAGTCAACCACGATTCCAGCTGTTCTCTAAGAAAAGAGAAAGAGAACAGCTGTAATCGTGGTTCTGAACCTCTTTCCTTGATCAGTGGGATGGAATATGTACTGTTGACGAAGCAGTTGTTGGTCATGTACAAAACAACAGCGATGCAACTTCTAGAACAGTGTTAAACGAGAAATATACCTGCGAGGTGCTAAATAGGGAAGTGCGAGGGAAGTGTTCGTGGCAGAGGTGTTTGCAGTTCTGTTGTAGGTAGAAAATATAACGAACGGCGTTTTTCTGGGCAAGTTGAAATGAAGTGACCATATTAGTTTGACTGAGGTTCCGTACGGCTGCAGCATATACTGCACTTTGGAACGTATTTTATGGTAGATGGATCAGTAGAAATGTTTCGACGTAAATAGCCAAGCAGGCGGTTAGCATGCTTGGCTAGTAAGTGTTACTTGGCTAGTAAGTGTAAGGCTAGTAAGCTTGTAAGTGTTAACAGATTCCAAGGGAATGTTGCTGAAGTAGTATGGAGGCGGGCTATTAGATGTTCTGGATACATGCATGACTTTGTCCTTCTTAAGGTGTGTTCAGCTGGACAGTGGCGTAAGTGCTACTGCATTCATGGTTTCTTGTCACCGGTTATACTCCCGCCCACTTCTGCGTTCAGTTAACGAGCTGCTGTTGAATGCAGGTGGAACTCGGAATGAAGTGGCGCGTGCATGCGGCTGCAGATGCACGGTTAGAAGCGCTCTTGTCACATGGCGGGAAACTCGGCGGCACGTATGCGTCGCAGTTGGGCCGGCGCAATTCGGGAACTTTCGGGACGGGGAGCCCCAGAGAAGGGAGCCTTGTTGAGCGTACAGAAGCAGAGTCGGTCTAGACCTCCTTCCTCCTCGTCTTCCTCCGTCGTCGTCGGGATCGGGTCGCACTAGAAAGGACGGGCGAATGCTGATGACAGCCAACGACGCACGCAGTGATGAACACGCCGCGAGCGGCTGCCCTGAAAGCGCGGCGTTCGGCGAAGCCCGACGTTGCTTGCGCATGAGTTCCACTGTTCCGAGCGTACAATACAGAGGGGGGGGGGGGGGGGGGATATTTTTTTTCAGAGAGAGTTTGTGAAGGCCCCAGTGCTTTGACCGGCAAATTTATTGCGCAGTCTGCGAGCGGCTTTCACTACCAATTGAAATGAGAGCCTTTCAGAGGAATGACTCCATTCAATGGGACATATTCAAAGCCCGTAAGGCCAACTTGACCACAAATATGGCGGAGCGTCTTCTTAAAATGGGCAGCACTCTGGAGGCCTCGCGCTGACAGACATGCAATTTTTCTTTTCCCGCGATGTATGGCGAAAAATATTTTGTTTTTCTGTTTTTGCTTTCTCAGAGGCATTGGAATGCACGAGATAACGGGAGAGGTAGAATCCGCTGAACGCTCATTGGAGTGGCCCAGACTGATTGTCGGGCCAATATGTAGGAATTCGATCTTCTTGTGTGCAATATTGCTCGATTTCTGTTTGGTGCCCTTCTTCCTGAAGAATAGGCTGGCGTTGCGCCCCTTCTGGTGGTGGTGGCCTGTTCGTTTTCTTCTTTTCATCTCTGTTAATTTCTATATATATATATATATATATATATATATATATATATATATTTAAATAGAAATAATGCGCAGTCGTGTTTGAGCGTGCGGCTGTGGGCGACTTTTTGGTAGGCGTGCATGTGGCGCTTTTATCTGCTGTCATTATTAATGACGCCATTGTTCGCCTTCGCCAATTGTTCGCCTAGTCGTTTTCCCAGCTCTCCTCGTTATTGCCCCCCTTCCATCTTTGTTCTTTCATCTGTTTTTCATGTTTTCATTTGTATATCGGTTTGTGGCTCTCGTTTTATAACGAGGGCTTTTAATTGCATTTTACCCGCTCCTAATGAATTCCAGATACGGGTGAAAAGCTTGCGATGTCATGCGCATGCTCCGTCGAGACAAATTATACGTTATTATATCACCGTGCTAACTTTTCCCCACTTCCTGACATCAAACTTGGCGCGCGTTTCTTACACCGGTATTATCATGCACGCCTCTGTTGAAGTGTCCACGTGCTATAATCCGTTTCCACGCATTTAGCGTGACAGTATTGCAAGCAAAACGCTGCCGACCGAGCAACGGCCGCCATTGCTGAACTGTGGACGGCTCTCCCGTGTTGCCCCATCTCCGGCAAGTCCACCTGGCCGACGCCGCGCATCGACCCCCCCTCCTTTGCTTCGATTGCTTTTGTCTTGAGTGTCAGAGTATAGTTGCGTTTTGCGGAGAGCAGCTGTGTGTCTTTTTTTTTTTTTTCTCCCGAGTCTGCGATGTGCCCTTGTGTAGGCACCGCTGTGGACGAGTAAGAGTGCGTATAGGTAAATTCCTTCGACGCGTCGTGTGCCTTGTTGAATGTGGCATATTGCGGCCTCTGTCGCCAAACTCTCTTATACGTGTGCCCCAGCCAAGGAAAAGAAAAAAAAATATTATGGTACTAGGTGCAATTATGAATCCTACGGTGCTCAGTCGTCAGAGGTGTGAGTACCTAACACCGGTGGTCTTAAGATCGCATCTTGCAGTATGTTTTTTTTTTTTTTTTTTAAATATCTATTTTTCCTTCGACCGCTTGGTCTAACGTTAGCTGGGACACCCTATATAGCTATCGCAGGTTATAGGCCGTGCGGGTCTAGTAACTCGTGCGGGCGTGTATTTAGGTCCCGATACAGCAACACTACAGGTTCTGGCCTTCTGCGGGGTACCCTCGGGAGCATGAGCTTTGAGACCAGGGCCCGTAGTCACAAAAAATATTTTACGCCAGATTGTTTCTAAGCGCAAATTCCAGCCAATTGCAAATAACATTGACGAATGCAATGCTTTGTTAATTTGGCACCAGGGCCTCAGCAAACATTTGTGATATTATTATTTTATTTTCTTCTGCCACAGCCGTTCAACGTGGAATTGGGACAGTACATTGTATTACGGGAATGCGCATACATGGGCCGTTCTACTTCATTCCAAAACTGCATGCCGAAACAGCGAAGAAATAAGTTTTCTCTCTGGCATCTCTGTTCTCAACATCGTTTCCTCGCAATGTGTATCATAGCCACGTCGTCAGACGTTTTGTTCTTTATTTGTGACACTTTGACTGACGCTGCAAGCTCACCAGTAGGACGAACATTTAGCGCCTCTTCGAGCGCCTTGTCTGCTCTCTTGATCAAAGTATGCCGAAGCATTGCCGATGGCACCTGCCCATAAGATGCGATATGTTGAGGATGTACGCGATCGCTAAGTAAGCATTCTCACCAACTGTCGGCTACTTCATGGGGTGACACGTGTTTGATGGGTTTTCTTGGATATTATCGTCCTTTCTTCTTTACGTGTTTTTTTTTTAAGCTTTTCTCAATAAAGTTTTCTCTCTCTCTCTCTCTCTCTCTCTCTCTCTCTCCTTTGCGTTAGACTTTATTTTTGTCGCGATTTCCTTTAGTGTCCTGTCGGCATTCCTTCGTGGCTGCTGCCGGTGTGGACAGTTTCGCCCTGCTTCGATACCGAGGAACCTCGCTTCGCTTAGCATCGGACCATGCTTGTTTGTAACTTCGCTCCTTTCTTTCTTTCTTCTTTCTTTCTTTCTTTCTTTCTTTCTTTCTTCTTTCTTCTTTCTTTCTTTCTTTCTTTCTTTCTTTCTTTCTTTCTTTCTTTCTTTCTTTCACCTTCCTCTGAAAGCATGACCGGCTTAGACCGGGAGGGACAGAGTGTATTTCTATAACTTATCGTACAGTGGCTGGATAAGGTAAACAGCGTCTACTACCTGAAAAATCCATTTTCAGTCGTACGTGCCTCCTTGCCTTTTAAACCACGTTTAGTTTCCCGGGTGTATTCTTCCTTATTTTTCCCTCTCTCTCTCTCTCTCTCTCTCTCTCTCTTTGTCTTTTTTTTTTTTTTACTTTTCCAAATCGGCAGATATTTTTGCGATGTCTTGCTTTCGTTACTCTTGCTATTTGCTTCGTTTTCATTGTTTCCTATGCAGTGCAAGCTTAGCAGGGCGACTTATAAGGAAGACCTGAGGTACTACTGCAGAAAGTACTTCTATCAGTACTGTTGCTCTCTTTGTTGTTCACTCACCCTCCCGAACTCACTATTTCCGGCTTCGTAAATGTTAAGCTGTTCCATAAGCTTTCTGGGCTCCGCACTGGTAGCGAGCTGTTGTTCGTAATCTACCCTCCCACACGCACACATACTTTTCTTTATTTAGTTCTTAGATTTCTTTTTCTTTTGGTCCGATGTTCTCCCTTGCTAGAACTCAGGAACAATGGAACTTACCCCTCCCCTCTTCAATCATCTCATCTACTTATTTAGTGAAATTTATACTTCTGAGAGGGGGCTGTTTTAGATGGAGAAGAGACGAAAGATCGGGCAGAAGGCACGGAAATTAACCAGAACATAATGTACCGTTTACTACCCTACACTTGAAGATGGGGCTGTAGAAACAAACGAAAATTCCAAAAGGCCGTTTTACGTAGGAATGCATAAGAGTATGATGATTGGGTATTTTTGCCGTGCAGCAGACGCAATTTTCAGAATATTGCTCATATACAGAAGTGTTTCTGTATTAGTGCAAGGATAAAATCCGCGAATAAAATGGCGGCTGTGATTGTCAGTATGAAGAATAGCTTGTCATGTCAGAATGGTGAAGAGATAGGAATTATTCTTTTTCACGTTTTCTGAATCTCTATCTTCGGTGACCTCCCATTCGCGTTGGCATACAATGAACTGCTATGGCAGCAGTTCATAAATATTCTGGCGTCTAAATATATGTGTTCTCTCGCTACGTTTTTCGTATGTGGAAACATATCAAATACAAGTAATATATATGCTGAATTGTTGTAAAATGTCTAACTAGGAGAGAGAGAGAGAGAGAGAGAGAGAAAGAAGGGCACTCATCGAAGTGTGTTTGACAATCAACTCGAGAACCTAGACTTTTCCTCTAGCTTGACTAATGACTTTTTTAACGTTTGTCCTAGCATTCATGGCAGGCGTTCTCTCACTGCTGCTGACATTAACGCGCAGCTGCCCGAGCGACAAAACCGAAATGGCGCGGTGGCCCGATCAATGCCCTAAATTCCTAACCACTGCTGCGGCACGCTGGCGGTTCGATTGGTTTCCCCATCGATGCGTCTGGTGCTTGCGGTGGTGTCTAGCTGCTGCACGCCTTGTAATGATCCCCCGGAGTGCTCACTTGTGCCATCTTGAAGCCAGTGTCCTCTTTCGTAACGTTTCGTTTGTGCTTCGTGCGTTGGTTGCCACGAAACGGGACGCGCGATAGCCCCCAACGGCGAGGCATTATTCGGGCGGAATGACTTGCACCCCCCGAGCTGGCACTGCGGCGCCATGCCTACAGGACACTGCCTCGCCGAAACGAACAGCTGCGCTCTTTAGCGCCAGTTGTCTCTTCGCTTCTTGTTCCTTCACAAACTGTAGTGTTCTTCTCTTGTTAATCAGCAGGCGCGTTGAAAACCGGCCTATGATAGCGCTTGTAACACCGCTCCATTGCGTCCTAACGAACGTTGCCAAGCTCTCCATTCTCGATAAAGAGAGACAGTAGAAAGAAGGAAAAAGAGCAGCGACTATCGAAAAGAAAGGCCCTCGTATTGGTTCATTGGAAATACTGCCTGTTTTCCATTTTCCTTCTTCTCTTCTGGCTCACTCGCCATTAGTCCCATGTTTGTTTGGATACCGACTCTGAGGGAATGAAGGAAGCTGTGGCTCATTGCATTCGGCCGCTCACTGCTCGGCGGCTCATCGGGCATGCTTCCCTTATATAGCGGCGCCCCGTGCGTGTGCGTGGGCTCGGCTGCAGCGGCAGTTTTGTGCCTGCGCTCCGAGTGCCCTATCTATCGCCTCTGGGCTGCGGGATCGTCCCGGCCACAGAACCGCAATGCAGCAGCTGCTCCTAATCATGGGTTTCGGGTCGGCGCAACGCCGTCTCGTTTCCGATCTCGACGCACATTTCTTTTTGCCCCCCCCCCCCCCTTTCCCCCCTTCGGGGTACAGCCGCTCCTTCTTTCCCGTGGCCGGCCATTCCTGGTGTTCCTCGTCCTCCTCCGCATCAGCCGCATTGTTTTCTGCGTCCCATCTTCGCACCATTTCTTCTTCTTCTTCTTCCACCTCGGTTTGGCCTACACGCCTATATGCCGCGCGGCTGCAGTGTTGATTTCGCCGCCGTCACTGCTGCTGCTGCTGCAGCGCGTTCTCCCTGGTGCCTCGCCGCTTCGCGTCACCGTCGCCGCCTCAATCAGCGGGGTGGATCCCGCGCATTTACGCGTCGGGGACGCAGGTGCGGCCGTTGTTCGTTCGAAATGGTAGTTTCGCTAGGGCTCGGCTCCCCTCTTCCTTCCAGCGCGAGAGAGGCAACCAGCGGGGCGTGCCGAAGAGAAGGACACGGTGCCTCTCGGCTGTGCGTCTTTCCTAACCCCCCCCCCCCCTTTCCCCTGCTTTCCTCACACACTAACCGCCTTCTCTGTATCCATCACCCTTCCGAGCGAGCTATATGGTGCCGCGCTTTCGGCAACTGTTGTATCCACGGGCATCGGAGCCAGGTGCCGAAGCAGCCACGGGCGCTGTTCGCTGCACTGCGTCGAAGGCGTGCGATCGAAACTCGAGCCGGATCACACGGCTAGCCCACGAGACACCCTGGGAATCCCGAGAAGCTCTTAAGTTTCAAGCCGAACAAATCTAGGCTTTGCAAATCTGTCCTTGCGTTTAAGTTCCTGCGTCGGATACGGGATGGAAGGGCTGTCAGAACTAGCCACACGTGCCAATTGGGCTTTTCAAGCTTTGTCTACCGTTTTCTTTTGCATTCTTATTCCTCCATTCATTTCTTTCTTTCTTTCTTTCTTTCTTTCTTTCTTTCTTTCTTTCTTTCTTTCTTTCTTTCTTTCTTTCTTTCTTTCTTTCTTTCATTCTTTGTATCTCATCTGTAACTCGCAGGTTTAGGTTGGTGGCTTTTCATAAGAAATACTGAAAAATATATATATTTTCTTCCCGTCGAATGAAAATGAAGAAGGTGTGAAAACGGAAGTATTATAAATAGCACAGAGAGGATTTTTTTCGATGAGGGGATTCCTTGGCTACCTTTTTCGATTATACTGACATCTAGACTACATCCAATGACGAGAAGGCATTCCAGTGCGTCGGCGTTAATTTTTCAGTATGGCATTTTGTGGGTTCCAGGAAATTTCGCTACAAGAGATTGCTGATTCGCCCGGTCTCTTTAATCCTTTCAAAAATTCACTGCCTGTGGATTTCGTCTGTTTGAGGAATTGTAGCCAACTGAAAGCGCCACACACTTTTGTCGTGGAATTTATTCAAAACGTAAAGCTTAGAGGTTAGTCAGTACTCTACATGGCTGTTTGTTACGTTTAGCGCAACCGCTACTTCATGCTGGACCCGCTAGATATAATTTAAAAAAAGTGAATTTAAGGAATTATAGCTTCTAATCTACCTCGCTGTGTGACACTTGAAATTCTTTCTTTTGACGGAAGTATCGCAATTCCGACATTTTATTTTCTATTGCGTATTTTCTCTCTTTACGCGTGCGAACATCTGTCAGAACCCTTGGCCTTAATTCGTCGATGAATTTCAACAGATTTGTCCCGCTTTCTTCTTTAAAAATCGAACAGTAATCATGTCTTGTGTATTGTGCAAATTGGAACCTCCAGCTCTTGCAGTTATCCTGTACCCTCCTGCAACATTGAAAACACTCCCTTTGAAACGGGGTGCTGGCTGATATCACCGAGCTCTTTATTTTTAGCTTTATTCGGCCTTTATTATTGGCCCTTAAGACCTATGACTCGTTCTAACGAATCACCGAACGTGGAGAAGAAAAAGACATTATTGCCTTAAAATCCTAGGCCTCAGTCAAGGTGACTGTGTCCTCAAATACAGTGCAGATCACTGCTAAAATGGCCACTTGAATGCTCTTGACAGATTCTTTCTTTCTTTCTTTCTTTCTTTCTTTCTTTCTTTCTTTCTTTCTTTCTTTCTTTCTTTCTTTCTTTCTTTCTTTCTTTCTTTCTTTCTTTCTTTCTTTTCGCACTTTGCTTGGCCTTTCGAGCGTAATTTCTCCACATGTCAGCTATATGTTCTTTCACGATAGCGGTCGCTTCACGCATCGTCGGCCTTCATCATCTTGGTTAGTACTGTTCATAGTGTAACCTAAACGTATGCACCTCTATGCATGCGACAGTAAGAAATAAGCGGATTATATTGGCCCTGCACTGTTTCTACACTTACACACAAAATATAATGATATGAAAATGACCCAAGTAATCTTTCTTTCCATACTTAGTCGAATAGAAGAAAAAGAAAACAAGAAAAAAAAAACTAGAGAGAGTGATAGTATTACGCGACGTGGTCTGTCGCAATACGGTAATTGCTAGCAGACAGTGAGTTACCAAAGTTGATGCTTGCCTAACGTCGCTCGCGATGGGTTTCGCAACCAGCCATCGCATTAATCGCTAGCCGTGCCGCCATTAACACTGTCTCAAGGGTGAGCACTTCGTAGAATGACTGTTCTGCGCATTTCTTAAGCCGTGGTACCTATCTCACAACCACAGTGGTGTGACAGAGCTCGTTCTGCCTCATTTCTTCGCATTTCCCCCTTTCTTTCTTACGCCAATCCCCGCCTTCTCTTCTCTTCCCCCTCCCCCTTTTTTGTCCCGGGAACGCTTTCGGTTTCATCGTTCCTTCAACAATATTTGTGTCGTTTGCATTACTACTTTCCATCTTTTTCCTTTGTGCCTAGCACCTTCCTTCTCTTACACTTCCGGCTCGGAAGAAATTAAGTGATGCAGCTGTTGTGGTAACTAAACCACGTGAGGAGAAAAGCAACCGATGCTGTTGGCCTGAAATAGAGCGCGCTCTGTTGTGCATAGCTCACTCGCACTCACCCTCACTCACTCTCACTGGCGCTCGCACTCACGCCTTTGAAATGAGTGCGAGTGAGTGTGAGTGAGTGCGCCGACCTATGGCATAGCTTCATCTACCTTCATCCTGTAGGCATTAACACTGCGCTCACCGGGTTTGCCTGTCCGCATGATTGTATTTAAGGAAATGTTTATTTTTATTGTCATTCAAATCGATCCACCCTCCCTTGCTTTCATTCAGTGCGTGCAGCGTTGCCACCGAGGCAGTTATTGTATTATCGCCGTTTCTCTCTCTTCCCGCGTATCGATTATTGCGAGAAGTTCTTCCTTTCTTCTTTCTTTCTTTCTTTCTTTCTTTCTTTCTTTCTTTCTTTCTTTCTTTCTTTCTTTCTTTCTTTCTTAATTTGGCATAGGCGATCTCGCCTTCACTATTGTGGCCAGGCCATATGGTTTGGTGAGTCCTAATTGTTTCGTTCGTTTGTAGAGCTTTGCTTACTCCTTCATTTATCTTGCTATACGCCATTTCCTCATCTCCTCTCCACTCCAGTCCACTTGCCTTTCTTTTCTTTTTTTTTTTCTTCCGTTCCCATGACCAGATACTTTCTTCATTTTCTTTTCCTTTCATATTGCTCTCTCTATTTATGTGCCATTTATAATTGTGCCACTCTGTTTGCTTGTCGTTGGGCCACGCTTTGCGGAAATGCGGGTCATGCGGGACGCTACAAAGCGCACCAAAAGAGACAACCAGCAGCGGCGTTTGGTGGCGGTGAGCGAGACTATCTCGCACCCAGCGCGAACAGGCGTTATCGCACGGGCGCACGCGACCCCGTGCCGCTTCGCTGGCTACCTGTTTGCGTCATCATTGCGACACCGGAAAAGAGAAGGCCACGCGAACACGCTATAGCGGGGCGCGGTAAGGACTTTCGAGCAATAAGCGTAGCCTGGGGGCCACTCTCCGCGGCCCTAGAGTCCAGTAGCCGCCTCCTGCCGAGCCGTACCCACTCTCATTCCCCGGGGTCACCCTCGTTTGTATCGCAACTGCCGCTAGTGGCTCGGCTGCTGGTTTCTAACGTTTTAGTTTTTTTTTTTCTACCCCCCCCCCCCCCCCCCCCCTTCCAACCCGAGCGCGGTGACAGTACGTTTCCGGAGATTAAACCGCCCGGAATGTGCTGTGGGCGCAGTTTTGGACTGTGCGTGTATCTGCCTGGCGCGCGTGCTATGACGGAGGGGGATTGCTGGCCCAAGCCTCGCGTGGGTTTTTCGCGCGCACCGTGGACGGTTTATCGCCGCCCGGTTTCCCCTAACTGCTGCGTCTCGCGCTATACGCCGTAATGAAAACACCTGCGCCCCCGCGATGCGTTAATGGCTGCGTGCGTGTTTTCTATGAAAAGTGCTTAGCCGAGTCGCGTGTTTGCGGAAAAAAAGAGGAAAGAGTAAATTATCCAGCGGGAGTCCTCCGCGTGCTGGCCTAGGCCTCCGTTTTCGTGGCTCTCTATCCGGCCTGATACCGGACGCCTTCTCCTGGAGTTCCGCATTTTCGCAAAGCTCGCGTGCGTGTGGCGGTGCACCCTTTACAGGCGGTCTGTGGCACTGGAGGTAGAAATGGCATTTATTTCTTCGCGTTAGTGTAACGACGAAACGGGTTTCATAGATACGATCATGTAGATTCGGATACCGTATATAGAAATATCTTTGCTGCGTCTTGACTGTCGTTGATCACGAAGCCTTTTTATTGTCTTTATGCGCTCGTATGTGCCACCACGAAATGAAATTTCATGCAATCAAACTGTCGCAGTGTGACCAAACGCGCCAGCTTTCACTATGAAAGCATATTTTGGGCTATGTATGAATTCTGTTGCAAATTTAATGTGGTGGATTTTATTTGGTGGATCGCCTGATTTTTTTTGGCCTCCTTTTGATAAAGACGCGACCCTCCGTTTGATGCTACGCACACGAATACCGAACAGAACTCAGTGCGTCGATTAAGGAAGGAAACCCTTTTTTGGCATTTCTTTCTTTACTTCAAAACTATATATATATATATATATATATATATATATATATATATCGACATTTTCGATAAAGTATTACTTTTGTAGCTCGCTTTTGTATTAAATTTGTACACGAGAAACATTATATTTTGAAGAAGCCGTGTGAGTCCGCTTTGGTGCCTTTTGGACGCGACATAGATAGCGTCTCCCTGTTCTTTCGTCGGGGAATAGCGAGGCATATCACAACAAGCAGTATTAAGCGCTACCTTTTAACCGTTCAGGTCAGATGAGCGTGATATCTGAACAGTGATGACATGATCTGCGTTTACGCGTGTTTTGTATCTTACCTCTTGAGGACTTCACCTAAATTGCTATGACCGTTCTTGTGGCAATATTTTCAAGAATTACTTGGCTCCCTGGAAGTTTTTTGTTGCAAAATAGTGTGAAGCATTCTTGGGTTTTTGAGTATTTATTTATTTTTGTATTTATTTATTTTTTGTTTGTTTGTTTGTTTGTTTGTTTGTTTGTTTGTTTGTTTGTTTGTTTGTTTGTTTGTTTGTTTGTTTGTACTTACTGTTTGATGTGAAGTTCACAGGCGGTAGGTAGCCGTAGTGTACTCTGTGTCCATTTCTTTCCTTCAGGCGGTTTGTGAAGGAGCAGAATGTGGACTGAGATTCCAGGTACCGCGAGGGCCTCCATACAGCTGCAGGAAATGGCGCACAAAGTGGCACGCATCGCACAGGTGTCTCCTCTGAGAGCATGACATCATCCCGCCATTTCACGTGTCACTGCTGGCTGCAAGTGCGCAGTCAAGGAGTCACTTATGGCTCATCGCCTGTGCGCAATGACAGGAGCCCCCGGTAGCCATTCGACGCAAATGATCATTGCCCTCCTTTACTGCTATACTCCTTTGCATCTGCAAGCGCTCCGGCTGGTTTTCCTAGGAGCTACAACGCGCAAATGGAGTGGATGTCTTCCGCTTCGACATCTGGCTTTGGTTAGGCTACTGTGAATAGTTCGGCTAATGTCAAGCGCAACTGCCGCTCATAGAGGTAACGTCTGTATCGGGCTTGTGATTCTTTTATGTCTCAGCTTAACCGAATGACAGAAATTTTATCGCATATGCAATATTCTTTTTTTTATCTCTCTTTCTCTTGTGTGTTGTAAAGGTTTCGGTAGAGCTTCACGATAGACTAAATTGTTCTTATCATTACAGATAAACATATTCAGTCGTTGACTTTTCTCCTGGACAAGGATGTTGTTATCGAGGCGGGAGACATTACGTCGACACGGTATATTTTATTCATGAAAACCCTAATTTAGTAACAACCTCTTATGAGCTCTTCTCGCCCTATATTCGTGCGTTTCCTTTTTTTCTTTCTTTATCCCGCCCTTTTCGCCGTTCCGCGCTTTCGACCGCTTACTATCCAACATTTGGCTATATGTACCCGCACCTAAGGAGACCCTTAACACGATGGTACTGGTTCTTAAGGGTACACCTGATCTTGCTATGCTCTCCAGCCTGTTTAGTTACAGTCTTCGGGGGAACAGAATCAAGAGTCGAGCTTACCAATACCCCTGCCTCCCCCCCCCCCCCCTCCCTATTTTATTTTATTTTCGCGTTTGTCCAGCGCTTGGTGATGCTGATCGACGTCATACGGCGAGCCACCCGCTCCGCTGAATCGGCTGCTCTCGCACGCCCCTATTCGGTGGACGTAGGTCGTATATACCAGCGGCAAGAGAAGCGATCGCCGCGCACTTCCAGCCTGTCGCGCGATAAACGAGCACGCGGAACGGAGAAACTGCACTCCGCGCTGTTTCGGGCCGGCCGCGCTGCAGCGCTAGTGGCCCTCCAGCTGGCGCCAGTCGTCGCTGCAGCTTTGCGCGTGCATGGCCTCACGGCTGCCTCCTGTGCTCGGCGCCATTTCGGCCGCGTTTGCATGTGCTGCTGCCGCTTGTGGTCCTTTTCGTTCTTTGCTGTACCACGACCGTTGCCTCGCTGCGTAGATATAGGCCGCCTGCTCTCACCGGATCACCTTTCCTCCTCGAGCCTCGCTGCCGGCGCTCGGGCTCCCGTTGGGCAAGAACTGCACCGGGCTGCACCGTACCTCCCCGCCAACCCCCTTCCAACGACGTCACTTCCCCTTGCGCTCTTCCAGCCCTAGAAATTCGTGACGGCCGCTCACGCCCCGCAAATGGGCCGTTTCATAAATTACTCGCAATTACCGCTCGAGCTTTGACCACCGCTGCCCGGCAGCTCGGTGCGACGCCCGCCTGGCCGTGTTGCGCGTCAGCGTGGCTGCTTTGCTCGCGCATCCCTGTGTTGTGGGATGCGTGCTTGTCTGCTGAACGCGCGTTTAGTTTTGCGGACGCCCCGGCGGGATGCTGTCCTGGCTAATGACTTCTGTAGCGAGCCGTGTGGGCGCTGTTTTTCCGCGGCTGTCCGGCGTCTGCGCAACGTCACGGTTGGGCGGGCGGCGGCTAGGGCTGCTCGAGACAGTTCGCGTCCTGCGTTCGCTCGTGGTGCAGCCGGCCGTGCGCGGTTCGACGTAGCGCGGAGTGGAGCCTTCGCTGCGATACGTGACGGCTTTGCGTCCGGCCCTTATTGAGCACTTGTGCTTCGAAAGTAGTGGCCCTACTACCCCTTTTCAAACTTTCCTCCCCTCTTTCGGTATAAAAATGAACTAAATAAATGGAGGGAATAGCCCGCTCTTACAAAGCCGAATGATATCGGCAGAACGCGGCTTCCCCGACGCGTCCTCGTGCCGAACTCTGCTTACTGACGTTTGTTCACGTTTTTGTTTACTACACAGATGTATGAGTTGGATTCTATTTTTGGGGGGTGCCTTCTAGTTATGCGACATTTCTGTGTCAAGGCAGCGTGCTGTTGCGGTGCGGATAAACATTCGGTGCAGATGTACGTTTTGTTTTCTTGTGTATAGTCGCGCCTTCCAAGGTCTACATACTCTGCTAGCCTTGTACTGTGGAAACAGTCAATCTCAAACACAGGTTCTTCCCACTGATGGGAAACACCGCTCGCGTATTCGGAACAGCACCTGGTCCGGTGTAACCAAACGATTCCTTTTCCTCGACTCTATTACGTTCTTATCACCACTCAGCATCGGTCGATTCTGTTGATAACGTCAGTGATGTGATTGCTGCTCCAATTGCTCGAAACTGCTCCAAAAGCGAATCCTGCTACATCCCGCTACATTTTCGATAATGTGTTCCAAAGCTGCTCCAAAAGGTGTTTTCTGCTACTTTAAAAAACACACTTATCCAACAAGCGACGTCATTTATCACACGCACTCATCATGTGTGCACATGAAGGAAGTAAAACATGGGTGCAAGAGTCGGGCTACTACGTGCCTAGAATGTGCTGGATCCGGCCATTGCTCAAATGGCGCTTAGGAGGTGAGAGCACACAACTTTCTTAATATCGCGTTATGGAAAAGCCTTCTGCTGATACAGCGAAGCCTTTTTGCGATGGGACTTTCCTGTGGTTTCGTCAAGTGGGCACATGACGGCTGAACATTTTGCTAAACGGGGGCAACTCGTCGCACATGCTGCTGAGCTTGTTTCTCTTCCTTGCACTGCTGCCATTTTGCTGTTTTCTGCTGTTGTAGCTTAGCAAGCGAGCATTGCATACTCCTAAAGCTCTTCTATAGTCGAGTTCCCCAAATTCCCATCTCCGTGTGCACTTCTACAGCTCCCGCCATTTTATCGCTCAGCCTCCTGCAAACTGGAAAGCTAAAGCAGAGATTAGAGTGGTTTGTGGTCATACTATCATCGTGATGCTGTAGTGGTTGTATTATCGTCATCCCACCTTCATCATCTAAGTTTCGTCACACCATCGTCTTCGTACAGTTGTCATTCCATTGCCATGATGCTCATTGTCATCACACCGCCGTCGTCATTACTTCGTCATCATGCATGGGATTCGCGTGTTTTAGCGCCACAACTTTATGTTGAGCTAAGTGATTCTTGGTAAAGATGGGCTTGTTTCCCATTAAATTGGGCTTCCTCCTTCTGTAAGCTCTCTTGCTTCTCTCTAAGGATTTTTTTCCATTTGGAATAAGCATTGAGATGCTCCAAAAGCTCGCTTTTCTGCTCCAAAGCGCACTTTTGGTTGCTCCAAAAAGCTGCTCCAAAATGGCCTCGACCAATCACATCACTGTAACGTAAGCGGAGAGCCGCATTGGCCACTTACGCAGCCCGCAAAGTATCGTTACATTATCCAGACGCCGATTTTGCTGCGTACAGCCGTGTTTTCAAAGAGTACGTATATTCATAAAGTTTGTGGGTACGACAAAATCTTGATTGGGACATGCTAATTTCTTGTTGTGGTTTTATTTCTATAGCTACGTGATCGCCTTTGCTTGGTTGGGGTGATCGTAATCATGTAGCCGCTGCGACGGCCCGCATGTTTGAGTAGTTCCCCGTGTTTGCCATGGGGGCTGCAGTGTTGGGGAGTGCCTGATGTTCTCGTTCTTTTGCGTTGCGTATGTATATTTGAGTTTGCATAAACTTTTTTCCCCTCATATTCACACGTACTTCGAGGACATGAATTTCAAGATACCTCTTGTTTTTCGCAGGTTACGCAAACGAACGAAATCATTTGCTTATCCTTATCTTTTTATCTCTTATATTTTAACTAACCGGTCTTGTTTTGACACATGTGTCCGTATATAACTTGGTACCGCTAAGTGAAACTTGTAATCATTCTGCGAGCGGTACGTGTTAATTCAATGGGAAGAAAGACTCTCGTGCAGCACTGCAAGGCATATTAAGCACATAAATTCTGCGGATATCCGCAGTTTAAAAAAAATAAAGCAAAGGAAAGAAATAAACTCTACGTAAAGAAAATTTGCCGCGAACACAATTATCGCGCAAAACTAAAAAATAAAGCCAACTTTGGCCTTGATGTTGCAAGTCAAGGTTGTGTGGTAAATTACCCACCGGGGTCATTTCGTATTCTATGTTTTCTTTGCTTTTCTCACTAACCTAAACACGCACATATTAACAACTGCCTCCTTACAATTAGAAACAATTAAATTACCTCGTGCATTCCTCAGGGACAGCTTCTGTTGTCTCATTGGTAGATTGCTGTCTGTCTCGAAACATTCCAAAGTGTCACGACGGATTTGAGGTTTCTCGCAAAGGTCGAGCAATACCCCGCCTCTCTGCTTTCCGAATAGACGAGGATGCTGACGATTCGAGATCATCCCATCATTCGAACGGGGCCTAATACCACCTGCGTCATCTGTCCGCTCTCTTAATTACCGGCGCGCGGTCCCCTGCGCGTTGTTCGCGGAACCGGAGGCGAAGATTAACCGGCTGACCAAGCTCCAGAACGGAAAAAAACAAAAAAATAAAACATGAGAGACGAAAACGCCTAATTTTCCTTCCTGGCCGTCCCTCTCCCGGTTGTTACCTCTCCCTCTATCACTCTCCTTCTCCCCTCTATCTCTCTCTCCCTCCCAGGCACCACGAACACCTACGCAAATGAAGCTCGGCGTATGTATAAGTAGGCATTATACGGCAGTTGCGCTACCCCGGGTTGTGGCGTTATTGATGAAATGGTGGCCTCATTTATATAAAGGGGTGCGGTGTGCAGCAGCGCTGTCTGCCACGCCATCATGCTACGGTAGCCCCGTCGGAGCAGACCCGACGTCCCTGGTGACCTCCCCGGTGTCGTGAGCTGCGCGTGCTTTGAACGACGCTCCAAGCCGGAGAAGTCTCCTTCCCGTTCCTTCCGTCGCCTATAGCTTCGCCTGCGGATGGCGGGGCTAAGCGGGAACTCAAGGGAAGACAAAGGCAATACTGTGTGCCGAAAGGCGGTCAAGAACTTTGAAAGAAGCCGTCCGCTAATGAAGGGTTTTCTCTTTTCGCAAGTACCGAGCCAAAGTGACGTCACAAGGAAAAGGCGTGGCCTAATGACTTCGCGAAACCCGGCCGCCCACTCCTGCGTCGCTCTCTGTCGGTTATGGGAGGTTATGAGCAGGCAGGATGGCTGACAGATATTGTCTTAGACCCGGGCCCATCTTCCTGCCTCGGATCCCGGCGGGAGCTCCGCGTTCTTCAAGCAGGCAGGTCGTGAAGGAAGAACCGCGGCCAGACTAGGCCGTGTATAGGGGGACTCGCTGATTCGGGAAAAGAAAATGCCCCGGTGTATGTGTCTTGTTTCCTTTATTTATTTGTCTCTAGTCCTTGTTTTGGAGATCGCAGCACAGAAGACTTCGTCCGTGTTTATGTGTTTCGGCGTTTATACCTTCTTTCGCCCGCTCTTTTTGCTTGCGCGACGGGATGCTGCTCGGAGCCTCTCCTGTGTGCATTGCAGACTGGCTTCCTTTGCGGGGACCAAAAGAGATCCTGCTTCTCTTTCTTCTATTGGACAAGGCAATGAATAACATCGCCTCTAAGTATCGGTGGGAATTTTCGCTTGCTGTTTCAAGAGAGCGCGCTTTAGTAATTAATTACTTAGAGCCAACCGAAGTTTGCACATAGTGCACTCGTAGAAAGAGAAACATGCTGAACCTTGCGGAAAGAAGGTACGCCCAAGGATTCGGCCGTTTCTTTCCATGCTGCCAAAGGCACTAGACACAGCACCTTTTACCCCCGTTCTCTCTCACCTTTTTTTCTTTCTTCTTTTTGGTAGCTGCTGTGATATTATTGCCTTATAAGGGCAACTGGTCGTTTCTTGTAAATATTTTTTTTTTGTCGCCTGTACTGCTGACGTATAATACGCTGAGCGAAACAGTGGCACCCGGTTCCGTTAATTAAGTTTGTGTGCTATGAGCATGGTTTTTGTGCTCGGTTACTTGACACAGCGTTCATTCTTGTGTTTTCTGTTGAAGAGAGTACTTCCAGTTGTTTATACCGGTAGATATACTGGTTCTTTCTCTCTCTCTCTCGATTTAGTTTCTTCGTCTTTTGTAACCATAACTGTCATGTAGTCCTTGTGACGCTGTTTCTAGCGGAAGAAAATTTCAGTCATAGGACCGTAATGACCACCGTAATACTGGTGGTATTTTGGTGCTTGGATTCTTGTGTTGGTATCTGAGCTGTCGAGGCGTGAGATTTTCGCAACCCTGACAGCGCCGCTTGGAATTACGCTCACCGGCGGACTTCCTTTGTGTGTTTGTTTTCTTTCTTGTGGTAAGTATTTCAGGCATTCGCTTATACATATTTCTTTTTCTTATTGTTAAGTAGCTCGAAAGCGAGTGACACGTATGTGTTTAGCTAAAGCCCATGCTCACTTCGCAATGTTAGAAAAAGAAAGAGCAGAAAGGCGGAGAAATATTTCAATTTCTTATGTGAGCGGAACACTATAGGCAATATCACTGCATCACACGTCACTTCGTAAATTTTTCTCGGAAGATTTTCCTCTCTTTGGTTACCAGAAGCACAGTAACATGCGTTCGAGCCAGCTCAGAAATAAGTAAGCTGCGCCTTTTCAGAAGGAAGCAGGCAGGTATCGATGCTCTTCCTTCGCACGTATACCTGTCCAAGAAGGCCCCGCATCCCATTACACCGTTGAAGCCGGCCATTTACCTGTTATCTTAGTCTCTGCGTTAGCGAGTATGGCTTTCATCAACCTTTTTTCGCACCACAAGGGTCGTAAATGATACCGCTGCTTTCTATAGTATCTCTTGAGCTTATTTAAGGCACCTCGTTTATCAACGTCTTCATTACAAGTCTTCTCTCTTCGTAAGTCGACTGCCATCAAGGGTGGCTTTTCAGGCACGCGCCAATGGTGATTATGTATTTGGGGGCTTCTACGTTGCGATGGCAGATGGAGTAGACAGTAAATAAAGGAGCTCCGCTCCGCCTGCTGATTTCTCGGCGCAATGTTTTCTCAATTTCTTTTCTTTCTTTTTCTTTTTTGCACGCCTAATAAATATTTCATTCCAAAATGTATCTTGCATGCATTCTCGGTGTACATTGAATGTTTTTTTTTTTTTTTTTTGTTACTTGGATTAACACTTGCCTTCATTCATCTATTTCGTTGGCTTTACAATTTCTTTCGTATAGCCTAGACGATGCCTCTACTGTCACCCAAGCTGTTTAAACGTTGGAACATTGATCTAAGGTTTTCTTTATTTTTGTTTTATTTTACTTTCGTGAGTGAGTGAGTGAGTGAGTGAGTGAGTGAGTGAGTGAGTGAGTGAGTGAGTGAGTGCAAACTGTAGTGCTCTATTGGCAGACAGGTGAGCATAGGAATGATAGGCACACTGGTATTTATACTCCCACTGAGCGAGCTAGTTCGAAGGTGCGGGCGTTGCTCACTATAGTTCGCGGCCTCTATGACAGGCTGTCATTCCTCCATGTGCCCCATCATCATCAGCCTATATTTATGTCCACTGCAGTGCGAAGGCCTCTCCCTGCTTGTGCCCCATGCAGATATCTAACTCCTGATCGCTCCTGTAAACTGTTCTGTGTGCGTGCGCGCGCGCGCTGTCTTGCCCGTAAGCGCATATTAGATATTGTCGATTTTAGTTGCCTTCGTACAGCCTCCAGAATAAGCATGCTTTCATGGCTTCCAAGGGCCAGTGAAGGGCGTTCACCTGATCAAGCAATGTGAGGCGCCATCCACAACGCTCGTCTGCCCACAAGGTATAGTCAAGGCGCTTTTGTGCTTTTTGACAACGACTGGCCTATGCAAGCGCCTTCGACTACATGGTTCGTGAGAGAAAAACATATCATCCAGCCTGATGCTGGTCATATTATTAGCGAATGCTGCCCGCCACTGGTAAGAAGTACTTATCAAGGAAAATCTTCGTGAATTCGGCGCCGGATTCTTTGTTAAAAGTTGTTTCATTTTTTTTTTTTTTTTTTGCTCTCTGGTTGGTAGTCGTGCTTTTTCCTGTTTTGCTTTAGTTCCGCGCGATGCAGCTCTCATTGTCATCCCTTTTCGCTGCTGTCGTAACGCTACCGCCCCTTCTATGTTCCGGCGTATGCGGCGACCTTCAATGCGTTGACACCGCGGTTTTCCGTGGTTCCCTCTGTGTTGTTGTCTCCCGTTCAATGTAGGCGGAACGCGTACCGTGAGCAAAATGACGTCAACAACAAAAACATTATATTCTGGGGTTTCACGGGCCAAAACCACAATATGATTATGAGACACATCGTAGTGGGGATTCCGGAATAATTTTGACCACCTGGGACTCTTTAACGTGCACCCAGTGCACGATACACAGTTGTTCTTGCAATTTGCGGCCATCTAAATGCGTCCGCCTTCGCCGGGATTTGATGTTACCTCGGGCTTAGCAGCGCAACACCAAGGCCACTATACGCCTCCCACGGCGGGTACGTCAACAAATCATGGTCGTGCCACTCGCATGTTGAGCGTAGAATAATAAGCGACCGCGGTGAGAAAGAAAAGAAATAAAGTGAGACCGGGTCTTTTGACACTCTTCAAGAGAACGTCGTGGAAAAGTTTTTCGCCGGTCGCCGGGGGGTGTGAACTTTCTCGTTTGCGAAAGTTCGGATCTTCCTTCTCTGACGGGCTGTCGTTCGCGCGAATGCCTGACGACGACGCTGTGTGAAAACTTTGGTTGAAGCGCCCGACTGCTTGCGTTTTTCCCTTTCGAACGTTCTCTCTAATACCGGCCGTCTCTTCTCGGTTCGAAATAACTCGAATGGAATATCTTTGCATATGACTTGGCTCTCCGACTGCTCCTTGTCGAGGTGTGCTCCGCTGCAGCTGTGTTGACACTCCATTTACTCGTGCTTTTTGCTGTTGTTTTGTCGAGAGTACTAGGAAGGCCTGAGCTTGAAAGAAAAAAAAATCAATTTTAAAGAAAGTAAGACCTTAGGAGCGAAGGTTGAGCCGAAAGAGTACGAGCAGTTTCCAGGGCTACTTAAGCCTGGTCGTTTTGAAGCAGGTGGCGTAAATTGGGTCATTTGTCACAAGATTTGTTTCTTGACAGGATGTGCAGCGTGTAGACTTTATTATTCCTTCTTTCTCTCTCTCTCTCTTTTAATTTGTTTGCTCACTCTGGTGATCCGTAAGGCAACTTCCGCCGCGCGTTTTTCATTCTTACCTTCTGAAAAACGGATCTTACTGGTGTGTAGCGAAACCTTCGCAGCTCGTCTCCAGCTTCCACGTTTGTTTGATATGCTAAGCTGCGGGAATACGGCTCTTGTCATATTTTTTCCTGCTTCGTCTACTCCTAGCCGCGCCTTTTTATTTTTATTGTGCACATATTGTGTCCTACTATCTTCCATGTTTATTTCGTAGTCTCTGAAAACGTTGTCGTTGCGTCAAAAATACGCGCAGTGGTTACTATACGTGTCCCACGCGCAGAGGGTAAGTTGCTCGAGAAAACACTTTGCGGCGAGGCAAAGGAAGATGCTGCATGGCGTTGCCTGTTCTTCAAAAGCTGGAGCTCGGTGTCGAAATCCATCGGCAACGGCCTTCAGGATAAAAAGATTATTGTCAAAGTTAGCCATAGCCTTCTTGTGTAACCCAATGTCATCCGCTAATCACGAAATCGTATGAGCACATCGGCAGACAAACGAAATTGCCATCTCGCGACCAACCACAACGCCGAACGATACCACGACACACTGTAATTATTTTGCAATCACTGCACAGCAGTGCCAACTCCATAGCGAACCCCACTATCCCTACTGTCCTGGCGACAAATCCGTTGCAAATGCTATCTATCGAGCGGCCGCGCTCGACGCTGAGTTTTCTTTCGTGGACGGGGTGCTGTCGCTTTAATATATTTAAGTTCCTATACCCCTTGCGTCACCTTTTCACATCCATGTTGGGGGATTGGCTAAGAACGGGCGCATATACCAATATCATATACGAAGTGCCGAAGTTGTGTGCTCGGGCTCATACCCAGTGACCCAGTTCGTCTACTAGCCCAGAGAGCAGCTATCAGCAAGTTGTATTGTGCGAGATCGTCGAACCATTCAAAGTGGCCAAGGCAACTACTGAAAGCTGTCGCTTTAGAAGTGTTTTTTTTTCTTCTTCACACTGGCTGCAACCACCGTATCAAACCTTGTTAAAGTATACAAAGTGTACACGTGAGAGTGTTTCTCGACTGTTTTCTGTAGGCCACTCTGATGACCGTCGTCGTGCGATATATATACCCGATAGACTTATTTACGGGCCGCAGTTGTTGTTTTTTTTTTTTTTTTCAATTTTAACGCGATAGCCTTAAGGGCCCCGTGTCGCAGAAAATCCGGCGTCTGTGTCGGCGTCGTCCTTGGCGGAAAAAATCATCCGCAAGGTGTTAGTGCAGGAGAAAATCATTCCGAACCACCCCGACCGCGCAGGCCCTTCGTTGTGGTGCAGGCTTTTGGGGAACAATTACGGAGTAAGGATAGTAGTTTTATCAGCTGTGTAAACTTGCACATGCAGCAGCACCAGCAACGCGCAGAACTGTTGTCGACGCCGTCGCCGTTTTGCCCACGTTCGCACCGAACGCGGGCGGCGATGGTGACTATTGCCAGGTCCTCTGGGGGCGGCTCGGAGGTTTTCGACGAGATCAGAACGGGAAACTCGTCGAGCAGCGTCGGAAATCTTTACCACCTTCTCGCCTCGCAACGTTTTTACATAAATAGGCATTTGGTGCCGCAGCTAAACGTCGCCTCCCCTCCCTCTCTCCCTCCCGTCCTCCCATGGCCTTTCGCGCGACGGAAGAAGTCGCGTTTTCTCTCTCTCTCTCTTCTCTCTATTGTGAAGGAGGAAAGACGCTTGATTATGCAGCCCTTCAGGGAGCACGGCACAGAACGCGCGTTTGTTCTCCGCCTTGCGTTCACTCCCCGTGAAAGCGCGCGTTCCTCGCTCCCTTTCACTCGCACATACAGCGCCCAGCGCGCGGCGACGATTTCATCGCCGTTGACGTCATACGGAACCTCACGGCGACGCCGACGGCAGAAATACTCTTTGAGTGTCCAAAATAAAATTGAATTTCTCACAGTGAAATCCGTCAGAAAAATGGTGAAGTACTACTGAATTAAGCACAACCTACAGACATGGTGCCGTCGAACTGTTATTTGAATGTACGAGAAAACATAATTCTGTTACGAGGAAACTCAAACACAAACCTCTTTTGCCAGCATTTCTGCCATAAAAACACCTGCTCACTTGGGTAGCCTACTTGCGAAAATCTTCGATGGGGGTGAAATGCGAAAACACCCGTGTACTTGGATTTAGGTGCACGTTAAAGAACCCCAGGTGGTCCAAATTTCCGGAGTCCCCCACTACTGCGTGCCTCATAATCAGAACTGGTTTTGGCACGTAAAACCCTACAATTAAATTTTTTTAACTTGCGAAAATCTTATCCAGATGGCGTTAGCATCCTTGGCAGGTCAAAAATGCGTTTTGGACTCGCGCAGGCGTCGGGGCAATTGCAAACAATTAATCAATTAATGAAAAATGGTCCTAGGGCCTTGAAATTTTAATATAATACGACTTGTATTGTCCCTGGAGAAGCGTCTTCCCAGCAATGTATTGCTGTTTAAAAGTGAAGCTGACTTTAAGGGGATCGTTGTAAGCTGGCTTTCTCACGTTCGGGGTTGCAGTGAATGAAGCCTGCTTGCTGGGTGCGAACGATGCGATGCGAACGGGTCCCGATAACGCTATCGCGTTCTACTCTTAAAGGCGAAGATTAAGCGTCCTCCAATTTTTCGACTAGGTGCGGCCCTTGGACGGGACCGAACCTTTTGGTCAAAATAGGGCACACGGCGGATGCACCATTGCATCAGAGGTCAACGCGCCGCTCTCGTCATCTAATAAGCGACATGCGGAAATACGCAGTGCCCAAAAATTTTAAATTTTTCTCTCCAAATTTTTGGCTGCCAAGTTGGGCTGCGGGCCTTACACGTGTCTATAGGGTGCATATATGACGTGAAGGGGAAGTATATTCGGTTGACACAATGTTATACTTTAAAAGATGCTGCACTTCTTAAAAACAACTGTTTATTGTGTCGGTCTTCCGAAAGGTTGGTCTCCGGCCGAAAGGTCGACACAATAAACAGTTGTTCTTAAGCATTGCATCTTTTATATATATATATAAGCTTGTTTTTCTTTTCTTTTTGTGTGAAGCCTTTGACAGTCGCTGCTACGTCTTTTCTCACATTTTGTCTATATTAAATGTTTCACTGTAAACGCCCTGAAAACTAGCTACACTGGCAGCAAGAGAGCGTTGCAGCCGCGCTGAACCTTAAGCAGCAGTCGTGTCTTTGTTATCACGACATCGTCGTAATCGTCGTCGTCATTGCCTTGTTGTCTCCTGTCGTAGTGCAGTCGTTGTGGTCGTGGTTATCGTGTAGTCGTTGGGATGTTAACTGCTGAGAGCAGCAGCAAATGACAAAGCTGCCAACTATGTCGGTGTCCCATGTGTGTTAGGTCGTGCTGCAATTGAACCAACGCATTACGGACGGAGGAACCGGCGTGATTGGCAATTTGCTGCAGTCCATAACTGCTCGTCTCAATAAAGGAATATGTGGGCCCGCAAATACTTAAAAGACGGAGCGGGCAAATTTGGTCTGGCCAGATTAATATATCAGTTCTTTCGTAACTTGTTTAAAAGTGTGACCGTCTGATTCACTCGGGTTTCTTTCTTTTCGGGTTCTTTTTAGAGCGCAGCTTTATGCGCCCGTTCCTGCGTCGGTGTCGTCAGCGGCGGCTTAACCGAGCGAACGAGCGCAGCGAAAGGTGAAGAGCGGCAAGAGCGAAGAGGCACGATGAGCGAAGCGGAGAGGAGGGTGGAGCGGAACCATGAGGCGTAAAGTGGAGGAGGGTACGGCGAAAGCTTGAGAAGAAAAGCGGAGTGCGGCGACGATGGCTACGAGATGGCGCCAGAGTAGCGCGCGTCGTCTGGGAGGTCCGCCTGCGACGTCTGCTGTGAATAGCGCCCACGCGTCACCCACGCACTGCCTCTCGCGATTTTCCGATTAGCGAGGCAGTCGCGCCACACTTCGCTCCGTTAGCAATGTGCCGCACCAGACAGATTTTCACCGCCAGCCAATATATCGCGAAATGAAAACACGTACAGAGCTGCGCTCAAATGCCGCGTTTGGGAGTGTCGTAATCGTCGGTGAATTTGTTTCTTTTCACTTTTCTTTTTCTTCTGAGCGAAAGAAATGGTTCCCGTCTCTCCGCGAAGAAAACGGCTTGTTCAGCGCGATCTTTTACCTCAACCTTGCCTCCGTAGAAATTGAGGCGTCTTATATTTCTTGTTGGCCTACCTTCCCGGCGGGAGGGACGCATGCGACGTGGTTTTCTGCGTGCCTTGCAACCCGTATGACCTCCGGCCGTGCGCGCACGCGTGTGGTTTCCACGCAGCGCTTTAGCCCCACGTTTTTAAAGAGGATCCCGTTTCTTCGAGGCCGATCGCATAGCATGCTACAGCCAGCCCTGGGACGCGCGTAGTGGGGTTCCCAAACAGCGGGTGCGCAGTTCTGAATGGTGGTCAGAGGGGCTTTAGTTTTTTTTTTTTTTTTTTCTTTTTTTTTTTTCTTCTTTTTTTTTTTCTTCTCCTGGTAACTGCCTCGGGCATGGTGTGCCGGTTCGGAATTCGAAAGGTCGCGCTCGTACGTGCTGGAGAGATGACCGTAGGAAAAAAATAAAAAGATACGTACAGCAAGATGTCCTCTCGAATTTTCAAGCTTGTAGGGTTGTCGGCGTGGCCAGCATCTTTAAAGTAGTGCTGTCCTTTTTTTCCTGAATGCTGGCCCTTTGTCGTCTTCTTACGTATTGTTATCGTCCTACCCCAACCTCTGCCCCCCCCCCTCCATCTCGCCCCCCCCCCCCCCCATTTTTTTTCAATGGCCCAATTTTTCGTTCTTAGTTCTGTCTACATCCCTCCGTCGAAGCAGGCGTTGCAACGCTGAAGGGAAGAAATGATGTGGACAACGAGGCTTGCTCTTGCCTTTTGTCGACGACTAGGCGCTCTTGTTCCACTTTGTTTACCGGCGTCCCGGCGGTGGCTTCGTACGCGGCTCTCGGTTTTTCTTGGAATGCTAGCGAAATGTAGCCGCGTGCCAAAAGGGATCTCGACTCGCTGCTTCGTCATCGCGGTTTTTTGCTGCCGGCTCCGTCGTTAGCGCTGAAGCCGCAGTGGAGGCAGGACGCGTGCGCCGAATGCTGACAAGAGTGTTGGTGGACGCATGAACGAAGGTGATCGTAAAACGCTCGTGCGCGTGAGCTGCGCTGCAATGTGGCGAAAATGGATAGGAATTTGAGCGTCACCGTGTTGTGTGTGCGGATGGTGTATACGTATGTTCCCATATTTTGATATCAACGCTCGGAAGATTGAATAATCGAAATTTAGTACGGCGAAGCATAGCACGACACCTTTCCGTCCTACGCTTTTTCCAGCATTTCAATCCACCCACTTTTCTTTTAAGCATTCAATTTTTTTAGCTCCTGCTGTCGGCGACCTTCAAGTGACCTTAAGCCAAAAGCCAGAGCCGTTATCCGGGCACTCAAACGAGAACATGCCGGCAAGTTGCGAGAACAAAACGAGATCATCCGGGCAACCAGTCAAAACGTAACAAAATGCGGTCTCTGGCCCCCAATCCTTTGTACAAGAGCGCATTACATACGCTAGTTACTCTCCAACCAAGTTACAAAAAGTATCGCTTCCGAGTTCTTCCTAATGTTCTTGACAATATCACTCAAGCTGTAACTTCTAGTACGCTGAAGTTTTATTTGTCATTTCCAAAAGCGACGTTCAAAAGGCAAATAGACACAAGGGACCTAAGGCCGCACATTTGCAGCGGACCGCTTCGATGCGACAAGAAAAAATCACCAGCCCTTGTAAGGTTTGGGGTCGGGCATATCCAAAGTGGTAGCTGGCCCATGCCGTCGTCCGCCTCATCCACGCTGAAGACGTTGTTGAAGGGAGGAAAGTATCTCATCGAGAACGAAGAGTACTGGGTTTATTTACATTATTTACATGAGAAGTAGGAGAACGTTACGTCTCATCAGTCAAGCATGACTGGATCGAAGGACACCAGAGAGCCGCAAAAGTCCGCTTAAAAGCCTTCTGGCCAAGCTGCGGTCCCACCATCCTCCAATCGGAGCGTCGAGAGTCACCGAAGGGTCCGCCTTGAGGGCGAGGGTGCGCATAATCCCCCGTCGCCTTTGTTTCCCGAACATATTCGGAGAAGTGCCCTCGGGCACACACTGCTCACTCCCCCACAGAAAGGAGGGGGCACTCGTAGACAGGCGGCTTCGCGCCTGACTTGAACTGATGCGTCTGTTGTTCCTGGAATGGGCCAGCCATCGACGGGTTTGTTTGGAGAACGACCTTGGCGGCCAACGGGTCTGTCGAGAAGCCGTGAGAAAGCGTCGTAGAAGCGGCTCTTTTCCAAGAGTTTCTTGCTCCCAGCGTCGTGGTCGGCGTCCGGGTGAGAGCTCGTAACCACGTATTCTTTTAAAGGCGTCTAGGCATGGTGTCGTCGCTGCTCTCTCCCGTGGGACGTTTTAGGGGCGAAGCTCCTTAGGGTGTGGGTCTGTCCCTCCTCTGTAGTAGTAGTCGTCGTAGTAGGTAGCCACGTCTACTTTTATGAGAAAAAAAAAAATTCCGAGAGTAGTGGCCGTAGCGGAATCGAACCAGGGACCCCTCGCTTCTGAACGCGTGGCGCTAACCACTACGCCACGAAGCGCACATGGACAGACGCACCTAGATGGCAATAAATACCCAACATTAACGAAAGACTGCGCGTTTCTAACGCGTTTGTGCTAGCGCGTTACGGCCCGTGCAAGAAACTGGTGTAAGACGCCGTGGCCTCTCCGCCTTACCCCCGTATTCATAAACGCTGATGGCGTCGGCAAACGCGGTGCACGTTCCGGCATGTGTAAATGCGTAAGACGCTGTGGCCTCTTCCCCTTAGAGTACTGCACGTTTCTAACGCGTTTGTGCTAGCGTCCCCTTAAGCGGGAGATGGTGCAATTATAATGAAGGGCGCTGTTATAAAATAGGAATGACGTCACATATGGCGCGTGTCATTGGTGGAAGTCAATCGTTCGATTTAGTGCGGCGAGACCGGGCGAATTACACGGAAGATTCACGGTTTACCGATGATTCCCTCCGGAGCTTCGCCCACTCATCATCATTCACCCCGTGGATATGCGGTGTTTTTTTTTTTCATCCTCCCGAAGCGATTCGTCACAGGCAATCAGGAAATACTTCAAGCTCGCTGCCCCCGCTGGTCGCCGAACGTAACACCCTTCCCCTGTCGAGAAAGTGGGGGTAAGCAAAGCTTGTCGTGTGTGTATCTGACCTTAGTGATGATTTTCTTTCTTTCTCTCTCTCTTTATTTGTTTCTTTCTCCCTCTCTTTCACTCCCTCTTTGACCTTCGAGGTGACTTTCTTTCTCTTTTTTCTCTCTCTCTTTCTCTCTCTCTTTCTTTCTCTCTTTATTTCTTTCTCTCTCTGTTTCTTTCTCTCTTTCTTCTTTGTCCCTGGTATGTGCCGTTGTGTTTGCACTATCGCCAGGATTGGCCCACTTTTCAAAGTGACACCGCCGGCGTGGCCACCACCACCGCCGACACACTATTGCTAAAGGAAACGCTGTTGAAGGCGGTGGCACCACAGGCAGCAGAAGACGCTGTATGGTTTAGCCATTTCATGCTTACATCTACTCTCGATTACGGGAGAGTCGGCAATTTTTTCCCCCTTTTTCTTCCTTTATTTTCGGAATGCGGAAGCGGCCAACCGAAGATGTGAAAGTGGTGATTTTTTATATTTTTTTGTATTCAGGATTGCATGCTTATGTGCAACAAATGTAGCAGCGTCTTGATTATATGAAATGTATTGTACCGAGCATGCAGAAGTAGCATTAACCAGAGAGAGAAAGAGAGGAGGGGGTGGGGGTAAGGAAGGTAAGAAGGTTGCAACTTAGTCTTATTTCCTACCCTATACGTAGAGAAGAGCGAGAGAAGTTTTCAGTACCGGTGTGTCATGTCTTTTTGACGGTATACAGCGTGTATACAGTCTGATGACCTCTAGGCACCGCGGAAGCTCTCGTGTGGCTTTTGCAACCTGATTGATGCTAGGTGATGCCAGGTTCCCATTACGTAAGCTTCGGAGTAAAGTCCGATCTTTCAGTTTGTTTGGGACACACCGGAGAGCCTCACCTTCGACGTCTGTAGTCTGTACACCCGTGTGCAAAAGTATAAGGACTACAAGCTCGCCGGAAAGGCTGAATTTATTCATAATTCAAACCTACAAACTGAAATTGACAAGTGGATTCGAAAGTTCGCGGTGCCAAGTTTCAACTGCAGTCTTGAATTTCTAGGTAGATTCATAGGCGGAGAAGGAAATGTAGTGGAATCTCTTGGCCGTGTACTTTTTCTCTGAAAAATACATCAGTAACCGCTCAGTACGCACTCATTGACCAAGGTCGCGCCTGTTAACACTTTCAAGAGTGTTAGTACCCAAGAGGTAATGCTTCGCGAAGCGGTGTCAGTAACGAAGCTCGCCACTCCAAAGGCTTCGCAGGCGTTCTCTGACGACTACCTGACCGAAAGCGAGTAGCGCGGTACTTGCTTTCGGTCGGGTAGTCGTTAGAGCTGGCCTAGATATGCCATTCTGTCGGTGCGTGCACTGATGACAGAGTACTGCCTCATCCATTCCGTCATGTCAATAACGTTTGTAGAATTTTCAGCGTAGCGCCCTGTATCCTTTGTATATTCCAAGACACGTTCCAAGTGCGGAATCCTCCTTTAAATGAATTAAATGGTGCTGCTCCCTTTGGAGAACACGTAATCGTTACTGGTTCGTTGTCTTGATTGTGCGGCTTAGTGCTTCACGTGTTTCGTTTTGCTCTAAAACGACGCGACTGCCGTTTTTTTTTTTCGTAATTCTTGCATTTCATGGCGTATTATTTTGCGTTTAATGAGAAGCGACACTAACATACGACCTTCACTTTTTCGGGCTTTGGATACTGTAAAAAATACGTATCTTCTGTTCGCCTATCGCGCTATTTGTTGCGGTCGTAGACATATGCTCGGGCCACGTCGCCGGCGATACGGCTATTTCAGCATCTGTTCTCGAAAGGCAGCATTTTCGGCGAAATACTTAGTAGTTATAGGCATTCATCAGATGATTCGCCTACTTGAAGTATTACTCACCGTAATTTATTGCAAGAGGGAAGCTCCCACTTTCTGGGGTTTTAGGTGCCAAAACCAGTTCTGATTATGGGGCACGCCGTAGTGGAGGACTCCGGAATAATTTTGACCGCCTGGGTTTCCTTAATGTGCACTACAACGCAAGCACACGGGCGTTTTTGCATTTCGCCTCCATCGAAATGCGGCCACCGCGGCGGGTCAGGGAATCTCCTGCTCTAGTGACCAAGTAGTGTTTTGACTGATGAAGATCTTGTATTAACGCGATAGCGTTAAGGGCCCCGTGTCGCAGAAAATCCGCGTCGGTGGATTTCTCTATTTCTCTGCCAGCAACCGCGCTCGTCGCTCGCTGCACCGTCTCTTATCTCCACACGGCTCTGACCTTTATGCACTGTTCATTCGCCGCTCAGTTTCCGTTGAAGCGATAGACCGCACGTACCTTCGCCCGCTGCTTGCTGCCAGCGTTTTGACAGTCGTTGTCTGCAGTCATTCAGTGTGATCTATCCATGTTTGTTTGTGCGCGCTCACACCACGCTTGTTCATTCAGTTAGTAATAGTCGGGCCACATTTTCCAACGCACACTACACATGTAATGCTGCCGGGATCGGCAGTGCAGCTCTACAGGTGTGTCCCTTCGCACGCGCGCTGCCCACGGGAAGCGCTTCTCATCAACACCACCGTTTCACACGCGCCTTCTCGTGGTCATCGAGTCTCTCTTCATGTCGGTCTACTTACGCCGCAGCACACCTGCTTACTTAATCAGCTCATGTTTACTACAATTCATATTGCTACCAAAGCCGCTCACCTTACATCGTATGACATTGCTGTGTTGCTATCGCATTCATTGCTTCGCCCTTAGGGCGAGACTGTGACATTTTTACCTCTATATTATCGTTATTCTGTATTATAATAACATTGCACTAAAGTGGAATGTACGAGTGCAAGCTCCATCTGGGATGGGCAATCAAGAACACGATCATGCGAAGTATGCACGTGTCCACGAGCCACGTTTCCCGCCGCTCGAGCACACCTGGCACGCCCATAGCTTCCACTCTGCTGCCATATTATAACAGAATAAATTAACGCGATAGCGCTTAAGCAGAAAAATCTTAAGGAAAAATCCCGTGTCGCAGAAAAATCCGGCGTCGCGGCAACCAGCGTGTGATTGTGGGTGGCGGAGAAAATCATCCAACCACATCAACCGCGCAGGCCCTCCACATGGTGCAAGGTTTTGGTGAACAAAAAATTGAATTTCTTGCGGGGAAATTCGTCGGAAAAAAAAAAAGTGGTAATGTACGACTTTACCATTCGGCGTCGGATTCGCCGTCAGATTGTTTACCAATCGGCGTAGGATTGTAATTTGAATGTACGAGAAAACCTAATTCCGCTACGAGGAAACTCAAACACGAGTTCCCTTTTCCAGCATTTCTACCACACCTGCGCGCGTCGGGACAATAGCAAACAATTAATAAAATAATAAAAAAAGGTTCTAGGGCCTTCACATTTTAATATAGGACCACCTATATTGCCCCTGCAAAAACGTCTTTCCAGCAATGCATTTCAGTTTAAAAGTGAAGCCGACTTTAAGGGGATCGGTATAAGCTTGGTCTTTGTAAGCTGGCTTTCACACGTTCTGTGTTGCAGTGAAGCCTACTCAAAGAAAAGTGCGATGCGAACGGGGCTTGATAACGCTATCGCGTTCCACTCTTAAAGGCGAAGCTTAAGCGTGCTCCAATTTTTTCAGGGCGTGTACAGGGCGTCCTCTTTTCGTCCTTCGATTCTAGGTCGCTCAAGGGAAGGCCCAGTTTCTCAATCCCCACCAGCACAGCACTGTCCAGTCCTCGGGCAATATCGGCTTACAACGCACGGCTGCGTTGTTGTGCTCGCTCACACAGCGGACATCTTCGTGGCTCTTTTCCTTCGTTTCTTTGTAGGCGCTTACGTTCAAGTTATCATTGTTTTATTTGTATTTGCTTTGTTCTCCGGCCGTGCGACAGTGCCCGGGAGTCCAGAGCAATCTGTGTGCGTGTAGCGCTTTCCGCGCACGTATCCCCCTCACCACCGTGCCGGGTACCTATAGCGAGCCCCTGGGGCCGTGCCACCGCGTCGATTCTGCGCAGGTGCCGGGGTCGTGTACCTGCCGCAGTGACGGCACGTCTGCCCTGTCCAGCGTGTGAGTCGTGTAGCCTTTTAACTCATGCCTCCCCTTCCTCCCCCCCCCCCCCCCCATTCTCCCCCATCTCCATTTTTTTCCCCTAGCAATCTAGTTGCTCTGCTCCACGGTACTCACCACTTGGCGCACACCACTACCGCGCCGGCTTCCTTCCTTTTCTTTCTTTCTTTTATTTGTTTATTTCTTTTCTTCTACGTGAACCTACCCACACATAGCGCCGTGTAGTCAGCGCTTCGCTTCCTCGTAGCCGTTTATAGCAACCTCAATGTTCTGTTTTTTCATTCCACTCAAAAGTAGAGAGTGGCCCGAATGGATCTAGGTGGGAGCGTCCTGTAGCGGTAACGTGATACATGGATACGTTTGGCTTGGTTTGCTCACGGGGAGCCAATATTGAGTTTTGGTCACGAAATTTGAAGGAAGCTAAGTAAAGGCATCCTGTTTCCGAAGCATTACTTAGTATACATTGGTTCGTAGGAACAAGTGATTCTGCCAGTAATGATAACGAACGTATTACCAAACACGCCGCCTACTGCACTGTTCTTGCAAACGAGAAGTATATATATATATATATATATATATATATATATATATATATACACGCGCACGACAGGATTCCTGCAATCGTCCTGTGGGTCCCCGGTCCACGCCCGTCAGGAACTTCGTACGCGAGCGTGGTACCCATGATAACTGCGTGTTGTGATAGTGAAAGCATTAGTTTAGAACGCAGCCAGCGATTAATTTCTCTTTCTTACTAGCATGACGCTTTACGACTGCGGCTTCTAGGGGGAGGCCGTCATTTGTACCTACTCGTTGCTATTGCACAGTGTGGGTTCTCCTTTCTGTGCATGCGTCATTCTCCCAGAATCTGCTTAGAGAAAAAGATGCATGGTAGCCTCTAGGTCTCCGTAGCCATCCGCCTTCATAATTATTTCGTGGCCTTTAACTCCCTAAATCCCGACACATTAGCCAGCGCATGGTGGCCACGCCACGAAAACGCTGTTTTGTCCACGGTGGGAATCAGACATTGGCGACATTTTATGCGCAGATGTGTGCCTCTAGATTAACAGTTGGACGAGCAACTCTGAACACATGGTTGCCCAGAGTTCGTGAAAACTGGAACACGACCTGTTTTAGTCTTTGTGTAACTACAGCAGAAGGAACAGTCTCCTCCATGGCCTTCCGTGTCGAGCACTGTTAGGATTCTTACCCTTACTCTTGCATAGCCTACCATATGATGATGATGATTTAATGGCATCTCCTTTGAGATGGGGCGATGACAAATAGTCACCTAGCCTGCTTGAGTTAATCAGGTTAGCATTAGATGTTTTTCACTTAAGCATTTTGTATACATTACATCTCCTAATCTTTTTTCCACTTTCTTAAAACTTGTGTGTCTACGTTGTACTGCTACCTATGCCTGTAATGAATCCTGTCCTATCAATATATTCCCTGCTTTTTTTTTTTTTTTCACCAATACTCTAAACGTCTCTTGCTTAGCTCGACTGCTGACCGGTTGATGCTTCCCTCTGCACTAAATCTAAGCGCTTCTGGAAGGTGTACGTTACCTACGGTTTCACTGGGTGAATCCCTTCGCATTCCGTTAGGGTGTGCTGAGCAGTCCCCGGATTTTTTCTGCAGCAGGTACATGCCTCAGCTTGTTGCAAATATTTGCTCCGGTATGTTTTTGTCCTTAGGCAACCAGCTCGAACCTCAAATAGCGAGGCACTGCTCTGTGTGTGTGTGTTATCGTTCAGACTTTCCCTTCTAATTTCTTCTTGTCATTATTGTAAATTATATGGTCATTTTTGTTTCCATTCTTTGCCTCCAATGTACTGTCTCTGTTTCTCCCACTTTCGTTTGGTTGGCACCTGGTTGTCCATTTACATATTCGATTACCCTGTTGTTGGTGACCAGCTTTCTTGACATCTGCCTACATTCGGTGATTCATCCTTCATTTCTTGACCTCTTCGGAGGTACTTGTACCGCTGAATGAATGACAGCTGGCGGTGAACTCGCCACGTCTAGAAGTGCGTCCGAGAGCTGCAGCGAATTAGCATGCTTACAGATCAAGAGAAGAATGTTTAAGGAAACTTGATGCATTAGCACAACTGGCTCGACATGTTATACTTTTGATTTGCACAGCGATTCGGACAGGACAGGGAGAGATATAGTAAATTATGCGGTCTCGTACGCGCGGGTGCAAAATCAATCACACGAATGCAAAGCTCAATAAAATGCCTATTTGAGCCACCTTAAGGAGCGATAAAGCCCTTGGCCAGGAAAAACAGTAGCAGCGTCTTTGTGGCATGCGATGTAAAGAGAAAGTACCGCCTTTCTTTAAAAAGGTCCCGAAGCTCAACGAACTTGTCATGACCCATATTCACCCTGTTTCCTTAACACAGCGTATGTGGTCATGATGCATCAATAAATGGAAATTACGTGACCTTAGTCCTTGTTAACATCGCACGTGTGCCTTTAGTGGCACCTGCACTCTTGAGTACCAATAAGAAATTAGGGGTTCATGACAGATGGTCCGCGGATCCGCTTGGTGGTGTAAATGTGCGTCTGCATCACTCCTTTAATGATTCTTTGGCATTTGCGGCCGGCTCTTCATAAAAATGATTTTATAACTGCTACATTACGAGTGAATTTCGTCGAATATCAGCAATACTTTTGCTGCAATTAAACCAGGAACATTGTTTTTGCTGTGAGGATATCGACTCTAAAAAGTAACCCCCCCCCCCCCCCCCACACACTTACACACACGAAATAAATTGTCTTTCGCAATACAATTATGTAAACTAGCACTTTTAGTGTTGAGTATGTAATGCGGTTCGCCCGAAACATTGTCATCATAAGCATCGCATGAAAAGAGGCCCGGTACGCTTTTCTTTTCTTTCCTTTTTTTTTTATTTCTTGTTCAGACCCTCTGGGTTCGATTCTTTCTCCAGTAAGCTGGAGAAATCGGCGCGACTTCTCGTTTGCGAGCGTCCGTTGAAATGATTAGTGCGAAAGCAAATCGAAAAGTTTAAAGCGAGCATGCATTCCTCAGCTTTTGAAAATACCGCTTCCTGGATTCCTGCTTGCGCCGTTCGACCCAGCATTCCCAACGCTGCGTATACCTCGGCCAGTCAGAGCCGTGCTCTTGGCGCCCATTCATCCAGTGTTTGGGGAGCCTGATTCTTTTTGTGTTTTCTGATGTGGGTGGGCTTGTTTGCCCGTCGCTCCTCTAGATGGCGGCATTATCCCGCAGGGAGCGCTTTTCTGCCGCCGGCGTCAATGCTGCTGCTTCCGCAGCCGCCTGGACGCTGCTCTCATCGGCTCTCACATCCTCGCCATGTGAACGTATCGTGCCGCCTCCACGCGAGCGGCTTTCATGATACGGAGCGGCTCGAGAGCAAACAGCGGGAGCACAAAGTTGGTTGGGTTTGTTGGCTGGAGCGTGCGGCGGCGAAGGCGCTTTGATCCCGATCTCCCCGAGGAAAGCCACTCCGTTGAAAGCTGGCGTACCGGGCCGGTTCTCGGTGAACCAGCCGCTGCCTCGTCGTATATATAGATGACGTCGTGCGAGCAGCCAACGCGGCGCCGAAAGAGGCGGAGGCCCCTTCGCTATTAACCGTACGCTCCTTTGGAGGAACGGCCCCCTCTCCTCTCTTCTGTTTCTCTCACGAGTGACTATAGGGTCTCTAGGGCCCAACAGCCCGCACTGGCACGGACCAAGCGATCGCGCGGCGTTTTCGCCCACTCTCGGGCCTTCGCTGACGGTGTGCAGACCTGTTCCTGCGAAAACGCGCAACACTCGCATCTGCCGCGGCAGATGCCCTGGCGCTACAGTTGAGGGACGTCTCCTCGTTTGGCCTCTTTTCTCTCCCGCTTGCTGGTCCTTTCAATGCAGGACTTATAGGTGTACACCAGCCGTTCTCCTTTACTGTCGGCTGGAGACTTCTCCAGACTGCTTGCCACCCTTTCGCCCACATCGACTTGACGTTGTATGCGGCTGAGTTGTGAGGATACTCCGCTACGCTGGTCTGGCCGTGTCGGGTGCACTCGGGCGCATGCGTGCCTTCTCGAAAGGGGGCGACCCTGGGCTCTCTTCTTTGGGACTATTGCCGGCGAGTCGCCCCGCCTGGCCCTTCCATTTGGTAGGGGCTCTTAGTTCGCCCCACTTGTCCCGTCCCCGCGTGGCCGGCCCCGCGTAAAACGACGTGCCGATCGAGCGGGCCCCCCTCTGTGCCCTCGGCGCGTTCCCCCGGAACTGCGTGTATCTCAGCCGGAATTAGCTCTGTTGCCCTCGGCTTTGCGTCAACTGGCGTAGCAGTGCAGCGGGCAACATTTGCGCCGTAGCGCATTCCGTGCCGCGCGCGCCTTTATATTCTGTATAGAGCGGAACTCTGTGGCACAAACTTTCGCTCGGTCTCTGCGTGACCTTTTAGGCGTACGCTCTATCCGTGCTCGTTGCACGAGGCAACAGAAGAGATGCATTGGCGTGAGCAGCGGGCACATTCTTTCTGGCGCTGCGCTGCGTTGATGTCGCAAAGTTTTTGACAAGATCTTCATGTTCTTCTCTTCTTTGTCGTTCGCTTTATTCTCACCGCAGCTGACGGGCGAGTCTATGGTTCAGTCAAATCATGATTACTGCCTAGAGGTATAGTCAGCCTCGGCGCAGGCTTCCGAGAATCTTTTCTTTTTTCTATCTCCCTATTTATCTTCGAACGGTGTTCTTAACTACAGTTGTCTCCCTCTTATTGTTCTGCATGGAAGAAAGGCATTCGCTATTTTTCTTTCTCTGTCGTTACTTTGAGGGATTTTCATCAGAATGAATAGCAACGTATGCGCTGCCTCCGAATACTTTTTACCGGCTAAGGAGGAAGCTTAATCAGCCTAAAAGACCCGGCGACAATTATCGTATACGAAGTGCCTCACTGCCTTAGTTATTCGGCGCGACTGCCCGGCATTCCCCAGAGCCATTGACCCCCGAACATACTTTAGAAGTGTGAACGAAAGGCGAGAAGAAAACAGGAAAGAGAGAAAAAGATAGAGTAAAAGAACAAATCTTCTATAGAACGGCCCTTGTTGTCGAAGGAAGTCATCTCGCTTTGGCCCATCTCATTCCTCCAACTTTCTTCGCTCTAATTGACCGAACCCGCAGATCCAGTTAGCCAAGCTTCGTTACCTTCCACGCTCCTTTCATTCATTGTCTCTCCTCAGCAGCTTCTTCGTTCTTTTGCCTGATTTTACTGTTTTTTCCGTTTTTCTTCTCCATCTCTCCGAGGGATCTCTCTTGCTCCGTATCCGTTCGCGGCGTTTCACGAGAGCAACAAGAGGACCTGTGCGGGAGCGCCCTTCTATGCCCTTCGTTCTTTTTTTCACTTTCGCGTCTCCTTTCATTGGTCCTTCTTTCGTCACCTTCTCTTTCTCTCTCTTTCTCTTCTTAGTGATCCCGAGACACCCCAGAAATCGCCGGCGCTCCAGAATGCAAGCACTTTCGTCTTTGTGCTCCGCTGGTCGAGTGAAGTGGAGTGGCAGCCTTCTCTTTCATTCTCTCCTCCGCCTCCCCCCCCCCCCCCCCTTTCTGGTTTCTAGCCTACGGATAGTGCACCGCACGCAGTTACCGTGGTTGCTCGGGCTTGATGGTGATTGTGATTCCCAGGCGGGCTAATTAGCGACGATGCGAGACACTCTAGATGGACGGATGTGACGGCTCGCTTCCCCCTGCTTCATTTCGTACCTTGCTTATTTTTGCTCATTCCGGCCGTTCTGTGTGTTTTACTGCTCCTCCACCCTCAGCTCTTTTATTGCTCCTCTACACTCAGCCTGAGAGGGCCGGAGCCGTCGCAGCTGTTATGTTCGTCACTCGCATTTTTTTTTTCTCCTCCCTCTGTTAAGTTGAGGGATGAGAGATGAGGTCCCAGAGGGCTTTTGAAACGTTACCCTTGCAACGGCGTTTCTACGTGTAGGTATTTCTTTTCCATCACTCTTGCATATCGCCCTTTTTCATCCACGCTATGTGATCGCGGTTTCTTCGTTTTAGGATCGTTCCCGTTCCCTGCTGTTCGTTTGGTTCCATCGTTCGATGTGCTCGTTAATTTCCGTCATTGTGGTCCGTGGTGCTCGCTGTGGAAGGATGGGGGAAAAAAAAGGAAAGTTGCTCGGGAGACACAAAACCCGGCTGCTCGCTGAAGATAAAGGACTGTTTAAACGCTTGCCCGCTTCGGCGCGCACATTCGTGTGCATATCAGCCGATGAGAAGCGAGACGTGATAGCCGAAAGACGCGGACGGCGTAAAAGTGGGCCACGGTGCATGCTATTATTATTTACGCCTTTCTGCTTCGTGAATTTTATGTCTTGTCTGATGAATTGTCATCGCAGCTTAGTTTTTTTTTCTTAATCTGTTTTACTATAAAGAGTTTATTTTTATTTAATAAATGTCGGGGAGGAGGAGAAGGGGGTGGAAGAAATATAGGAAAGGTAGGGAGCTCAACCAGACGCGCATCCGGTTTGCTACCCTACGAGGAGGATAAGGGGTTAAGGGATGGAAGGAAAGGAAGGAGAGGGAGGCAAGCATTAGCGGTGCGCGCGCGTGAGGCTACCCGTCACGCCTACAATCGTTCACCCTGGCCAGTCGACTTCGTGCATTTAAAGGGACACTAAAGGCAAATAAGAAGTCAAGCTAAAGTGATAGAGCAATGTTCAAGAACGTCTAAGGCGTCAATGTAATCGCGAACAGAGCTTTAGTAATCGAGAAATTGAGGTAAATGCAAGACACGATAAGAGACTCTCCAGGGGCATTCATGTAATTACCCGATGACGAAGGCACACCTCAAAAAAATGAAGTCACTAGTACTCAACCATTCGGATTAAAAAGATCATTTAGATGGATTATATGACGGAAGAAAATGCTCCTTGTCTACTTCTATTACATTCTTAGAAAAAAACAACATTTTGGCGTTACCCTTGATAACGACATGGGTGGTGTAAAGGTTTCGTTTTCACTCGTTTCGCTCGACTCTGCGCCGCGCGCTTTCGAGTTTCAGTTGTTCCGATATCGCGTAGTGCTGCGGGTAGTGCCGCTCGACGGCACGTCCAGACGGTGACCAGCTTCGTCGCCCGACGTCGCATTGCTGGAGTCCTCGCTGCTTTCGCGCTCGGAAGGGCCAGTGTCGAGGCCGCCGTCGTAACACGTAACGATGCCGGCAGCGCGAGCCCTCAGCAGCATGTCACGATCATCGGAGCTTCGAGCCCAGCGTCGCCAGCCAATGTGTCGTTGTCAGTGTCGTCAACAAGGTCCACTGCGACAAACGTCGACGGTCGTCATGTACACAATTCGACGCACGCTTTTCCGCAGCTTTCGCACTGCCGTCGGCTCTTGTTGGCTCTGTGTCTGGCCGCGCGTCTGCGTTTTCCGCAAGAAAGCCGTAGCCGTTTGCAGGCGGTGCTTTCTCACCGGCGGCACAACGTCACTGTGGGAACATGACGTCACCACTCCTCGTTCGGGAAGGCGGGCGATTTGAATGTCTCTAAAGGTACGCGCACGCTTCAGACTGAATTTTCTCATAAAATAAGTCTGTTCTTGGCACGAAACAACCGTTTCGAGGTTTCTGTGATCGTAATTTAACATTCCACGTTGACTTAATGTTTGCCTTTAGTGTCCCTTTAAGTAGTGCCCGCGTTGCTTTGTAAGCCTGCGACGACTCTTTGTCGCGGAAAGTGTCCCTGTGATTACGCCCGCGTTTAAGACACTCCGAAGCATGTAGGCGTTCGACGTTACAACGCCGGGGATAAACTTATTGTGTATACGACGTTGTGGGTGCCATATGGGGTGATCATTTTAAGTTTTATGGCATTTTTAAATATCGCCTGTGGCAGATAGCATAATTATTGTCCTTTAGCTGGATTTTCGAAGGGGCGGACATTACGAGCTCGAGAAATCGAAACACATATTCAGCTAAATAACAAAAGTTCACTAATGAACTTCTCATTAATTACTTTACGGCACATATTGCAATTTACGAGTATTAACCGGTGAGCTTCCAAGACGTATCCACTTGAAATGAATTTCCAGGATGACACCAGTTTCGAGATATTCTTTCCCAAAGTGTGGAACAAAATACACAGCGTTCGAGTTAATTTTGTGCTTCAATGCATAGCGTTTTGGTAAAAAAAGTTAGTGGAACAACAATGCATTTTTACGGTAAGTTTGAAGACACTGACTTGGCCTCCCGTTTATAGACATTATTTGTATTTTGTTTTGTTCTGTCTGTGTCTCCGTCATTTCTTCATTTCCTCTTTTCTTTCCTCATGTTTTCAATTCCTCTATTCCCTCCCCTGAAAGAGTAGGCAGGCGTTGTGCCCCTCTCGGTGGCAGTTGTCAGCTTGCTCCCTCCCTATTTCATTCGTGTCCTTGTGTTATATGTACTCAAACCAAATAATAATAATAATGGCGCATATCTTCAAACTGGCTTAATTTTGGAAATTCACTCCAAGTGGATACACCTTGCAAACTCACCGGCTACATTCGTAAATTGCAATGTGTGCCGTAAAGTAATAATGCAAAGTATAATTAGTGGAGCTTTTTTTAATTATTTGAAATCTGTGTTTCGATTTATTGTGCAAGTAATCTCCTCCTCTCTGAATAATCTAGCTCAGGGATTAGAATTACGTTATCTGCAACAGGCTATTTATAAAAAAAAATCCATAAAACTTAGAAAGGATCACCGTATATTTGACACGCCATTTTTTCCTGCTCGCTTATGTGCGCTGAAACCCTTAGGACGTGAAGCAACTTACTGTGACTGTGACGTAAAGCCACAGGCGGAGACTTATGCGGAGCTATGAGCTGCATATGAGTTTAAATGACGTTGAGTTTCATTTTTTGTTTTCTTAGGGCGTAGTGGTAGATATGGTTTGCATGAACTTTCCCTACGGCCAGCCAGATAAGGAAACATCGATTCCGCGCGCCCGAGCAACTTGTTCTAGTTTGTCTCGATCTGCTTTGTGGGCGTATACCGCGCGGAATAAGTCGCCGCCCACACGTGTTTATACTCCGTGGGAGCGCCCACATGCGGGAGCCCGTCCGCATAGCACGTCCCACGGTGTTGTGTGACAGTCAAGCGTTCGTCTTATTTCGCCCCCTATTTGTAGATTTCGAAATCCCTGCGATTTTTCTTGTTTACGCGCAATCATTCCCTCTGCGTAGCTCAGAATAGCGCTGATTAAGTTTCCCACTCAGGCGAAGACTCCTTTCTAGTCCTTACGTTAAACTAGCTTGGTTTTAAACGCGTATAGGCACCGATAAAGTGGTACTGTGTCACCTAAATCAAACGGGGAAATAAGTATGTATACCGTATCGGTCGCAGCGGTGTCCTACGTGAGTTTTATCGGGTCCTCTTGCTCACTGTGACACTGGCTAGTTTCTGGTTCGTTTCTGACCTTTATACCCTTCATCGTCGCATTAGGAAGCTTTATATTTTCTTTACATTTTTCACATTCTACCCTGTGTGACTTTCAAGAAAAGCACGCTGAATTCACCACTGTGCCTGTCGCATACTAATGAGGACACCGTGCGTGAAACTCTTCTGAGTGCGCCGTAAAAAAAAAAATGTTTTTACGGCTTTTCCCCATTAATTTTATCTTGTTTCTCTTGGTCGTATCTGCACGTCAGGAGGGACAAGTTTTGTACGCTATATAAGAACTTTTTCTCGAGTTGTGCACACGCCTCCTTTTTGTCGGCGTCTGCATTGTTCGGGGTTCTCATTACCATGTTTGTAATAGGCTGTATACCAGCGCATCACACTACCCGGTACCAGTGGATTCCTAGCGTTAGCGTTTGCTTATTGTTCGGCGTTATTCTCGGGCGTTGCGAAAAGCCGTAAATTTTCGTTCACCCGTCCTGTTGCAAACTTCCCTAATTGGGTCCGACGCGACGGAAAGGAGGATCTTGCTTTTATTTCGTCTTGCGGTCTTCGATATTTTCTTTCTTGCCGAAATATCCCCAGCGTTCTGGCTGTTGTGGCGCGCTGTGAAGCCTTAATTCTTGGTTTGCGCTTTGTTCTTGTTTTTTTTATTATTATTATTATTTCGCTGCGTTATTGTCGCGGCAGCGCTTTCTGTAAGCGCTCGCATTGTCAAACTGTTCTAGTGGTCACAAGGGAAGGCACGCTAATCGAAACTTAATTGCCTTTGTGTTACGTCACATGCTCCGTTTAACAATATTATCTGAAGCCGAGCTTCGTTCTTCCTTCAATAGTCGCCCAAGTTTCTCTTAGCATGAAACACATGGTCTCTGTGAAGTCCATCGTAGTGCAGCAGAACTGATAGTTGGGCGAGTTGGTACGAATTCATAGTGAAATATTTAGCGCGCACAATTGACAAGGACACAGTGAAGGGGGACACACGAGCGCTTACTCACGAGCGCTTACTCGTGAGTAAGCGCTCGCGTGTCCCCCTTCACTGTGTCCTTGTCAATTGTGCGCGCTAAATATTTCACTATGAATCCATCGCAGTGGTTTTTGATGAAGGCTGATGCAGAAAGAACAATGCTTTATGCTTTCTTTTAGAACACCTTGAAGAACTGCGCGTTTCGGAAGTCCTCGCATACATTCCAGCAGGTGCCTTATAATTAGGTGTTTTGCTGAAAGCGGGTATCTCTGTCTTCGATCCGTGTGTTAGTAATGACACTGCTATTCATGTAATCGAAGAAGTGACGGTGCTCGAAAAAGATTAACCAGTAAGAGCGCATTCGGCTTCCTGGTTGGAAGAGGCTGGCTGCAATTTCCACTCATATGCGGTGTTATTATGGAGTAGAGTGCAAGGGTTTGCAGATACGTAAGAACGGCCTTTGTGCCTACGCTTGTTTCATTCGCGTCTCACCTTCACCCTCTGACAAGTATGCGTCCTCACGTACTTACAGCGTCCAATTATGCAATGTTTATGACTAATACTGTCTTCACAGTGTAGCAACTGGGTCATGTGAAGAAGTACATAGTCGGGAGATGCTTAGCGCAGTCAATAACTTGGGACTGCTGAGTCATTGCCATTGTTTTTCCTTCAAGTTTGCGTGTCATGCGCGTAGTACGAGTCATATTGGCCTAGACAACCTTCATTGCTTTTCGCTTACCATGGAAAGTTCTAGGAATGTTGAAGCGTAGATTTTCTTTTAAAGAGTAGCGTAAAGCGCGAAAGACGCAATAGCAACGAAATCTTTTGATTTCGTCTGGCCTTCTACTGCTTGTTAAGTTGTATCGTGTCAGTTTAAGCGGATAAGTGCTCCCGCTGTGCGCCTGCTAATTGCAAAATGGTAGTTCTCCGGCACACCACGTCATCATCGGCCTACTTAGCCCGTCGTTTATATTTCCTTTTTCTTTTTTGCTTCGCTTGAGTGTCTCGTTTTTCGTGCGTGGGTTGATAGCCGTATGCGGCCACCACACGGCTCAGCCGTTCGCCACATATCACCGTCCAAAGGGCGGTGCAAAATATTCGCTCCGTGGTTAACGTACGTCGCGCCAGTAATCGTGTGTAACGGTTTTGCCCGCGGGACCACTTCGTTTGACCCTCGTGAGCTGTGCTGGAAGAATCTCAAATGGGCGCCGGCCGGCGAACCGCCGTTTTTTTTTTTTTCCTTTCTTCTTCTTCTTCTTCTTTTTTTTTTTTTTTTTAGTCAAGTACCGAAATTTGTGTCACCTTTTTGTTATTGCAGATATAGCGATGCTGCTATTAGACCTGTTGAGATTGTAATTTTTTTCTTACTGGAACGTAAGCGACTATTAAACGAGCAGGGGCACGAAGTTTGAAGTTTTTTTTTTCATTTTTTTTTAAGAGCGAGCAATATTCGGAATATGGAAGCAAGGTGCGAGCTTCTCCTACAGATACATTTTTTTCTCTCTCTCTCATGGATTAGTGAACATCCCGAACGCAAGCTCCCGATGCACTTTAACCCGGCGTGGCCTTACGAGCGAAAACTAGTGGCCTTACGCTTGGTGTTTCTTTCATCATAACTTATGTCATATCCACTGCGAGATGAACGTATCCCCTAGCGATCTCCTATTTTCCTAGTCTTGTATGAGCCGATTCCATACTATAGATGCTAATTTCCCTATTGCATCACAGCATCTAATCATTTGTCGTATTCGACTGGATTTCCTTTTTGGCACTTCTTCTATTACTCTAACAGGTCATCATTCATTTACTCTACGCATTGTGTGATCTGGCCAGTTCCACTTCTTACTTTAAACCTCAGCCCACAGTATCAGGTGCACCCGTTTGCTATGTAACCCATTTCGCAGTCTTCCTGTCTCTTAACGTTACGCCTGTCATTTGTGTTCTTTCTTTATGCGAAAGCATCAAATGGCCCATTAAGTGAAAAAGCCGGCGACGTCTGTAGCAGCGAAACGGCACCTAAATTCTCATTGGCTGTGACGCCACGTCACGAGCACGCCTCGATAGATCAGAACGGGCGAAAGGGTACACCAGCTGGGCCATAGCGCGCCAGGTGTTGCGTGAGGGGAGAGGGCATCGCCGCGACGCCACGTTACCCTCTCTCTCGGAAGCCGGCGTGCGGTTCGTATCTCTCTTTCGGCGCCGTACAACGCCGCTCCGCACCACGTAGGGCTGCCAGAGGAGCTCACGAGCGCGAGCGCCTACTCCTGCCATGCCGTGCCCATAAACGTTTGGCTATACGCACGACGTAGGCTCGTGGCGACGCGAGCCATCCCGAACGCCCATAGCTGTCTGGAACAGATCGCCGCGCTAGCGCCCCGCTCTGACGCGCGCAAGCCGTCCTGGGCCATCGGCGCATGCGTAGACGCGCTGAAGCGAGCTAGCGCGCGCCGTCAAGCGTAAGTGTGGTTTGGCCTTAAGCCGATTGTACGACAGAGCGCTCACATTACAGAATGTATTGTGAACCTAGAATCGGCTGCCATTCGCATAGGAAACTTTTTTGAAGAGCCCTGCAACGACTGGATTCTGCAACTGCATTTCATCACCTCTTTCGCATCTTTCCTTGTTCTTTTTCCTTCCTCTGCCCGGTTCTAGAGTAACGAATCAGGCGCAACGTGGTTAACCTCTCTGCCTTTCCTTTCTCTCTCTCGGGGATATCCGTAATCTGCCTTTCATGGCATTCATTACGTGCGGTAAACGAAGGGCACGTCTCGGCGCTAGTTCTCGCCGTTTTTCTTTCGGTCGATTCCCTCCCGACGTGTAGGGTAGCCCGACTAGCCGTGAATCTAGTTAATCTTATATATACTTCCTTTTTTTCTTCATCTTTTTTTTTCGTGGTTTCTACTTTGTCTTAGCACATCGCGTCTTTGGGTTGTTGTGAACCACGCAATGGTATGAACTCACTCGCGAAATTTATCATCGCCTTTCATTATTGCGAATTGAGGAGCCATTCTGGTTGAGTTCTTCCTCACTTAAAAACCTTGAAACGGACCCTAGAAGTTTCTATCCGCAACCTCGCATTTCGTTGATATCCAGCGTACAAAGATGCCTGTATAGAGTCCACCATCTCGTCTACATCAAGCGCATGAACGTGCTCAGGCGACTTTGGCTCAGCTGCTGGCTGATTAAGCGTTGGTCACTTTGAATGCCCGGGGGGCACTATACGCCTCGCAAAGTCTACGACGTCGCGTACCGGCGCAGGTGCTGGGATACGCGCTTCTCGTGCTTAATTATCCAAATGTAATTTGTCAATTAACCGCGAAGCCCGCATTCTAGCGTCGTCACGTCTCTGCTTATCCGTTCCTACACGCGTTGCAGGGCCACGCGGGGGGCAGCAATAAAATCGGCGCTCGTAAAAGCGCCTCGGAATGGACCTCCTCACGCCCCTGGACCGGTAGCCGTAATGGCCGCGGATCGGCTGTCTCCGAACCGGGGCCACGAGAAATAAAGTTAGCGCGGCTCCCGGACGTGATTTGCAATGCTGCTGCGGCATGTTTGTCGGCCGTTCTTACGACGGCGGCACGACACTGAAAGTGGCAGGAGGGGCGAAAACGCGCGACGGCCGGCAAGACGCTTACGCAGCGAAAGTTAGGCTTTTCCGCACGCTTTTGCCGTCGCGCAGAGAAGCGCGCTTCGAGGCGGTAGCGGGCGCAGTGTAGGACGAAAACAACGTTAGGCAGTTTTAGAACCCACTTAGAAGCGTGGTCGTTCTGAGAACACGCGACCGTGCTTTGGGAGCAGAAAACGGATTCTTATGTTGGTGCTGCTGTTGTTTTGTTGTTGTTCAAGTTAGATCCGTAGCCTTTTTCGGAGTTTTACGGTCGTCTTCCACGTGCGCTTCCGGAAGAATGTCAGTCTTTTTCTTCTTGGACGATGGCGCCCTCTCTGAGGCGCTAATTGCTTGACGTGCACACCTCTGTTTTACGTTCCGTACAACGGCCTGCCCCGCTTTTCTGCTCCCAGGGATTGCGCTTTATCCTTTCTAAAGCTCAAATTGACGTCTTCCGTACATGTTGAGGCGCGTGCAGGAACTGCCGGTTTACAGCTGCCCGCTTGATTAGGAATGCTAATTTTATTAGTACTCTGGCTCAGATAGCTTTGCTGCCGCCCCCCCCCCCTCTTTTTTTTTGTCGAAGTAGACTTGGAACGTAGCATACGGCGATACCTTCCATGATTTGGGCTATCTCAGTGACCCGTTCTCTTGAGAACTTCGTCACTGATTTACATTGCTGTAATTTGCCGGAATGTTTATCGGTCGACGTGTACTGGACCAGAATATCACTATTGATACATCATTATTGTTACCTTTATTGGTCGATATCAGTGTATAGAGTTTCTGCTTAGTGTGACGTCCGTGCTAGGAGTTACCTGCGAAAGAAACCGTGCATTGTATCGTTTTATTGAGTTGTTGAGCCGTTATATTTAATTTTTATTTTATTTTTTTGCTTGTGCAGTTGTTGGGCCACCTCGGTGAACCGCAATTAACCAGTCTTTCTTCTTTTTTTTCCCCTCCCTTCAAATGCGAAGTTTTTCCTGAGAAACCCCTATGCGTTTCCTTCATAGCTGCATGCTACATCCGGGTATAGATGACGAGAATATAATTCACACGGGCACTGCTTAGCAAGAGGAGGGGTGTTTTTTCTTATCTCACAAGTCCTTGTTGACGTACATTATCTTGTGCACTTTCAGCTTTCCTGTGTCCGTGTTAGACCTGTCGGGCCTTTCCTCCTTGTGTGTTGTCGTCCTGTCGAACGGCTTCGCGCCGTGGACCCTTGCTACAAAATTAATGCATCGCCAACTAGCCAATGTTACGCCATTCTTTGAATCTTCCCAAGAGCCTCACTCTTAGGCAGCCGTTTCCTTTCCGTTACCTTGTCTCTTCTTCAATAAAGTTCTCCACGCACAGAACACACACCTTATTTGAGAAAAGACCATATCAACGTCGCAGCTACCGTTCGCAATGCATACTTGTGCGCTGCTTTCGCTTCCTTGCGCATAACTGCGGTTTACATATGTGCGATGCGCGAAAGGTGCGCTGCGATGTGCCATAGTCGTAGTCATGTAAACGCGGCTACTGAAAGGGCAACCAGCTTACGTTCACTCAAGGCTGGTAGGCGCTAAATATATTATACGTAAATCCTTGTTTTGCCTGTCTGTTGCGCGACAAGGAAACATATCATATTCATGCATGAATAATAATAATAATAATAATTATAATAATAATGTAATATATATTGACCACTTGCTCACACAAAGTGGGCAGTCTTCATTGGTTTTGTAACACCCCCCATTGATCTTTAGCTTTCACGAAAGGGGGGAAACTTTGTGGAGAAATTTGTTTTTTAACCCGATTTTCATAAAACTTGTTCGGTGTGCAAATATCGACAGTTATCGGATTTTACACGAGAGCGAAGTATCCTTCGTACGACGTGTGCCCCAGTCTAGGTTGATGCTTCTTGGTACTTTTATACCGCCCGCCAGAAACTTAAATCATCTGAAACGCTGCAACTCTTTCGTTCGATTACTCTCGTTTGGTATGGCATTTAAACCGCTCCGGTTGCTGGTTGAGCGGCTCATTCTGTCGCCTTCGCAATTTAAACGCCTTTCGCAGTTTCTTAAGCGCGTGCCAGCCAATGCCGTGGGTAAGGCGGTGCGTGCCGAGCGGAGCACGAGTGCGCTTCGATCTTCGGCCCAGAGCGGCAGGGAAAAAAAAAAAAAAAAAAGCAGACGCCAGTTTCGTAATTGGCCGAGTTTCGCCACACGGTCGGCGGCCCTATAATCGGGATGCTAGCTGCTTGTGCAGCGCCCGCATCGTGTTCGCGAAAGCTTACGCGGTTCTCGAGATCGCTGGCAACTGCGGGACCAGTGAAGTAGCGCCAGGGGGGCAATCGGTTGCTCAAGTGGCCGCGGCCCATGCGGGCTGCTCGCGTCGCTAATGAGGTGGTAATGCAATAGCCCGGGAGCGTTGATGTGCCGCTCCGAGCTGTGCTCGCTGTGCCGACTGGGTGGAGAGGTCCCCCCCCCCCCCCCTTCCCCCAAATCCCCGCGTCTAGCGCTGGCAGTTGTCCACTGACACGAGCCGGTACATTGGCTGCAGTCTGGTAAGGTAACTGTCAGCACAAGTAGAGTTTTGCAGCCACGATCTGTGTTATTTCTGTCATATCAGGCGTGAACCTGCTGTTCGTATAAAATGCTTCCTTTGGCATAGTAGGCTACCTCGATGTCAGCGCTGTCTCCCGCCAGAAAAGCGCGGTATCGAGGCACGTTATGTGCGTGGTGCCTCACCCAACTCGTTTTGCGCTCCTTGGCGTGTCATTTATTTGTTTGCTACAAGTCGCCATTCTTGGGCCTTTTTTCGAGTCTGCAGCTGAAATGGTCTAGTTGTCCTGTTTTTATGTTAACTTCTCGTTTTCGTTATAAGCTGAAGAAAGGCTGGCTGCTTTCTTTTTTCCCCTCAGATGCGGCATTAGCGACTCTACCTTCAGATGTACAACATTCATGTGTACCCAGCTACTTGCTTGCTACCGCTAAGCTTCAACAATAAGTTTGCTATAGAACCTGCTGCTGTTTAACTAGATACCGTTTAAGAACATGTTTACGGTCGTTGTTGGTTTCCTTTTGTGTGTGTGCGTGTTTTCTTTCTTTTCGTCGAGTCGCGAGTGCGTGTAACAAGCCCCCAGAAAGCGTTGCGGCGGTGTGCACCTGCTGATCATTGCAAGCTGTAAACTTCGTCAGATGTCGGAGAAGCGTCTTAGCCTTGTCCATGAGTTCAAATGAGTTCTCCACGTTGCACTGGAGTTCACTAGAGTACCGAAGGGGGAGTGGGGATGCAGTTCTAGTCAAGATCACTTGGTATTCTATAAACATATAGAGTAGTCGAGCGACTGATAACTGCTCTTCGCAGTGAATGATTTCAACGAATGAAATAATCGGTGGAGTCAGGCGATTTTGTTGTTGTTGTACAGGACCGGCGGTTTGACGTTCTAGCGATTAAGCTATTCCTGCACTTCCGATCCATAACTCAATGGCTCAAGAAACGTCCTCCATTCGCTCTGGCTCTACAGAGAGGAAAGGAAAGACCGGAGGGCACGCAGAAAGAAAAAAAAAAAATGAGGGAGAAAGCTGCACCCTGTGCGTGGCGAGCGATACGTTTGGGACGAGAGCTGCGCGGGGGAGAGAGAACGAGGCACACACACACGCGCGCGGCCCACGTGACCTATCGCATCTCCCGAGGTTCGTGCTCCGCAACGCAGACCGCGAGAAGAGGGAAGCAAGGTTCGAGAGAGCGGGGGAGGGAGGATGGCGGTGGGAAGAAACATGCCGGGATGCTGTGACTGAGAAGGAGAGAAGGTGGGGGTGTGCGCGCACCCGGCGCCCGGTTTGTTGCGATCTCTGCCGTGGCGCTGGAAGGAGCGCGCTCCTCATTTTTTCCCCCCAGCCCCGTCGTCCCATAGCAGCGGCTGCCGTTGGGGGAACTCGCTTCTCGGTCCGCTTGGTCCCGGCGTCAGCAACGCGTGCGGCTCTCGTGGTCCCCGTCGCTCGAGCCCATAGCGTCTCTCTCTCCGGACACGCTTTCTCTTTCTCTCTCTGGCCGGTTCCCTGTGCGTCCCGGCTTTTTCCCCAGCTGATCGCTGCATTCCTGCACCCGAAACTCGAATCCTCACCGTCGTCACAAAGGGAGGGAAAGGCACGAGGAAACGGCATGCGTTTCTTCGCCCGCATTCGCCTCAGGCTGTTGCTGAAGGTGAGCAGAAACTTCTCGTTCGTGTCGTGTGTGCTCCCGCGTCGCGACGCTGGAGACGAGAGTTGCGCGTCGGTCAGCCCTTGCTTGGCGTGCACGGCCGCGTAGTTTTAACGAGCGGCGCGCGTGTCTCTTGATTTTTGGCGAGCTCATTAGAGCGCGCGTGGTGGAAACCCGTGCTATCTCGCTCGCGTCGCTTCATACTGCATATTTCGCCACGAGGCTGAGTGTTCCCGCCGGTCGTGTTCTGATTGAATGGGCGTCGCGCGTTTCTCCGCGAGGAGTGACGAAACTTCACCGCAGAAGGCAACTATCTAGAACACTTTCAAGTTGTTCACTTTTTCCGAGACGTTTTCTGTGCCGAAATGTGCAAACGTGCTTGTTGGGACTTTTGAAATCACACTGTAGATGATCGAGTGATGACTGAACGCTGGAGTTTCTCTTTTCGAATAACTTTTGAGTCTGTTACGGATTAAGAACGCGCAGAGACATCAAAAGTGCAGGAGCCCAACATCACGGATTTCTTCTCGTCAAACAAATTACTCATATGACGGTCACCGGTGGCAAATCTAAATGGTGCTACGCGTTTCGTTTTTCTCTTTAACCTTTACATCGTACCTTTACGCGCAAGAATCATTGTAGTAGTACTTACTCTGCAGAAGACGTCCGTGTTTCCTTTCTTATTTTTCGCTCTATGGCGTTATCCGTTAATCCGTGTAGTGAAAGGGTTATTCAGAAGTAATGTCGGTGAGGGTGCCTCGAAACCTTCCCTCCCGCAAGGGAGCCGGCGTGATTACAAAAACAGGCTTCCTAGAAAAAGAGACGAAGCGATAACTGCGGGTTTAACTAAAACTGTAAGCACTATATGTTCACTCGTGCCCGTCGTACAATCTTGAGTGATTTTGGTCACGGAGAAACGTATTACATTACGGTTTTAAAAACTTGTAATAAAGCATGATCAATTTTTTTTGTTTAATAAGGGATAATTTCTGTTAAGTTCCTGGCGCGACGTTAGAATTGAACTCATGATGTTTGATTTCAGTGCATCGCTATCTCTTTTGTCGATTGTTTCTGGTGTATCTCACCACCCGCCGTTCCGCAGAAATCGCGCTGATTAATCAAATGCTTCTGGTGAACGTCGCCCTCACATAAGCAGGCGAGCAACGAATGAGTTCGCTGCAAAATGCGACGCGTTGACTCCCGAGAAATGGGGCATCTGCCGGCGCGTAAACAATTTTATAGAAACTCCGTTTCGGATGTGTGGCCACCGAAGTCATCAGTAGGCGAAAATTTGACGAGGCTCAGTGCTTTCGTAAAGAATTAGACGCACAGTGCCTTCATTGTAGCGTTGGGCTCTAAAAGGAAAACAGTTTGAGCTGTTCTTAGTTGCCCTTCTAGAGAACCAAAAGGGCACTCTTACCGCCTGAAGAAGCTTCATATAGGCCAGAAACGACGCAGGAACGGAAGTTCCTGCATTAGCTCGCCGTGTTGTCACAGATTTTGACAGCATCTGGTTAACCTCCCTGGCTTTCCTCTCTTCTATTTCTCTCTCTTGACAGCATCAACAAGGGCCTGGTAATTTTGTTTGTCAATAAACGTGAACTACACGAATCTTCATGAACCTTTACTGAGACACAACGAGCCAGTTACGCAAAAGCATTTCGAAATATGTGTCGTCATACGTACGTACCGTAGCTGGAGCATCGATGCGAAATTTGAAAAACAAAAAAAAGAAAACGTCCCATTTCGTTGTAGAAACGTGTCAGTAGTAACTAGAGGATACAGTTTATGCATAAAATTGTTCTAGTGTGCTTTCCATGCAATTCAAGAAAGCTATGCCTTACCGTAATCAGAGGCTCTGCAGTCGAGGGGAAAAAAACGCAATAGCGAAAGACGGGTCCTGACACTGCCTTGATGTGACTGCACCTGCTCACAGTGAAGTTATGGGTATTTGGCAGCGTATCATTAGGCCTATTCAGTTTCGCCAAAAGGATTATATTGCATTCCAAACGATTCAACACGCCATGTCGTTCTAACGTGCCAATTAAGAAGAGCTCTATCTTGCAAGTTTTCAGAGCATCTGCACAATAACATTGTCACTAGGCGAAAATACTTCGATTTCTATGACGTCACACTGACGTGTTATGGCCCCCCGCCTCGGCACCAAATTCAAACGCAAGCTTGAGCCTTTGTATTTGTTCTTATTTAATTTTGTTTTGTCCGCCAGTAATCAACCCTTTCCCTTGTCGGTTCCGAAATTGCCATATATGCGTGCGTGCGTGCGTGCGTGCGTGCGTGTGTGTGTGTGCATGCGTGCGTGTGTGTGTGTGTGTGTGTGTGTGTGGTGTGTGTGTGTGTGTGTGTGTGTGTGTGTGTGTGTGTGCTGTGTGTGTGTGTGTGTGTGTGTGTGTGTGTGTGTGTGTGTGTGTGTGTGTGTGTGTGTGTGTGTGTGTGTGTGTGTGTGTGTGTGTGTGTGTGTGTGTGTGTGTGTGCGTGCGTGCGTGTGTGTGTGTGTGTCAGTCGATCGTGATAAGCGATAATGTGTTCCCAGTCACCACCAAACTAACTGCTGCCGTTATCCTCTTCGTTGGCCTGCAAGTACGCGGCATGAGCCCGTCCTTTCATATGATGCACGACAAGAAAGGCGTGGCGTCGAAAGTCTTTGCGCCGGCGTTATGTTGTAACGGCTCTTTTGCCCCCGGCACCTATTTATTTATTCTGCCTCGGGTCTGTGCATAAACCATGAGGCTAACGTCGTCGTGGCCTGATATTCCGGACTATAAATGTTTATTCCTGGTCATAAAGGCCGACCGCATAGCATATTAAGTTTGAGATACGCGGCTTGCCCATCTAGTAATGCAGGAGATTCAATTTTGACGCGAAAACTAAACTGCGAGCATTCTTGCTTCGCTGGTATGAACCGTGGTGCCGGCAATAGCCATTACCAGTGGTGCGGTCGCGTGTTATTCAAGGGAGACACGGATGATGCGCGATTAAAGTGGTAGTGCACACACACTGAGAAATTGGTTTTATCTGTGTTACTTACTCTGTAGCTCTGTATCGTTTTCAGATAGGGCAATGCATGGTTTAAACCAAAGGTTTGTCAGCTTTCTGTTTGCCCGTGAGTATTATTATTTTGTTGGTTGCTTCAGTTTGTTTAGTGAGCTATTGTTATGTTCGGGTGGGCTTACTTTCTAATTTTACTGTCTTACTTTCTAATAATTTTACTGTATTTCGTAACGTTGCTTTTTATAACTGGGCGTTAGGGAACGTGCATCGCGTATTTGCAATGATTCTCTGCTTGTGTAATGTACGATGTGTGTTCAGAAAGAAACCGAACTTTTGAAATAGCGCGCCAACCGGCAGAGGGAGCGCGCTGCGGCTACTGAGCCCATGTAGCAGCAGGTTTAGACAACAAACTGCTATTTGCCGCGTTTCGCTCTGACCGTTAGTTGGCGAGCTACAGCCGCTGAAGTGAGCACATGAACAAGCTTTTCTTCGGATTGGTACCAAAGTGACAATGAAGAAATTGGAAGAACAGCGTGTGTGTGTGAAGTTCTGCTACAAACTTGGGAAAACTTTCACAGAGACATTTCAGTTGCTTAGCCAAGCATACGGGGAGGACTGTGTGAGTCGCACGCAGTGCTATGATTGGTTCAAGCGTTTTGAAGACGGAGGAATGTCGGTCGGTGATGATCCCAAGCCTGGACGATCTTCCACATCCACAGATGATGACCACGTCGAGAAAGTTCTAACTGTGATTCGTGGAAATCGTCGTTTGACTGTTCGAGAAGTCGCTGACGATGTTGGTATCAGCGTAGGATCATGTAATGAAATTTTGAGTTACAAACTTGGGATACGCCGTGTCAGTGCAAAATTCGTGCCGCGTTCGTTGACTGACGAACAGAAGCAGACCCGTGTGGAAATCAGCCAGGAACTGCTCGCCGCTGCCAATGTCGATGAAAGCTTTCTTAAGAACATCATAACAGGCGATGAGGCATGGGTTTATGGCTATGATGTTGAAACGAAAGAGCAGTCATCGCAGTGGATGGCCAAAGGTTCTCCTCGTCCAAAAGAAGCACGCATGAGTCGGTCAAAAATGAAGGTGATGTTGGTTGTGTTTTTTTGACGGCAAAGGCATTGTGCATCAGGAAATTTTGCCACGTGGTCAGACGGTAAACAAAGAAGTTTACCAGGGAATCCTAGCACGTTTGAGAGATTCTGTGTGCAGTAAGAGGCCTGAATTGTGGGGAAATCAAGCTTGGATGTTGCATCATGACAATGACCCGGCTCACGCGTCGCTCCTTGTCCGCAGCTACTTAGCGAAACGCCACACCCATGTTGTGTCCCACCCACCATATTCTCCGGACCTAGCCCCAGCAGGCTTTTTTCTATTCCCCAAGCGGAAAACCACTTTGAAAGGACGTCATTTCCAAACCGTAGAGGAGATCCAGGACAATGCGAGAAGAGACCTGCGCGCCATTCCAGAAAGTACGTTCCAGGAGACTTTGCAAAAATGGAAGAAAAGATGGGAAGAATGCATTGCCAGTAGAGGGAACTACTTTGAAGGAGACAGCACCCAAAATATTGTACCATAAGCAGTAAAGGTGTTATATCAAAAGTTCGGTTTCTTTTTTTAACACACCTCGTATATCGCGCGCTACTATATTGAGGCTCATTGTGTGACGGCTAACTTCGTCACAGGCGCGCTGGCAAACACGACGTCGAGAATAGACGCCGTGTTTGGAAAGTTACGTGAGGTACGCCTATTACTATACTCTCGTCATGAAATATAGCACTAACATCTCGCACTCGTCGGTGGGGTTTGTGCGGATTGCTTGCGAGATCTTTCCGGTGCCACGTCGGTCCTGACATTCGGTTGAACTCTTCTGTTCGGAGGCGCAAATGTCCACTGGGGAAGTTAATTGTCCGCGCAGCGTTTATTTGATGACAGGGAAAAACTATATTTATAGGAACATGTTACTGTGCAGCGGAACGCCGTTCGGCACTTTCTGGCGGTCCTCCTTTGTTCCCGTTAATATAGTCTGACGCTTATTAGACGGCCATAGTGGCGTGCACGCTCTGCTAATGCAATTTAATGTCGTCCAGATGTGGTTCTGTAACTGTTCTTTGGTCATCGCCCACTCGTTTTCTCGAAATATTTCTCGTCTTCAGAAGTTGCTTCGTAAATCTTGGTACTCACAAAATTGGCACTTTCATAAATGTCCGCCGTTCGATTGTCACTGTTGGCTGCCTGACTCTGACAGAGCACCCTCTCAGTTAAAGTTCGAGAGACGCAGTGTTTCAATTTGTTGTGTATGAAAATGGAGTGTTTGGTCGTTAGAAGCGTTTCCTTCCTTCAACAAAGCTTGATTTCAGTGAACTGTTTTTTTTTTTCTTATTGTTTTCTTTTTTTTATTCCACTTCAGAAGGTTAATTCAAGTGAGTTGGCTGTCTCGATGTTTCCCTTTGTTTGTCTCTTCAGCATCAGGCGTGATTTGAGAGATAATTTCTTCATCATAGTGACGTTAAACAGTCCCGACCTGATAGGTTTGACTACGTTCGTGGTGGTCTTATGTGCCGTTATTTATCGCTTCAACAGTTTGTGAGTTAGTGGGCAATGCTACAGATGAAAATGTGCCTTGGGATCAGCACTGATCTCAATCCAGCACACGTGTGTCTACAGCGCTGGACTGTTGCAGTGTGAATTTGAACCACGTGTCGGAGGTCGCCAGGAAGTTAGTTTCCTTCTAAACGAGGTGTACCTAATTGGCAAGCTACCGCTGGTCGCACTGTCCATTGTGTAACCAGTACGGAAGCTGGAGTAAGCGATCGGCCATGTGAGGCTACCAGAAATGCTTTCGCTTGGCACTGTTGCGACTCCAGGGGCTCGTGTTAGTGTATGGCGCGTAGGAGGCAGTTGCAGCCGTCGAAGCCGTGTAAGTCAATCGCAGAGCGAGAAGAACAAGCAGCAGCACCATCTGTCAGCCCGTGCTCAAAGTAAATTCTGCAGATGTCTACAGTAGACAGCGCAGACGCACGCCTATGGGCGTACCGTTCCAGTGCTCTACACGAACATTCTGTACGTTATTCGGCTTCAAACATTATTTCCTCGCATCGGACATCGCAAATTGTATCATTTCAAGCGTTGTTCGTGGTTCATTTTTCTTACGCGTGTGACATTAATAGGCCCATTCGATTCTCTTGAATGATCTCACCTATATTGCGTTTCTCCGTGACGCTAGTTTGTTCTGGACAGCTCAGGCATTACTATGAGGTATAAGCTCGTTGGCTATCCATGCCAAAACTGCTTTGATTGCAACTCGCTAAGTGGGAAGGCCACCGACCTTCAATCGACGCAAAGTACCGACCAACTTTACACTTTCTTTCTTTTGGGCCCCATTTAGTTCGCTCGGCCATGCATCTCTCGCCATCCCGTTGTTGTTCGGGCGGCTCCTCTCTGCGCGCGCGAGAGGTCTGCGCGGAAATTCGGGTAGGTGCAGGAAGTGGGGTCGCCTGGCGCTGGGACCTTATCTGGACCGCGTTCGGCGCATGGCCTCGGTAGAGCGGCGAGCATTATTTCACCCGGCAGATTCCACGGGACGCAGGAGAAAGGTCATTTCCAGCGCTACGCCTTTCTATGGCGCTCGCGCGTCTGCATAGTATCCGCTCCCCTGGTCCGCCCCCTCCACAACGTCGTCTCCCCCCCTCCCGCCCCTCCTCGTTCACTTTTCGATTTGGTCCTGGCGAGAACTCGTGTGATTCATGAGTCGAGTCCCCTAGGTCAGGTCGTGGCCGATTCGTCTGGGGAATCATTTGGAAGCGACGCCCCCGGATCGGCACGGTGGACCCGGTGCTGCAGCCGACATCGACGCGCCAGTTTGGGACCGAGTTTACTCTGCGTAGGCGATAAACGACCGTCTGGCGGGTCGGCCGTGTCCGGTGTTTGCGAGAGGCAGCCGGTATAGGGGCGCGAGCGCTGCACACGGGCCTCCGAACGAGTGGCGCAAGTCTTTTACTTAACACGATTGGCTGCCTCCACCTTCGGCGCAGACGAGCCGCTAAGGTTGGAGGCGGCGTGAGGCAAATGTCTTGTCTTTCGAAATAAAGTTAACTTCGAAAGAAGTTTTTTTTATATATAGTTCGCTCATCTTGTTTTTTTTTTTTTTTTTTCAAGCACATGTAGAGGGCTGCTGAAGCCGCGTCAAGAAAAAACGGCACCTCCCCCTTGCACCCCTTTCCCCCAAAAGCCAGGTGCGAAATGAAGTTTGGGCGCCCGTCTTCAGTGATCGGCGACCAAACCTCTACAGACATTGATTTTGTTATTAAAAAGTGGGAACTTATGTCGCCTCAGGGTACCCTGTCCCCTCTTTTATTATTTTTTTTTCTTTTCTTTTCTTTATCTAAGAGAAGATATATGTGAGCGCTAAACATCGTGTCATACATAGTTTTGTCGATGCTGATGCTCCACTGACAGCCGAATGGGCATAGCTGTCAGGCGAAATGCAAAAACGCCCGTGTGCTTGTGTTGTAGTGCACGTTAAAGAACCCCAGGTGGTCAAAATTAAACCGGAGCCCTCCACTACGGCGTGCCTCATAATCAGGACTGGTTTTGGCACGTAAAAGCCCAGAAAGAAGACACGAAATGATCTCATCCATGAGTGAGCCCGCCGACGTAGGGAAATCCCTGTACTTTACCCTGCGTTTCACGCGGATACTTCTGCGGTTTCAAAATACATTTCATTCTACGTATAATAGCTCATTTCTTTTGCTGCACCGCGTTTATGAACTGGTTGCGCTGAACTGTTTTGTCGGGAGGGCTTTCGGAAACGATAGCCTCGACACGGTTCCCGGCGCAGAAAGGGAGGATTTTATTACGATGGAAAGGCTGGTACAAAGTCAGACCGAAGCGAATGAATTTTTGTGCCTGAATCGGCGCACAAAATCATTACAACTCGGTGTTCCTTTAAATGATACGCACGTGAGCCGCCTCTTTGATGCTCCTTTAAGCAAAACGTTCAAGTTCAGCAGGTAACGCACCACTGATCAACTGTACTCATTCATTGAAAATTAACTCGGGGGAAATTGTGTAGAACTCGAAAGGGTTACTCCTCTCTCTGTCTCTGTATATATATTGTAATTGTCCCGTGACTGGCCGCTCGAGGCACTTTGTGTGTATTCGCGGGCTTCTTTCATGTTTGGAAAAACACTTTTATGTAGCACGTAACCAGCAACAGAAAGCTGTATCGGGAGTTTTTCATGTTGCTCCACAATTTTATCATTGACACTTCTCATCTAACTATAATATTTGAGAAGTTGAATAATTAATCGACTCTAATTATGTAACTAGGCAGAATGCAATAAATTATCTGAATATCTCCAAGCAACGGCAAACAACATTACCTTCTTTCTGCCCAGCTACATGGCATTCGCATATTTTTAAAGTTTGGCTCAAGGTACGTGGGGCACCCGGTATAGCCGCTTTTTCTTTTTTCCCTTTCTGTTAATATATACCGGTACTCCTACCTCGTTTCAAGTCCTTCCCCCTTTCCTTTTCTTTCCATCTGCATTCTTCGTGTAGTGCACTGCAAGGACAGAGAAGTCAGTGCGCAGTGTGGGCTGAAACATTTCGAGCTATGGCAACATTGTTCTTCCGAGGTATCCCTCCTCGTCTGCGTTGGAATCGCATTAACCGTGCAACGAGCGTTCGCCTTGACTTCCTCCGCCACTCGATGTTACTCGAGGAATGGCTTCCTTGCGTAGCCCATTACTTGAAAGTTTGTCCAAGAGCTTAATAAACAGTCCATGCGCCTCCGAGCAATTCGCCTCCATATAGCCTCGCTTGCAGAGCGAGCCCGTGGTAATTGTGTTCCTTTTATTCTCTCTCTCTCTCTCTCTCTCTCTCCTTAAACGGATGGCGGCCCGGTTTTCGGTGTACGCAGCTATAGCACGTCCGATTTATGACTAAATAAAAAAAGAAAACAATAAGTTTGTGTGTGTTAAGGGCAGGGGGGGAATAGTGCGATAAAATTAAATATGAGTATGGGTTGGGGGAGAGAGAGAATGACGAACGAAACAAAATTCGAGCGCCGCGAATGCAAATCTGTTTCATAATGCACGCAGGACGCGCAGAGACGGCCGCGCTTTGGCGGGAATTGCGCTGGCGGAAAGAGGAATAAACAAAGCGCGCAACCGTGCGCGGGGGCGCACGGCAAGGCTCGTCCCGCATATTGCATTTTGAACGAACGGAAATTTGGAAAACAAAAGGAGGGAGAGAGGGGCGTGGGAGGGTTCGCGCCGGTATAGTGAAGGCGGTTGCTTTACATTTATTTTATTATTCTTCTCGCGTAGGTTCTTATATATTGTTTGAATACGAAGAGGAAGAAACTTGTCTACGTTTGCCGTCCGTTTGGGCGTCCCGAATCGCAACGGCTGTTCCGTTTTTGCGTGGTGAGCGAAGATTGTGAACGCATTTTGTCATGGCGACAAACACACAAGACAGAAAAGGGCGCTTATTTTGTAACGATTCTTTTCCTCCAGTTCTATTCATATCTTATCATCCGTCGCGCCGTGTGGCTGATACTGGCGATAGTGGAACCGCAGATTTGTACCAGCCAATGAGGAACGGTATAAAGGATAGAAAATAAAAACAACCGTTACAAAATACGCTTTGTGTGCCTTTCGGTTGCAACAGGTTGTTGATTTATCGCGTTGTCAAAGCCACTGCTTCCTTAAAGTTGCGCCTATATATATATATATATATATATATATATATATATATATATATATGTACGAGAAGAAAGGGAACCGAGGGGCCCGCTCTTTCTTAATAATATTATAAGACCCTGCTCCAGAAAGGATGTTACACATCCGCCGCCAAGGTTTGTGAGTGGTGGCGCTAACTAACACTCTCAGGGTTAGTTGTAGTAGTAAAACATAAATACCCTAGAAATAGAAAGTGGATGGGAAAACGGCGCCGCGGGAGCTCAATGGTAAGAGCATGGCACACTTAATGCGAAGACGTGGGATCGTTTCCCACCTGCGGAAAGTTGTTTTTTTCATCCACTTTCATTTTCATTTATTTATTATTTTAACACGAAAGTGTTTTATGCCGGGGTCCACCAAGACTTCACTGACGTATTTCCGTCACGGAAATACGTCATAGAACATTATACAATGAAAGAAACCAGAAGAAAAAGTTCCACAAACATGCAAAATTTGGAAATCGAACCCACGACCTCTCGGTCCGCGACGATAGATCGCCGAGCGTTTAACCCATTGCGCCACAAACGCATTTGCAGAGAGCTACACAGACGCGCCTTATATATCTAACACTCCTCCGTGTACCCGCGCTCTTGCTCGGGGCGGTGCCGCCGCCTACGAGCAGAAAAGAGAAGTACTGCATTATGACACTAAAGCCCGGCCCACATTCAGCGTTTTCACCAGCGTTTCCTGCCGTTGCGTCTCTCGGCGTCGTTGCATCAACGGCGCCGGAGAGGTCACCCAGCCACATGAGACGCACGCAAACAGCGCCAGTCCAGCGTCGCACAATGTGACCAGACAGATTTCACCAGAAGCAGTGTGCAATGTCATTCAAGTGAACTATGAGTAATGTTCCCGATTAAGGTTTTTAAGCCCTGTTTATAGTTCTGCGGCACACACACACAAATACATTCACGGCAACGCGCTCGAAGGTACGAGCGGCTGCTTTCTCAGACGGCGCCGCCTCGCCGACTAAAGCCCCTTGATGTTAGAAAGTAGCGACACGCTTTGATCTACGCCGCCACACCCTCGCCGGCGCGGTCAACCTCCTCCTTTTCTCCCCCTCTTTCGCGGAGGCAGCGCATCCGCCACGCTGAATGGCTGCGGCGCGCGAGACTACCCGGTCAGGTGACCCTGACGTCACGAAAACTGCGCGGAACTTGCTTTCGCGCGCCTTTGGTTTCTCCCGCTCGCCATGAGCAGTCCAAGTAGTGGTCGCCCTGCCGCTCCGAACGTGTGTTTCCCAAGTTTTTCCATCCTTTCGTAGGAATCTGAGCTTCGTTTTCAGTGAAAATGCCTTGCTGCTGCGCGTTTCAATGCAGCAGCAGGTCAGAGAAAGGGCAAGCCTTATTTTATATTCCCCGAGGTGAACGGAATATCGTGCGTCGGAAGCAGTGGCTCCATAACATCTGGAGAAGGGATTTCGCCCCTTCTAAGCACGCCGTTCTTTGCGAGGCGAATGTTGCAGCTTTCCTCATATTTGTGGATGAATTGCATGAAGATTTTAATGCTCTTCGCATAGCCGGACTCTTCGTTCAGTTCAATACAGAGCACCGATAACTGTGCATATAGTTTTTTTTTTCTTAAAGTGAGGCGGCTCAAATTTTTGTTGACTCTTCGACCCGTGACAATGCTTTTTGTGTTTTCGCGCGTGCGTTAGTTTTCAAATGTATGTAATTTGTGAGATAATGCCTGTAACTCATATTTTGTAGTTGTGTGCGTGTGTGTGTGCGTGTTTGTGTATGTGCGTGCGTGTGTGCGTGTATGTGTGTGCGCGCGCGTGTGTGTGTGTGTGTGTGTGCGTGCGTGTGATCCTTGCGCCTGATACTTGTGAAGCCAAGGAACTATCTTACTCTTATTGCGTGCTTATTGTATCTTTGCAAAGTTTCAATACTGCGAGCATTTCTTTTTCTTTACGTACTTTATGTTGCGAAGGCATGAACCGCAATATATATGTAGATAAGTGGTATTATGTATTATTCGCGCATGCTAATGAAGTACAAGCCACGCGCTTCTGATAATCTCCCTCAATTCTGATTAACTTGCCATCTTGAAGTCTGTAAGATAATTATCAAGTGCCAGTCTTAGCAGTTTCCGTGTAAGCAATCAGCCTTTTGTTGTTGTTGTTGTTGTTGTTGTTTTTTTTTTTGAGAGAGAGACTTAGGTTACTCCCAGAGGTGATGGAATGTAATTTCTCGTCGTTTCATAGTGACGGAATACAGGCGCGTGTGTAAAGTTCTATGTTGGCTGTTTCGCAAACACAGCACGTATTTGCACAGTGGCATTGGTACAAAGGCTTTTGGCCCACTCATTTTGGCGAATTCACTTTAAGTAAACTATCACATTTCTTCTTGGTTACCTTCTCTGAGCATTTTAAGAGCGAATATTGTGAACCAAATTCTAGTTTATACTCTACGCTGCTTATATTGTATGCACCCAATACACCTCCGCGTTACGGACTATCCAAGTGGCGACGTAGAGGTAAACAGCTCAGCCACTGCTTGGTACTCATTTTTTCGGAGCGCTTCCGCTTCTATTTATCGAAGCGTCCTCAAAAAAAATGTCACGACGTTCTATCGCAAACGTACTTTCGTCATGACAGTTTCACAAGGGATAAATTCCCATACAACGCTTGAAAGGGCCGAATAAACAAGCGCGCGCATTGATTCTAAAGCGGCTGCAGCGAGCCACTGGAGGGTTCAGCGCCGCGCCGGCCCGGTGAGGGGGAGAAATCCGAGGAGAATTGAGGAGGAAAGCGCGCGCGGGGGGGAGAGTGTCGCTACTTTCTAACATCAAGGGGCTTTATCGCCGACGAGACACTGGCGCCACATGGTGGCACGCACGCGAAATGGTTGCTGCGGAAGTCGCTTGCAAAAGTTGCCAGCAGCGCGGCCGCGGCCACGCGCTGATTGGTCGGCGCCACGTCGGCGCTCATCGAGCCGCTTCCGGCGGCGGCGCCGGCGCCGAGATAGCCGAGATTTCTGGTGTGCCTTGAGTACGACGTTTCGGCTTGGCGCCTCCCTCAGCGTCGACGCTGAGCGGCGCCGGGTGACGAAACGCCAGGAAACGCCGGGAAAACGCCGAATGTGGTCGGGCCTTGACGCGCACCGACAGTGAACGCTTCGGTGGTCTCAGCACTACGACGCCTCGATGCCAGCATTCGAAGGGACGCTGGCATCAAGAAGCACTACCAACGCCACCTAGGTGGCGTTCACCGTACTCAGCACAGCGGAGCATGGCCTTCGCAATTAGCTCTGAAAATGTTTCTGAAGTTGATCGCGGAGGCTGCAATTACGACGCGCTGTACGCGCTGATTTGACTCGGTGACGATTCAGTTACGTGCTTTGTCTTGCGCGTTGTATTAGTGTGTCACTTACGTGCTTCGTCTTTCGCGTTGTGCTAGCGTGTGCAGCGTAGTGCAGCTTCCATATGCACGACGGTTGCTCATGGTCATCGACAATGGTAGTCGTGATGGAGGAGACGTGCCACCAGGCGTCAGCGTGGGTGCATCAACGCCTAAGGGCGCTTTAGCCACAAAACACCAATAGACATTATATATCAATGTGCAATAAACATTACACTACTTCTGTGAAGACACGTTTCACTTTCGTGTTCTATACCGATTCCTATATAAGAGGGATCAACCACATTTTTTTTTATTTCATTTAGTTATACACGTAATTTTCCCTATCTTGTCCTTGGCGTCTATGTTTGTTGGCTTATAAGATTATATATATATATTATATGTGTGTGTATGTATGTATGTATGTATGTATGTATGTATGTATGTATGTATGTATGTATGTATGTATGTATGGGAGAGTTCAAAGTGAGTGTGGTCGTCTTCATACATTTCGGGTTGTGCATGCGTGGACCTCCCTTGTTTTTTCGCTGACATGAAAGTGGAGTGGACAACTTATACTCGCGTCTATTAGTGTTTCTTTTTTTTTTGCATTCCTTCGAGACGAAATGGTGGAAATGATGTCGCTATATCTAAGCAGTCTAATCGGAAGGGGGCTTTCACATAATTGCCTTCATGCTCAGTGTATGCGCAGCGCACGTACTGGTGGTTGATTGAGAGCAGATGCCACAGTTGCGTTGAAGCGATCCAATTTTATTACAAACTGCTATGTTGATGCGGATGATTTCTCGAGCCCGTGCAGCAGTTGAATGCAGCTAATTTTACGCATCTCTTCTTTGCTTGAGCACATTCAGAAAACAGTGTCATATGTTCGAAAAAAAAAAAGAAGAAAAAACTTGCTTTATTTGTTGCGCATTCGTTTTCACTTATTCGCTAATTTTCAGTTAATATTTCCACAAGTGCAGTTTTTGTACATGTCGTGTGAGCTAATGGGAGCTGTACAGTGGTGACGTTTTGGAGCAAAATGGCGAGCAAGGGCAGATACCCGCAGTATGCCTCAGTCCACTGCGAACCGTTCGTCAAAAGACTTGATTCTAATATCGCTCTGGCTGTTTTTAAACGTTGGCGCTGACCTGCGGATTCAACTTCGCCCCATCTCGAAGGCGCCCGGGTATGGTACTGTGCACCTCAAGAGCTACAGCTTACGTAAATGACTGCTTGATTCTCTAGGGTTTATATATGCCCCCTTAAAGCTGGCTTCACCACTGAGGGATTCTTTATGTGGAGAAACCGCCTTTTATTGCCCCGTTTGTTTTGATATTCTTTATGTAGAGAAACCGTCTTTTATTGCCCCGTTTGTTTTGATATTCTTTATGTAGAGAAACCGTCTTTTATTGCCCCGTTTGTTTTGGGATCATAGGGACACTAAAGCAGAGACAAAAGATTTCGTTTGTGTCAGTTAATTACTCTTCCACAATACCAAGAACACCACTTTTACTGCGTGAAGACGCTTGGTAAGCCAGAAAACGTGAGAAACACAAACGACGCCTGGTGACGCCTCCTTGAAGGTCCCGCACCAGCTTATCGCGACGTCATAAATTTTGACAGCGTCTGCTAGGGTCCAGTTAACTTATTAGTGGTAAATATCGACTACATTGTGTTCTAAAAGAGCCACAGGCTTAATGTGGCAAGTTTCGCGAACGTTTACTGAGCCAACGCAGCCCAAATACGAAAGAATGCTTCGAAATCCGTGACGTCACACAGACGTACCGGCGTTGGGCTTTCGGCGCGAAGTTACAAAAAAAAATGAACCTTGAGCTTACTTTTTTTTTTTTTGGTAGTAATCGACATATTCTCCTGTAATTGCCGAAAACATAGTTTTAGAAGAATATCTTATCAGTCTAAATTGATTTATTGTTTTTCTTTAGTGTGCCTTTAAGCCCATTACCGATTGCATGTAGGTTAGGGGTTAGGCCTACACGTCATTGAAAGCGTTGCCACGACAACGGTAAACATAGTGCGCGTGCTGGTTTTCAGTTATGTTGTTGGTAATTTAAGTGTTCAGTAGCGCAGCAATTCCGTGACGATTGTAAGATATCCAATGCATAGAAGGGGAAGCCAATATGTAGGTTTTATGCGGCATTTGAGTAATTCTAGAAGTATTCCAGTGTTTTCAAATATTAGTCACTTAGCCAAAGTAATCTGTAAGTGAAAATGAGCTTATTGAAATCGCCGGACAGGAGCGTTATTACAAGGTGCACGTAGGTTCTAGAAGTGGTCATTTCGTGTCGCCTGGTCATTATGGCGTGGGGTAGCTGCAGGTTTTTATTGTAATATTTATCTTGACCTTCACCTCAACGTCTTGTTTTTAATTTTTTTCCTCGAATGTTATCAAATCCCTGGAAGATTATGTTGTCGGTTAATAGGGCATCAATTACTTTTATGCATTGTTCCAATTCTTACGGATGACAAACCTGTCCAAGCGACTTAGCACGGACAAGTGCTAACTGTTATCCTGTGTTGTGAATGGCAGTGATCGCGTGCATGTGCTCTGGTTCTCTCTCAATTTCTGCGTCCCTCTTCCCGGCCTCCCACTGTAGGATAACAAACCGGATCTCTTGATTTGGTTAACCGCTTTGAATTTCTTTTTTGGTTTCTCTCTCTGTATGCAAGTTATGCACAATGCTCGCGATCCGCCCCCTATAAAACGAGGGCGGATTCCTTCAGGAACTGAATAATGTTATTTATGTATATAATCTATCTATCTCCCTTCTTTCCTAGGACGTAACTTATTTCAGGAGTACGTGGTGTATGCACGATCATTAGTTCTGTCCTTGATTAACGCTGCTCTCCTTCAGCGAAACACAGTTTCTGACACTTCTCTGGTTTTGTATGTTTGCAACATGATACATCGCTTCTTTTTTCTTCTCTGTTGCAGAGCAATGACAGCTGGCAGGCTCCGGACAGCGATCAGGTAAGAATGGAGCTTCTCAGACTTTCAAGCGGTGTTATCAATTGGTGCGTGGACTGCCGACGGATAAGACTATTATTTTGTCGCTGAGATATATATATATATCAGAAAAATTCGTCCTCGTCCGGGGTTAGCTTCATGCTACAGTCGGGTGGATGACAATTTTTTTCCTCTTTCATATATTTAAGTATGAAAAAATGAGCTTCCTATAAGCACTTGACAGCGTTTGTTCTTTGAACTAATAAACGCTAGCCGCATTGCCGATCATGCTTCATGAAACTTTTATATCCCCCTCCGCCCCCCGTATTGTATGTCAATCTCCGCTGTGCGATTTTGAGCGTAATCTTTTGTCAGTGGTCGAAGTTTTTATCGATTTCGTCGTAGCTATCCATATTTAGCGCTACTAAATCACTTCCTTGACCTCGTAATTTTTCGTGTGTTATTGTTCAGGGTGGCGTTTTCGCTTTCAACTCCCTTCTTCTTCACGGCTCCGCGCGTCTGCTTTTGCTTGCGAATTTGTTGGTAGTCCCTTACCGTCCTCGTCGACGCGAGCGTTTCGTGGGTAGCAGGAACGCGCTTGTGGCTGACTGCACGTCCTAACCACTTGTAGAGTGGCTCCTTTCCTTACGTAAGAGCTTCTATGCCGACCTCAGTGACTTGGCGACTCGTGTGATTTCAAGCTTGTTGGTTCACTTAACCGTGCCCACAAAAGAGATAGAGAAACGAAGAGGCAAATGTATGGGGGTTAACCAACGACGTGCCCGGTTGGCCGCTCTACACTTTGGTAGGAGGAAATGGGAAGAATAGATAAGAAGGAGAGATAAGAAACAATAATAAAGAGTCATTCATTCGCAGAGTCAGTCGCAGAGGAATGTCCGTTTTCACAAGCGTTCGTACAATCCAGTAGCGTTCGAGAAGGGCAGAACGGCATTTGTGGCCTTTCGCATGCAAGCATGCATAGGCCATGGTCCCAGGATTTTTTCCTCAACATGGCTAGTTTGCTTATGCCCGTGATCAAGTTGCACAGCCGGGCAGCTTCCAAGAGACATAAGAAGCGAACGGGATCAATATCAGGTGCCTATAAGAAAGAAGCTGGTGCAAAAAAAAAAAAAAAAGGAATCCTTGATTCCTCTGTTGACTGTTCATTTGATGCGGGCTTAGTGCCTTTTACTGGTGTCCTTGTCATCCACACCTTCAAGTTTATTAGTGTCTACAATAATCCGTCCGTAGTTAAAGCGTCGTCTACAAGTATAGCAGCACAGCCGTGGGATAGCCGTCACGCTCTGTTGAACGTACAGAAATACGCACATAATGTTCGCCGCGCGCACTTGGAGAAGCACAAAAGAAGCTCTCTGTGTGCGGTTGAGAAGGCTAAACTCCGTCGGACCCTTCTTTCTCGTGGCGCTCTAATGCAATTTGCGCTAGCAAAGACGTTCGTGGGACGCACAAAACACGCGGCCCTTCACGCATTCCGTTCTGCACCCTCTCCCGCCCCTTTTTTTTCGCTGCAGAAATAAGAGCCAGAAACGTCAGCGAAATACGGAATGCCTGCCTTTTCCTTCTCTGCGCCGCATATTGATTTCTTAGCCGAGTTTGACTGTTCGTTCGGGAACGAACTTTTTTTAGTATTATTTCGTGGTTGTTTCTGTGTTCCCGTCGTTGTGGGTTTCTACTGCCCGTTGCGTTTTTCTCTTAGTCGTTACGAACGAGAGCACATTTGCTCGCAATAGAAAACTAGCAGGGAATAAGAATAGCTCCTCTCTCTTCTCTTGATTATTAGGGAAAGGAAAAGGAACGGGTAGCGACTGAGCGCGCAGCGCTGGCATGAACGGCAGTGAGTGGCTGGCGCGGCGTCGCCCCTTTTGTGTTTGCGGAGGGCTACACTTAATGATACACAGGCGGCTAATGAAGCCCCGGAGTCGCTAGGCGCTTGCGCAAACCGCGCTCAGGCCAGCTCAGCAGGCGTGGTTGGCAGAAAGAAAGAATGGAGGAAGAAAAAATCACTCATTCTCCCCCACGCGTACACGCACCAGTTTTCTGCTCCTTTTAACCAGAGCGCTTTCGACGTTTGGTTTTGAGAGGGCCTGGAAAAAAAATAAAAGGAAGTAATACAACCACGAGAAGTGATAATTCTGACCTGGACCTCCAGCTGCACTCCGTATACATAATACGTTCGGGGCAGGTTCCTTCCATACTTATAGCTCCATTTTCTGTCTCTCTCTCTCTTCCCCTCTTTTTTTCTTTTATTTTGACAGACTGGTCGAACTTCGGCAGTCCGCGATCAAGCACTACCGTAAAGTGCCTAGGCAATCAGCTTTAGCTTTGCTCTTTCGAGCCTTGCGTACTCCCCTGGCTTGGCGCGCGCTCTGCGCGTATACTCCTAAGCTGCTGCTGCTGCCCACCGCGTTCTACATCTTAGTGCATTCGGCAGCGGTATCGGTTTTCCGAATATTCTTTTCTTCTTATCGAGCTGCGCTATTCGACAACTTGTTTATAGCTTAAACTCGGAGGGGGAAGCACAGCAGGGATCTTTCTCATTTTTTCTTCTGCTGGCCTCAGCCTTTTTTATGAAGTCCGCCTATTCCTAGTTCTTATGCCCGGGCTAGGGCCGTGCGGTGGTGGTCCATCTGCTAGTCGCTAACTGGGCAGAAACTTCCCTTTCATCGAGTCGGCAGTTTCTTTATTGTTTCCGATTACGTTGGACGTTATTGGCTTTGAACCAGTCCTTGGTGCTTCATCCGGCAGGATTCCTCTTCGGCTTCTGTAGACTTCGCTTTCCGCATATTAGATGAGTGCCTTTATGTATACTTTACTTGTGTTATTTACCGTGGGCTTTCATTCTTATAATTTTCTTTTTCACGTATCCTACTATATAGTGTATTCCCCTAGCCGAACCCAATATCTGCCTATTGAATTTTTATTATCTTTTCTGCATTTCCTTTTGTTCCGTCCGTTTATCTGTGCTCCTCGGAGTTGGCACATTTCGGTAGCCTTGTTCGTATTCTGAGTTCACTTTTTCTCGGCAGATAAATTTTTGAAGAAATTCGTTAAGTGAACGAAAGACGCGGAGCATAACCCAGCTGGTGCCAGTCACGATATTCGATCTCGAAGACCTCGGTGGTGCGAAGCGAAATGCGACTCTCGCTATTTGCGCAAGATATTATTCGGGCTTGCTTTTACTTATAATGAATCCGCACTGTCTTAAAATATGAAAAGCTTTCTAGCTCGCTTCTGGCGTTTCTCGTCAATTATTCCAGTCTTTACATAGGAGATCCTAGCCATATGAGCTCATTCTTATAGCACACACAGATTCTTTCCGGTCCATTCACTATCTGGTACCGAAGATATTATTACTTAAAGCGGTCTGACTTTTCTCTTTTGATAGAAGTATTCCATCCTGCTACGAAGCAGAACAGAGAAAACTTACTTAGTGTTCTAAGATAACTGTTTCAGAGCCTTTTAGAAGTGAAGTGATGTTGTTGTGACGTTGAAAAACCAAACAGGTGCCAAACCTGTGTTCCCGTCCTCTGTTATATATGCATTACGGTACATTAAAAAAAATAATCGCTCTTGCTCGCTTACATTCGAGAATGCACAACAGCGTTCGCGTATCGCTCTTACAAACAGTTTAGGCAAAACTGTTTCGCTAAAGAATCTGCGAGATCATTAAATAAACTTCAGATTCGGTAGGCGCGTATTGCGCCATGCGCCAGATCGCTAAAATTGAGAATCCGGTGTAAAACGGCCACCGTCACAAAGCAAAACATTGTAGGCGGGACACTGTACAGAGGGATCCACTGTTAAAGGGAACACCGGAGCGCGTGGTGTCTGCTCTGCGCCGCCGCGCGGCTGCAACGAGTTTGGCGCAGGCGCAGTGAGCGTAGTTGGCGGTGCTCTTTCGTCGTCTGCTATCGTCTGTTGCCGCGCTTCGGATCGTCGCGGAGAAAGCAACTTGCATGGTTCGTACTTGAAAGCAGCCAGTTTCCTTCCAGCTGGCTGGAAGGAGAGTCACGGGATTGATCTATAATCAGATAAATGTCACCCTACACACAAGCAGCAATGACGCTGCTGTCTTTTGTTCCCCTTCTTGATAGAGACATAAAGAGCTGCCCGCTGCAGAAAAGGTTAAGTGTGCAATTCGATTGCCACTATTCCACGATGGCTCGAGTGCCATACGATGAACGACAGCGTATTGTTGAACTCTGGCTAGTCAACGCGCTATTGCGAAATTAACGCAGAGGCCGCTCAAAACGGTTAATAGAATTGTTCAAGCGTATAAGAGCGACCGCCGCATAAAGGACGCTCCTCGGAAGTCGCGGCGTCGGGCCACGAGCCACGCGGGAGACCTTGCCATTGTAGCTGCTGCGGCTGACAGACCTAGGGCGTCTGTCCAAGACATCAAAGAAAGCCTTGGACAGAACACTTCAAAGACAACTGTGAAGCGCCGCTTGTATCAGGCAGGGCTAAAAAGCAGGACGGCTGCACAGAAGGTCCTCCTTCGCACTGCTAACAAGGACAATCGGCTTCAATTTGCGGAGCATCACGCAGGCTGGACGACGCAGGATTGGAAGAGGGTCGTCTTTATACGGACGAGTCCACTTTTACCACCTGTTGGGACCAGAAGACACGCATTTGGCGCCCTGACTGCACTCAGTAATATATACCTTTACATATAACGTTGCTCCTTGAACGGTTTTTTTTTTTTTTTTTTTCCATTATTGATAGTTGAAAACTCGTCCCTCTACTTCTGGGAATTCCTGGAACCGTTTGTAAAAGGAGACGATGTTCCATAACATAATATACAGTATCATTTATGGAGCCATACCTGTCACACGGAGCGTATCATGATATACAATAGGGAAAAACTGCTCCCAAATAACCGATATCTCAAGGGTACCTTGAAAAACGCGCGGACAATTTTTTTCTTCTAGCAATATATAGAAATGGTGGCTAATATATAATAGCAAAGATATCAGCGATGATACATTACATTTCAGGGGCCTCTTATGCCACAAATATAACAAACCAGCAACAGCAGTGTCATTTCTTATGGTTAAAGTTTTCCAGAGCTATCTGTAGTTTCATTTTGTGAAAAGCTTTGCGTGACATACGCTGAACTCTAGATATTGAGGGATACTGAATGTGGGGATGCAGCGTCGCTTGCACAAGAACTTCCAGTTTAATGAAAAGATCCACGACTTCCATTGCCTGATAGCGCGCAGCGCAGATCATACGGCGTGCTTACTGAACCTCTTTTATTCCATACTTCATGCACTGGCCGGAACACATCCAACGGCTCGCTGCAAGCGGACGGACAGTCGTCAGCGTGTGGGGCTGCATGACAAAGGATGGCCTCGGGCCTCTCGTCATGTTAGAAGGAAAATTCACGGCCGACAAATACTGCGACGTCATCGAACAAGTTGCCCTTCCTCATGCTGCAAATGGTGCTTTCCAGCCGGATGACTTCCTGTTCCAGCACGACCTTGTGCACACCGCAAAAAAAAAAAAAAAAGCAAAAAAAAAAAGTTCGATCTTCTGCAGCGTCACCAAGTGGAAGTTCTGAGCTGGCCACCGCGGTCTCCCGACTTGAACTCCATAGAAAACGTTTGGGGTGCCATGAAGAAGGCCTTAGCAAGTCAAGGCCTGCACGGGCTCTCCGCGGACACCCTTTGGAGCGCGGTAAGGCCGAATGGGAGCGTTTGAAGCAAAATACCTCATTCCGTGAAGCCTTGTATGCAAGTCTTCCTTCTAGAATCAAGGCAGTGTTAGAGGCAAACGGCGACGCAACCAGATATTTAGCGACGCACGGTTTTTTTTTTTTCTTTTTTTTTCTTTTTTTTTTTTTTTTTTTTGACGCATGGTTTTCTTGAAGCCCGAGAAGATGACGGCAATTTGTAGGAGCACATTTTACGTTAAGTCCTAATAAAAAGGTTATAGCGCTCAGTGTTTTGAAGGCGTACACAAAAATGCCTACCGTAATCAGAAAGGCACGATTTGTAAATGTAAACAACCTAAAACTTTAGAACAATTTGGCATGCTGCTAAACTTCCAACATCCACTCGTAGCTAAAATATCTGCAACTGCGGGAGTTCAACACGCTACGCATACCAATACATTTCCCCATCGAGCTTACCGCTGTGAATTCTACTGAATGATCTTTAAAGGCTCTTGTGGATTCTTTGTTCAGCATATATACCCACAGCAGTGAACCGAATATACATTAGCGCGCACGAGATGGCCACTATACACGCCGAAATACTGTCTAATATTGTTGTGCCCCAAAGAGACGTCCGTCAAAAATTGTCATATTTTCCTTGCGAGTTCAAACGGCAGACATATCTGCGAGGTAATATTTTGCCCCGTCTAATTCTCGTCCAGCCTTGCAACGGCTGGCTATCCGAGTGTGACCATGCAGCCTCCGGCAAACTTTCAGAACGCATGAACGGGTTGCTTTGCGACGATCCGAAGCGCGGCTGCAGACGGTAGCAGACGACGAAATAGCACCGCCAACATCGCTCACCGCGCCTGCGCGAAACTCGTTGTAGCCGCCGGCCGGTGGTGGCGCAGAGCAGACGCCACGCGCTCCGGTATTCCAAAGTATACACTAAGAGTTCCCAAAGTGAAACTCTTTTTTCCACTGGTGCTGAAACGTGATGGAATAAAACTGCAATAGTTTCACCTAACCTCTCTCTCGAGAGAATAAACATCTTTAAGGTGTAAATGCAGCTTTGGAGAGGCGTCCTCATTCCAGAATGCCTTGAGCTCGGGCCGCCTAACCTCTCGAAACAGCGCAGAAGTCATTGTGAAGGACACATAGTGGACGTTCCCCGGCTAATGTAGAGAACTTATTGCTGCCATTTCACGCCATCAGTAACTTCAGTGGCTGTTCGCGCCTGGCGTGAAGCTTACACCGTTGTTGATGTTTTGGAATTCAATTATGTGTCATGCAACACGTGTCAGTCGCTGAATGACTGCGCTACAGGTATACCTTTTGGCCACTTCGAGCTGGACGAACCATATTTGTGGTGGTCAACTTCGCCCACGTATTCGACCGTTTCTTTTTCTAGTGTAAGGCATATTACAGAGCTAGTAGTGTATTCGCATATGTGTATAGCGATAAGCACTTGTCTCCTGTGGCATACAGTTGTGTTTGAGCTTGATCTTACGGAACATGACATTCTATCGTAATAGTTCCAAGCAAATTTACGAACAGCCGTTTTTCTCTTTATCATTGATCACGTTTCGTCGTCAAGTCTCAAGGAGACAAAAAAAAAAAAAAAAAAAGGGGGACACACGGAGTACACCTTTTACGCCAGTGTCTCTTTTACGATTTTCTTACTTTCTTTCCTGTTCAGGCTCCGATAAGTCAGACATAGACTGCCTCTTTGCTCGAAGTAGCGTATATATAAGACACCATTCTGTTTGGCTATCCATCGAAGTAGCTCTTACGCACGCCACATGTACTACGTCCGGCGTTTCCTTGGCGAGCTTCGTGCTGCTTGCTTCGTTTTCGCTTTCTCAGTTTCGGTTCTCCTGGGCCAATATGGCATTGGGGACCGCTAGCGGAGCCAAAGTGCTCGCCGCTTTTTGTTCGGTCCGTCTCGTGCGGCAACACAAAAGACGCGCATGCGTGGGCCGTCGCGACAAAACGGCCGCTATCGACGTGTGGGCCTTCAGGGGGTCATATATGCCTCGAAAAAGAATAAAAGTATGAGCTTAGGAGATGGGGGGAGTGAGAGAGGAGGATGAAGAAGAAAACACGTCATTTATTGTCGCGGGGCTCACGTCAGGAGTGGAAGCAATGTGTCCAGGCGCCCTCAAGTTTCGTGCTCGGCCGTTATACCACCACTCTCTCCTTTCTCCGTTCGTGCTAGCCATGAAGTATTCGCTGTTTGTTCGGGAGAGCGTATGGCTTTTCGCCCTTTTAAGAATTGACTTTTGCCTGTTATCTCGCTTTTGTCTGACGACTGTACCGCGCGCCTGCGGTCTTGTATAGATCTAGAGTTTGTGAAGGCCCGCCGCTGGAATCGTCTGACTCGTGCGCATAGGTAACCACTTTTGGAGAGTGTATCTCTGGTTTGCGTGTTTCCGTTTCTTTTTTTCTTGCGGAACCCATCGTGGCGCCCCATCCACTGCGTTAGTCTTAAAACGCACAAGTGGGCGAAGGCCTCTGTGCATTTGCAGCTTCGTCTTTTGTTGGCCGGACGCTCCATGTGGGCTTGGTCCATCACTATGCGACTTCATGTTTTGTTTGCTCGCTACCGTTTCACTCGTTGGATGCTTAACACCTCCCCCCCCCCCTTTTTTTTTCTTTCTCTCTCTCTATCTCTTTCTCTCTCGCTGTCTCTGTATGTGTGGGCGGGCGGGCGGGTGCGCGGCGCTATTTTTGAGACGTTTTTTGCAGTATCCAGTGCTACGTTTGTAGAACGGTTTAGAGAACAGGCGTTTATTGCACGAAGGGCGCCTTTACAAGTGTAACTAAACCAACGACTGAATATTTTTGGTGCCGATTACTTAGACGAACATAAATACTCAGGTGGCTTTGCTACTTTGCTAGGTCAGCATCGTTTTCGTATCCACTATAGTCGGGTACAACTTTGGCAGGCAACGGCATTTACCCCTCAAAGGCGGATGCACACAAGCGTCGACCAATGGGCGCGCACTCTAGACTGACGTCATGGGCCGGACGGCCGGTGACCCCGACGACGGAGTACATGCAGCCCGCGCTTTGAGCTGGGCCTAGTCGCGGAGGCAATCGGCTGCCGCGCTTCGGTCATCTGGGCGGGGCGGGGGGGGGGGGGGGGGGGGGGGGGGGGGGGCTCGTCTCCTGTCTTCTTAAGTTGTACCCGACTTACAGGTACATAGGAAATACGAAATAAAATGATTAAAAAGAGCGTTTTGGGCGTGTGGACCGTATAGTCACTTTTCCTTTGTTTCTATTCTAACAAACAGACAGCGGATTGCTTACGCCGCCCTTTTAGCACCAGAGGTCATGTTCACTTAACAGCTCTTACGCAAGAACGACGCATTAGTCCGTGACGTTTGTTCCAGAGCGCTACTATCGCGAGATTTCATGTGAGGACCTTCTTACCCCCCCCCCCCTTTCCTTTTATTTCTGCTTTCCTTTTTTTTTTTTTTTTTTTGTCTTGTGAAGTTGCATATAGTTCAGTCCACAAATGGTTTCCATATCGAAGATACGTAAATCAATAGTTGGCTGCATTCACTATTTCTTTCACTCTAACGATTCGCCTGCGCCCTTTGTTTACGGAACCATTCATTCAATATGTCTAAAGTGTGTAACACCACGTTGCAACTGGAAGACAAGAAGCCTCCTGACCTGAGCTAACCGCTCAATCATGAGAAGTGGTTTAGGTAGCGTACATCGAATCCAAATGGAAACGCGGTCTGTTAAATGAAGTGTAATTTAATATTCATAAAAGGAAATAGACAAGAATCAAAAAGCATCTTAGAACAGCGAAAAGCCTGAGCAGTTAGAGTAGCGTACAGCTTAAATGTACAGGTAGGACACCAAGAAGGCAACACGATATCTCCTTTCGTGTCCTCTCTGTAAATCTGGAATCCTATAGACCACTGGTGCGCTACAGTAATCATGAAGCAATCAGCTTTTAATCTTCCTCAGTGTGATACGTTAGTTTGTTGAGCGTTGTAGTGTTTATATATATATATAGTGGTGGTGCTGGCTAACACTCCCAGGGTTAGTTATAGTTGTAAGACATAAATACCTCAGAAAGTGGATGGAAAAACGGCGGCGCGGTAGCTCAATGGTGAGAGCATTGCACGCGTAATGCGAAGACGTGGGTTCGTTCCCCACCTGCGGCCAGTTCTTTTGTAGCGTTAGCTACACTGGCCTAGCCAAGCCCGTTTCGCGCGGCACATCAAGAGCCGTGCTGCGCATGCGCAAGGATCAGTGATGTCACACGGCTTGCGCACCGGAGCCGGCACCTCTCGCGCACTCCGCCGCCGCCGCGCGCAACTCACCGCCGCCGGTCTGCGCATTCCAGAGGAGTGACGTCGTAGCCGTGGTAAACGCACTCGCTCGCTGTGCAGTCGCCGTCTGACACTGCGCTGGAGCCGCTGCGCTTCTGACTGGCGTTTGCCAGTGTGGTATAGCCATGGAGAAGGGGAGCGCAAATGCTGCTCAACAGCACAGAAGAACGGAGAAGCTTGACTCATCGGATCCCGAAGTAGTTGCCTGGCAATTAGCGGTTGAGCGTAGGAGACAACCAGGAAAGCTAAGAATAATCAGCTGAACCTTTGCGAACGCTACGTATATCCTGGCATAGCCGAGCTAAGTCACTGCAACTTTTTTTTTCATCCAGTTTCACTTTCATTAATTTACCATTTCTTTAATCCAATTAGTAAGTACAAGTAATTTCCCCTTTGTCGTCCTCGGTGTTGTTTGTTGGCTTCTTATGATATATATATATATATATATATATATATATATATATATATATATATATAATGTGTGTGTATGTGTGTGTGTGTGTTTGTGTGTGTGAACGCGAAGAAGGAAAACAGAGGCGCTCTATTTTTGTTAATCACGACCCTATAAAGCCATCAGGCAATGAAGTGAAATGCGAAGATTGTATATTTGGTCCTCACCAGCGGCAAGTTATCTTTTCGTCAACTTTCATTGCTCATTTACTTCTTTCTTTTGCAAATTTTAACTGCTGATTACCCCTATGCTTTCTTTTGTTGCATTGACTGTTGGCATTATGTGGTCGTGATTATATATATATATATATATATATATATATATATAGTGTGTGTGTGTGTGTGTGTGTGTGTGTGTGTGTGTGTGTGTGTGTGTGTGTGTGTGTGTGTGTGTGTGTGTGTGTGTGTGTGTGTGTGTGCGCGCGTGCGTGTGTGTGTGTGTTGGGCGCTGCACATATCATACATTTTTCGTCATACCTATCTATAGTTAACATGCTCGGCGTGCCGCCAGGCACACCTCTCCGGGCTTCATTAAAGGGCATCTCTCTCTCTTGCTCGCTTGAAACAGTTGCTAACGTGAGCGGTGTTGCTCACTCCATACTCGCGTACAGTGCCCCGTCTTACGCGCTCTCTTTCATTTTTGCGCGTACAGCTGACGCGTTAGGAGAATCCCCACGATAGCGTGACAATATCCGCTTCCGGTCTTGCCTGGCAAGGGTTATGCCGCGCAAATCTCAAACAGCCGTTGTTTCCGGTGTCGCTTCTCGTTCTTGCGTGGCCTGCGCGATGTTCCACTCCTCTGCGTCCGAGCGCGATTGCGCGCTTTCTGCCTGCGACACCCAATCGGCACGCTCGGTCTCGCTCTGGAGGCGCCACAGCACTGGTGGAGCTTCCTTCCGGCGGCTCCGAGAGGCTTCCTGCTTCCGCGGAAGCCACACGTGTGCGCGCTTCTCGGCGCGGTAAGCGAACAACCCCCCCCCCCCCCCCCCCCCCCGTACGATTGCGGCAGGAACCCCGAAACAGTGTGCGCCATGCGGTTTGAGAGGTGGTCGGGTTCTTTCTCTTGAGGTTTTTCACCTTCGTTATGTGCGTGCTCTCCTATATATATATATATATATATATATATATATATATATATATATATATATATATTGACACGTATACATGTTTATCTTTCACCGCGGTGGCCGCTTTCCACCGGCTAACAAATGTTAAACGTTATCGCTGGGCGCAGGACGCGCCTGTATCGGAAGTTTCTAGAACGTTATCGATGCTTCTTTCCGTTGCCTGTTTTCACCGACGCTTATGTTATCTGATTGTATGACCGACGCGAATTGTCTAGAACTTTCTGGAAGACACGCGGGCATCAAGGATTAATCTCGAACCTTCGATGACTTAGGTATAAAAGCCGACGCGCTTCGCCGCTGATCGGATCTTCGACGACCGCCGACTGTGTTCGCCGCTTTCGTTGTGCTTTGAGTGTAGCTTGCTTTTGTGGGCACAGGTTCGCCCAATAAAGAATCAGTTTCGTCATACACAGTTTTACGACTGTTTAGTTCAGCGTCACTACTACGTGACATATATATATATATATATATATATATATATATATATAATGTGTGTGTGTTTGTGTGTGTGAACGTGAAGAAGGGAAACAGAGGCGCTCTATTTTGTTACTGGACGCCAAAACGAGATAGCCGGAAAGGTTAGAGAGGTGAGATATCGCCAAGTTAACGTGCCTGCAATTGTTGCAGCACCGTCGGCTATAGGTATTGGTCTATGTTTTTGGGCGGGGTTCTCGGCGGATGTTAACCTGCTCTTCGCTAGTCATTGCGAGAAGTCTATGGCTGCAGCTACAAACTTCTTTTCGCTCGTTCGATCGTGTGCGTGCGTCCGCGCGGGCGCGCTCTGTAATTTTTTGGTGCAGTGTTCAACGGAATGCGACAAAGCGCAGCCGCCGATAACGCCAACTGTTGAGACATACATCTAGCGCCACAGGCACTCATCATTTTCTCACGGCATGTTCATGTAGAACACATTCTGGGTGAACGGACCGCAGAAGTGCACTGATTTCTTAATGCTTGTCCCGTTAGCTCGGCTGGCATTTATGCATTAAACTGTATACCCTGTGCAGATGCATCTTTGTAAAATTTTCTTCCTTAGCTTTCGCGTTACGCTCTCGGGCCGCGTTACTCTCTCCACACGGGCATGTATTATTAGAAACTTTTACCGAAAGTCAGGACTAACGCGTAACCTCATTCGCCCGAAAGCCACAATAAAGAGCAAAAAATTAAAACAAGTAAGCTTGCTTGTGAAAGCTGCCCCTATTACCCTGCCCTGTCGTGGCAACGCAGAAAGGGCTTTCAAGTTCTCGCTTTTCAGTGCTGGCGCATTATGTATCCTTCTACCGAAAATAGCTCGGCGTGGTAATCTCGGTCGACCACAAGGGCAGAGCGTTCGGTAAAAATAGCGTAGATCGTTTAAACGCGCAATTCATCCTCTCTGGCTCACTTTTCGCAGCGGTTACTGAGGTTCGCGAGAGGCTGTTGTACGGAGCAGCGCGTTCTCTTTATTCCCCTGCTCTGGTACCGCCGCATGGGTTCGCCGTACAAAGCATACATGTTTGAGGCTATTGGTGTTCTCTATTTTCGTTATCAGCAACGCTGCAGGAGTTGTTACGCCGAGTTTCCCCGTCTTGTCTTCAAATTTCGAGCTGGAAAAAAGAAAACAGATAATAAGCTTAAAGCGACGTGCAACATGAGCCAGCGAAGCTCTTTGGACGCCAAGAGTTCAAAACAATCGGGCTCGAAAAGTTGTTGTTTGCGAGAAAGGCTTGCGAAGTTTCGGCTGTCTTCTTTTGGGGCGCAGGCGTCTCGGTGTATCTGGTTTCTCTTGCGAACGTCTCGCCAGGCTGCGCGCGCGCTATCGCCTCGCGCTAGCTCATCCCATTTTCTCGGAAACTGAGTCGAAAGGGGTATTCACATTCCTGTTTTGCTAGAATCAAAGTTGGACGTCTTTCTGCGCAAGGGCAAGGGGGGGGGGGGGGGGGGGGATAACAACAAAAAGAACGTAAGGATGAGACTGTTCCAGCGCTTGCTTATATATCCTAGCTTTGGCGTGACTTTACGCATAGCTAAAACTAATACAGATAGTATATCTCTCATTGTGTATCTCCAAGATAACGCGCCGCCTCTCTACTCTGCCCCCGGAAAAATAGTAAAGGAAAAATAGTTTATTCGATGCGCCTAGTGGTATCAGATTAGTTTTGGTTATTTATCAACTGCTTTTAACCTAGTATATAATTGGCCAAATGCGAGATTGAAATTATAGGGGAAATAGAATTTAAAAGTGTTAGCTTTTCTGAGCTCGTTGCTCGGTTTTGCTCCTTATTTGGCGTCGTCCGCAATGGTGGGCCGATCCCGGAGATAGTGCGCGCTCTGCAGTTTGTCGTGGGTATGTGCCTCTGGGTGTGTGTGCCACTGGGTCTGCCGCCATGCCGTTGGGTATTTGCCATCGTCATCGTCATCGTACAATCGTCGTCACGTCATCTCACGACCTTTTCGTCATATAATCGTCGTCATCCGATACTTGCAATACAGTCGTCGTCATACGCTTGTCACCATCCCATTGTCACCATGCCGTTGCCGTCATACCGCCTTTTTTTTTTTTCTGTGTAAACAGTGAAGCGCGTCTACAGGCAATGTATTCGCGAAACCACCGAACAGGATGCTAATGTGTATCGTAAATGCAAAGAGGTTTTGCCTCCTCCGCATGTGACACGGATCGTTACATCTTGTCTCCCGTGCGACTCATCTACTACTGGACCCATCTACTACCATTACCAGTCGTGGTATTCCTCATTCCGATGGGGGCGGAGTGCAAAAGCGTCCGTGTACACCGAGTGCATGTTAGAACCCCAGGGGATCAGAATTATTTCCAGAACCCTCCTCTACGGCGTTTATGATAGTCCGTGCGTTGCATTGGTGCGGTGAACCCGGAATCTATTAAATCAAATCGATATCTTCGGCGGGCTACCTTCGCTGAAGCTTTCGTGTCCGCCAGTCTTTACTGTAGCAGTGTCTTTACCTCCTATAACGTGTGTGGGGGGGACAGCCAGCTTTAAAGGGCGTCGTGCGAACATTGCTCCGAAACCGTCCATCCGCTCGTTGGGTGATGTTCGTCGGGCCGCTGCTTTTTTTCCCTGTTAACAGTTCCAAGATGGGTACATTTAACACAGCTATTTGCTATGTTTAGTCAAGGGGAATCGTCGAGGAGGCTACCATGTCGCTAAACTGATTCTCTCTCACAACTTATCGCGCCGCTTGAACACATACAACTTTTTTTTCTTTTTTTTTTTCTTTTTTTTTTTTTTTGTAGTCGGCAGCTGCGGGCATTGAGGTCGTATGTACTGTTGAACTAGCGTTTCTGGCCATGTTCGTCGCGCTTCCACTGACGTTCATTTCGACAAGGCGTCGCCCTAGCACGCCCCCTGTGTGACGCCCGTGAGTCCTTTGTTCGAGCATCCACGGAGAGCGCATGTGAACGCTGTAACCAGAACCTCGTCACTCGTGGTTTCAGCTCGCAGACAGAAGTCGGTAGGTAGTACTTGTCTTGGCTCGATACGATGCCACCTAGTCCGAAGCACCCATTCTTTCGGGACAAGTAACAAGCAACCCGAAGGGAAATAGAATTTCCCTTCGGGGGGTCCTGGTCGTCGACGGGATCGCTCGGCCGCCTTGTGCCTTCCTCGCTCCTGCGTTTTATCCATCGTCAGCTATAGGCAAGGCAAGAGAACAACGCGTTGTTTCGCGTATGAAGCTCCCCTTAATTGCTTTTTTTCTCTCCTCCTCTCCGCGCGAGCGGAGAGAGGTGGCCCAATGCGTGGACGCGAACCTCATCTACCGCGCGCGTGTCCAGCCGGGCCTCGTCACCGGCGTAATGGCGTCTCGGTCCTCGCAGCCACCCACCGGCCCACGAGCGGCGGGAACGAAGCCCCCAAAGCCAGCCTGCCCCTCTCGGCGCACTTCATCATCCTCGTCGAGAAATGGATGCCCGGGACCTCCGGCACGTCGCGCGAGCGGTTCCTCCTGGAAGCGCGTAATTCCCCCGCGCGCCAGTGTATACACATTGGACACTTACACGTTCCTACGAAGGTGCTTTATGGAAGATCATGTCTGTACTCGCGTGCGTGGCATGCGCGTTACGCAAGTAATAAATACACCCAGGGTGGCGTGCCTCGGGCGCGCCGTGCGCAGACCGGTGACTTCGGTTTGTTTGGTTTGCCCACGTGTGTGCGCGTGGGTTGTGTGCGGTCAGCGTGAAGATCCGATTAGCGTTTTCTCGTCGGGAGTGCCCAGGCCTGGAGGTGGTGGTGCTCGTGAAGAATGGACGCAAGTGAGGAGCTCATTTCTCAGTATACCATACGGTGAGCGTGTTCCGCTAGGGAGGCGGTCGGTGCGTTCGCGCGAGGCAAGCGGGGTCTATTCATCATTCGGCGGCGGCCGCGTCCGTGGGTCTTCCGTTGCGCCGCCGCGGCGCGCTGACTTGCCGCTGTATGTATACGTTAACTTGCCGCACGCTTATATATGCCGGCGCACCGCATATCACGGCGATTTTGCGCCGACGATGGTTGCCATGGCGCTGCTAGTCTGGCGAGTTCTGCGCTTCTGTAGTGCTAGTGCAGCTGACGTACCATTCCTCATACGCTTATAAACCGGCCGTGGATCCCTAGGTTCGTCTTATTCGCTTATGCGTACTCCTATTTTTTTTATTTTTTTTATTTTACTTGTTCTGTGCGGTTGTGCCTGGGTCCCATAATTGCCTATGTTATGGAGGATGAACAGCTGGGAGTTGATTTTCAGCGTGTCGCATTTCCGAGCGACAGTGCATTTTGGTTGAAAAAGAAATCATCCATTGGCCTCATTCTTCGAACTGACAGCTTCTTTGTTAAGCAGTAATTATTCAAAAATAACATCAAATATGTATCGATACGTTGTATCAGTTGTGAGTAATTTCTCAGTGAAGAAGTCAGTGGGTTTAGTCCTTCTATAGTCTGTGCTATAGGTCATCCGTTGTACTCTGTCTGTATAAGCTACATTGTACATTCTCGCGGAGAAGAGCTCTTGCGGTGCTTTTCCGCAAGCGTCGCAAGCGCGGACAGCTGTAAGCACATTCGGTGCGGAAAATTTGGTGGTGGCCATGATCCCTACCACGTAGGCGTATCCTACTCCTGGGCGCTTTCTCTCACCGTTTCATGGCTCTCCACCCTCTCCCGTGCAGACGCAGAGCGCCTGCCATATTGAACGTCGTTCGTTCACAGTGCGCCCTTCCACGCACATTCGTATATTCAAATGGCACAGCGAAGCGCAGATTGAACTGCACCCAAAAGCCAAACGGCGCGCCAGAGGACGTCGGAACAGATGCGAGCAGCTGCTTGGATGTCGAAGTGGCCTGCAAGCAGTACGTGGCGAGTGCGTTCAAGAGCCATCACGTTCGACGTACACATTGCGCCCGCTGTTCGGCTGCGGAATTTCGCTTCTTTCTTTTCATTCATTCTTTTCGTAGGCAAACGTGTCCCACAGTTCTGTCTAGAACGGATATTGGCTACTTCCCAGAATGCAAAATCACGCATAAACTACAATGTCGGGGGAAAAAGAAGAGAAAGAAAGAGAAGCATCGTACGCAAATGCATTCGTCGCTTTCCTGTACTGCATGCCGTTTCTCGCGAAGAACGAGCTCTTATGAATCCGCCGTTCGTATACTTTGCGCACTGTGCAGCCGCCACTGCTCGCGCTGCTGCATATAGCTTTGCAGCATGGCTGCGTCTTGACTTGCCATATCCTGCCACGCCTTCCGTTCCAGAGTTTGTTCGGCGGGGCGCAGTGAGCACTGCTTTTCGCCCCGGCCATTTCGAATACTGGTTGGCCGTGCACGCGCGCAGTTTATGCGCCGGTGTGTCCACACGTCGGCGCCTTTCGCCTCTAGAGCAACGGGGCGGAATGTTTGCCGGCGGCTTCGCTTGTTTCTGCAGCTGTAGAGAAGCGTCTGCACGCTACACGCGCTGTGTTTCTTCGAAAGGGCGAAAAAGTGAGAGAGATCCTCAGGAAAGTCGGAATGGTTAACCTAAGTTATACGCCTGGCATGCTGTAGGCATAGGCGTTCACAGGTGTGCCGCCACTATAGTGAGTGGGGAAAGAGGTGGTGGCCTAACCTCGCGACAGTTCCTCCCCCTCCCCCCCCCCCTCCATTTTTTTTTTTTTTCGTCAGCTTCTCTTGCTCGCTTTAGCTCCGCACTAGCTAGTTCTGCGGAGTTCCCAAGCGTATGAAATGGTGCCTCTCAGGGATGTATTTTTGTCAGAATATAAATAGTAAACTACCGTTAATTATTCGACGTCCATATAACTTCACGATCGAGCGCAGTCGAGACTGTTCCAAGTTTCTTTCCTGGTCATCTACTGCAGGTGACACCCGGCGTTATATTCGACAAATCTTCGCTACCTTCAGAAGGACTCAAGTCCGGAGAAGATGCATTGCGCTAATTTGCCCGCCCTATAGGCGCATACCTATATGTTCAGTCGGCCACAAAAGTTTTCGGGACACTGGATTTGAGAAAAAGCTGTATTCCCGCGAAACTTCGGCACATATAGCCTCGTATGCAATGTTTCTCTCTGTACTGTAGTGTTTGCGTTCTACACCTTGATTCAATATATTCGAAGTACCATGCCTTAACATAGCAGAAATTTGCATTTGACGTGGAAACTGGGTCCCGTAAGCTTTCGTGGCTGACTGTACGCTTCGCGACAAAGGAACAGATTGACGACGCGTGCGAATGCAAGTACACCGCTCTTAGTCCAGCAAAAGCCATTTGCGACGTTCTGTTATGGTTACTTTAAGTACGGAATAACTAACAACACTGCCCCAGTTTCCCACGGTAAAATGTGGTTGAGCGCCGCCGAGTCGAGATGACTACCTTAATGGGTAGGCGTAAATTCCCTATTCACTATTGAGTCACGCTGACTACAGCACTCTACATAAAAGGAGGAAACACAGCCGCGTCTTGTTACTGTCGTGCTACCTCATCCAAACACTTATATTCAGTTTGATACGACTTAATTTCTCTATAATGGGGTGTACCTGCACTACCTGGTGTCGGCACTTTGAGCGGCGCGTGCTAAGCGGTTCGTCAGTAACTTCTCTTAGCCCTCCTTTATTGCTCTGCATTGTGCATAATAATAAAAACATACATTACTCTGTCGTCCCGTAGCGCGTGCATTTCTGCTCTGTTTTCTCCGGGCTGCGCAGTTCCTCTCAGTATATAGCGGCGACCAAACCGAGTGGATTTCTCTTCCGGCCGTTCCGCGATGTTTTCACTGCGTCGCACTTGCTCTCCTGCCTCCTGCGCCACCCTTGCTCGACGTGAGTTACGCGCCAGACCACCCTGCTCGCGTTGTGGCTGGCAGCGTGCACTGCTCGCGGCGATACGGATATCGCCGCTGCTATACCCCCGCCCGTGCGCTCGCGTTCCGTCACGTATCGCATATAGTACGCGCCACAATTGCGCCCCGTGTGTGTGCCTTTCGAGCTTCCCCATTCGCGTCACTGGCGCCTCGCTGCCCGTCCCTCACTTTCCCGTCGTTCGCTTCTATCTCTCCTTTTCTTTTCTTTTCTTTTTTTTTTCTTTATTATTAGTACTTCTGGATCACGGAACAGGAACGCAGCCCCCGTGGTATGGTAAGAAAGATGCTCCCATCACTTTAGCGGAAGGATGCCTGCGGGAAAGTAACTGCTCGGAATGGATAAGGATGGAGCAGAGTGGCCGCTTTGCTGACTCTTCCCGGTCAGAAGACGAGAACTCGCAGCTATATAGTGATGACTCCACGTGACTTACCAAGTTTCTTTTTCTTCTTGGGGGTGGTGCTCTTTCCTCTTTTATTATTATTTTTTTATCCGCTCCGTACTCTACTCTGTTGCGGTGATCTGCGGAGAATTGAAATAAAACACGCTGCCACGGCGGAGGCGTGCTGCTCTGCGCGGGGTTGTGGATTTTCACTTCCATAGCTGCCACGGCTTGGGGGAGAGTGATGTCACGTTTTCTCGTTATGGCGGCGGTGGCGTAAAAGAGCAAAGAAACTAGCTGGGGTGCGCACCACCTTTTTCTTCCGTGTTCTCCTTTAAATTCTCAACTTATGTATTGTTACGGGGAGAAACGTACGAGTTTGTGCCGCTGTGGGCAGTGTGTACACAGTCGAACCCGGATATGTTCCGGATAACAAAACTGTTCGATATATAGGTTATTCGATGTATTAGATAAAAATTTTATACAGAAATGTTCAAGGGGATTTTACAGCTGTTACATACACACAATAATTCGTAGGTTCGATCTATCCGGGTTGAACTGTGTGTGTACATATATTTTTTTTTATTATTATTGCCTGTGGCTGGTATCGCAATCCCGCCTCTCTGAGAAGGCAATATTTGAAGAGAGGGCATTACTAGCACAATCAATCACGATATCCTTCGCTAATTACTCGACATCACTTTTTGCAAATTTCATTTTCGACATTAGTACAGTTTATAGAGGTGGGCGGATATAAACTTTTTCGAATACCAACCGCATACGAATAGCGAGTATCGAGTAGCATTTCGAATATCGAATAGCCAACGCCGGCGCGTGTACGTATTTACGACGGGAATATTTATTTTGCTATGATTAGGTGCCACGCATGTACTGACTAGTGCAAGTAAGGCAGCTAAATGTCAGGGACAAGGCATCACCTTTAAACACAGTATCACCCTACACCCTAGCCTCCCAACATCTTTAGAGCCTGGTTGCTAACAAGATTTCCGAGAACGAACGGCTGCTGTACGGAACGTAGCTTTCCAAAAACGCTAAATAAATGGTTGCCACAAAAAATCAAAGGTTGTCGAGAAACAAGAAAAAAATAAAGCTGTTGGAGGATCTATGGGCTGTAAAAAAAGTGTTAAAGGGCCAGCTGCAAGGAAAACATCACTGGTCGTAGCGTAAAAGATAAAAATGCTACATGACTAGACTGAAAAAAAAAAAAAACACCAAATGATAGACTACAACACGCAGAACTCACAGGTTATCATGTAGGCATTCGCCGCCAAACCGAAAACAAAACTTGCAAGTAGTTCCTTTTCGAATACGAATACGAATCTGAATAGCTAGATTGTAATATGCGATTTATATTTGAAACTTCGATTATTCGCCCACACCGAGTACAGTTGTTGTATTTGCAAAAATTAAGCCGCTTAATAACGAAGTTATATTCACTTAGCAAAAATGCCGAGCGTAAAATCCGAGCCTCACACAAAGGCTTACACAAATGCCGCAGCTGTCGCCGTGTAGATATACGACAAGATACATTGCCGTTCCAGATGGCTTTTCGGTCTTCCTTCTTTTTTTTTTTTTTTTTCAAAATATTGGGCTGCCAAGTTGAGGTGTAGCCCTTACACGGGTGCGGCCCTTACACGAGTCTCTACGGTACACCGATCGCCGGTGGCGCTTAGCTACGTGCCTTATTGTTAGAATACTTGTGACAGAGGATAATCTTCGCTATCAGTGCTGACCTTCGGTACGCATAAGCGGTATGGAACTTATGGAAAGTATCAGAAATCAAGCCTCGTGTGTGCAAGCGGTGAAACTTCTCTCTCCATTTTATACAATGAGATTGTCGTTGTGCCAAAATGTAATTTGTCTCCCCCCCCCCCCCCCCCCAAAAAAAAAAAAAAAAAACGGTAGGCGACTCTAATCTTTGACTTAGGTTTCTCGTAGTGGCACTCGCACCTCGGCGTTGGTGTTCTGTGCTTTCGTGTGCGGTAATCAGTGATTTCTAATTGTTTCTAATTCTTCCAGACACTTCAGTAGCTCAGCTTGTAACTAAACTTATGCTCTGCTATCGTATCTATAATAAAACCATCAATTTTGTACTGTACTATTTTTTTTTCTTCTTCTGAATTTCGTCCTCGATCGTCTCGGGAGGGGAACCCGAAGTGCTGCGAAAGAAACAATAGTGTGACTCGATGCTCCCGCCACTAAAAAGGATGCAACTGCACCCCGCTATACGCTGTCATCGTCACACACTTGGCGCGCTGAAACCAATTGCAAGTCGCGCCTGCCTCGCCTGACCCTTTTCCCGGGGGGTATACTGTAGTAACTTATTAACATTCCCTGCCGAATGAACGTTACTCTCAGTCCGCGTGTTCGGTTGCCTTCTTCTCAAACAGCTCCTGTGCGCCAATATTTCTGCAACTTTGCTGACTCGGTAAATTGTTTCTTTGCTGCCGCATCCCATTCTCTCCTTAGATAGATCAAAGCGGCTTCCGTTGTGCTTCGGTAAAAGCAATTGTTTCCTGTACTGTCCACGTTGCTGACTAGGTCCTGACTCGTTACGGTGCGCTGTCCTGACTGAAAACACTTCTGTTTTTTTTTTTTCTCTCTCTTTCTTTTAGTTCTCGTTTACATGTTTGTTTGTTTTTCGGTGTGTCGTTTCAAAAAAATATATTTTGTCTTGAAATCAGTGGCTTCGTGGAATCGTCTTTCCTTATTATCAGGAGTCGAAAGGCGTCGGCAAAAGTTCACGAGGAATGACCGCACGCTGATGGGGTAAACGAAGCGCGAACTTTGTATTTTCTGCGGTTACCCTTGATTTTAGCGTATGCGGCATCTAGAAGTCCACCGGTCGTGTGAGGAAAAACAGCGCGAATAAATATGGTATATACTTTTTTCGAAAAAAAAAAATGCCCGTTCGTTTACCCCGTCACGTCGCTTATAACGTCGCAACTCATTGGTCGGGATGTATGATATTGTGCAGGATGTACTTTTCCCTATTAGAAACTGGGAAGCTCCATCACTACACCTTTCATATCTTCTCGTCCGGAATTATTATGGGCCGCTAGTACAGGTTTCTTTGCTGTTTGCGAACAATTACCTTTAGAGCTTTTATACGTGTGTGCAAGAACGTCTTCACCTGGAATTGATTAACGTGCATAGAAATCTAAGCTCACGACAGCATTTTTTTTTTTTTTGCATACAACCGCCATCGAAATGCGGCCTCTGGGAGTCGAACCCGTGGCCTCGTGCTCGGAAGCGCAAGGCGGTTTTACATGGAGGCACCGCGGCTGCGCCCCGTGTAACTTATTGGTAATACAGTCGAACCCGGATATATCGAATCTGAAGGGGATGACAAAAAAAGTTCGATATACAGGTAATTCGATATACAAAATTTTAAAAATATTTAGAGAAAAAATTGCAAGGGGATATTACTCCCCTTCGTTCGTTATACACAATAATTCGTTATATGTGGGTTCGCTATACCCGGGTTTGACTGTAGTTGAAAGATGGTGTACTCGGGCTTTCAGAAGTTAGTGCGATGAATCTCAGATTTTTCTTTCTTCTCTCTCTCTCCCTCTCTTTCTCTTCATCATGCGTGCCGGCATCATTTATCTTCCCAGTTGAAAAAAGTTTCTGCTCTAATCCGTAGAACCTAACGACTCTTCATTCCCCGCCTCCTAGTGGTGTGCCGGGGTCATTCGTCTACACTGACCGACGTTCACGTTGACTTCGTCTTCATTTATTTCTCTCTCTCTCTCTCTCTCTCTCTCTCTCTCTCTCTCTCTCTCTCTCTCTCTTTTTATTTCGCTGTATCGAAGGAGCCAGCTCGATAACGCCGTTGCCGACAGTGGCACTAATTGAGTTGCGAAACAAGAGGATAGCCGATAAGGAAAAGAACCGATCGAGCCGGAACTTGTGTTGCCAGCAGGGAAACACAGAAAGCTTGCGAGGAACGCGATCGCGGCCCAATAAGACGTAGCCACGGCTTCCTCATTTCGGCCGACCGTTGTCGCGGCCTGCTGCTGTCGGTATACGGCAGCGCGCACAAAGGAAAAGCTCACGTCGATTTATAGACCGCCGTGTCGGGAACTCTTTCGGCGCTTTCGCGTCCCTTTCCGTGTCCACCACCTTGGCATTCTCCCTTGGCGGGTGTTCCCTTGTATTTCTCTCTTTTTCCTCTCGCAAGAAGTTGTCTCCAATGCTACCTTTATACCAATACGCCCACTATATACTCCCTTTCCGCTGCGTTTGCGTATGCTGTTTGTTTTAGAAGGCACGGTCCGACATCTCTCGTTTTATTTGGCACCGAACAAAAACAAAAAAGGACTAATATTAATAGTATCACTGTCTGGAAGGAAAGGAGGGGAGAAAGAGAAAAGCGCATGAACGTCGGTTGATTTATCAGTACTGTTTCTTTTTCTGTCGCAAGCGCGCCATCTGGCGCCGGGATCCCGGCAGTGGTACACGTTTGCTTCTGCAGTGCTCTTATTGTCATTTACATATCTTTTATATACTTAATGCTCCCGTCGAGCAGAGCGATATTACGGTGAAAGAAACAGCTAGGGCGTAGCGAATTTCTTTTGTTGTTTTTTTGTTGTTGCTGCTGCTGCTGGTGGTGGTAGTACTGTTGTTGTTATTTATTTATTACGCAATAGAACTTCGCTGCTAGCACGACATATGAAGCCGGCATATATGCATGTGAAAGGTATACTTACTACTCATTCATCGCCAAATTATAGAGGTTGATGTGCCCAAATTAGAAACCCACAAAAGCAGGAGAAAATCCTTTCTGTGCTTGCTCTCTCGATGAGCTGCGAAATTTCTAAGATGAGGAAGCGTCATTCTCCGTCAAATAGGCGTCCTTCCGCACTCCTCTAAATGTACCTGCGGAAGCAAGTGTGGAAAAGAAATAAGAACGAGAAAGGTAAATGTTCAGAAACCTGCACAGCTGGTGGATAGGAAAGGACCTGAAAGGCTGATAAAAAAAAGGGGAAAAAAGAGTATTTACATGTATATAAGACGGTACGGAAGCGGGTGTCTGGAACTCGGCGACACCCGGCACAGATACCGTGTGCCGCCGTTACCCGGCCAATGGCAAAGACGCTGCTGTTCCGAAGTGCGGTAATGTCGCGATGGAACGTTCTTGCACACACGAGCGAGCGCCATCGCGACGACGACGACGACGACTCGCCGTGTTCGCGCATAACATTTGTCACACGCTGGCGGCACGTATATATAGTACTGCCTTCCCGCATTCGCGAACAGAGGCACTTCATATGTCGACGCGTGCCGTTAGAGTGCACTGCCTCCGCACACCGTCCTTCTTCTTGCCCCCAGCCGCCATCCCAAGGCGACCCACGTTCAAAGTCCCTTTTTTTATTATTTTTTTATTATTTTTTATTTATTTTTTTTTATGGAATGGCAGCCGCGAATGTAATGCGAGCCGGCGACGAATACGGCCGTGGGCATCTACTTTTTTTTCCCGTTTGAAATAGAAATATTCGGCGCGGTATTGCAGGTCGTTCGGGAAGGGTTGAAGAAGAATAAAAAAAATTGAGACGTTAGAAATGTTAAAATTGACGCTGAAGATAAATAAGGGGGCGTGTTTGGTGAAATGGAAGGGCGCTGGCTCTTTGCACGTTGTAGCCTTAAGGTGACATCGCCTGTGCCCCCCTCCCCCCATCTCCTCGTCGCTTCCTCGTGCCGTCATGCCCACCCGCCCACCTCCGCCATCTCTCTATAATATGACTCCGGTCCCTGCCATCAAGGGCCCATCAGGAGCGCGATGGGTCGTCGGAGGGTCTTACGAGGCCGGGAGCACGGTTTGCGAGTTCCGCTCTCGACGGCTGATATTTCGCGCGCGCGCCTGCTGCTTGAACCTCTCCCCACCTCCCGCCCCCGTCTCGTCGGCCGTGGTTATCAAAATCTCATTTGCGTGTCTCCGCACAAATCACGCTGCTGCCTTGTTCCCAAAAAATGAGTCCGCGGTGACCGATCGCGTGCCCCTCTCCACAGGTCGGCGCACCGCTTACCGCCGTTGACAATGTACCCACTTCTTTCTAGAGTGGCGATTTCCTGTCGCCGGGTTAAGCGGTCAGGTGACCCCTCGCTCTCACTTTCTCTGTCTGTCTGTGTGCTTGTGCGTGCCGCTTGACTTATAGAAAATCGTTGATTCTGTCATGGCGGCGCCTAAATATACTCATTGTTGTTTGGCGTCATCGCTGTATTTTATTCTCAATCTTACACTGTGTACATACACTGATAGGTCGGGAAGAAGCGTTAGTACAAGCATTTATATATTTTTAAAAAGCAAAAAAATAAAAAAAACGTCTTTGGCAGTGCCAGCTACAGTACTGTGCCGCACCTGCACGACACCGTATAGAGATGGGCGAACGTATATATAGAATGGTTGATAGCGCTGTCGCGAATGTCTTGGCGATGTCGCTACCTGCATGCTATAGATTCGAGAGAACATCTACGGTTCCTCCCGAGACGATATTGTGAGTGTAGAATGTGGCGTTAATTGCTGCTATGGCTCATCCCTCCCATCCACCGCCGCGCTCTCAGAAAAAGAAAGAAGCGATGCCACTCCACGATAACTTTTCTTGCGCGTCCCCGATGCCGCGGCGTCTTGGCACCGCGCGCGTGGCCGCGGCCGCACGCATAAGCGGCATCCTGCAGCCTCTGTTTTCTGCCCTGGTGGTGCGAACCAATTACGCCGTTGCTGGCACAGGCGGCGACGCGAGGGGAAAGTGGTCATTCACTCGCCACTGCCTCCTTTGCTGCTCGTGTTTATGACAGCGGCTTTTAATCAGTCCCGCCTCGAACAAAGCTGCCTGCCTGCCTGCCCAGCGAAGCATGCCGACGTCCGCGCTCTTGCACTTTCGTCATAAATCACGCCTCTCCACTCTCTCGCGCGCATTCTTCCCCTCCAGCGACTTGCAGCACGAGGCGAAGAAATCGTACATATACTTAAAGATGGCAAGATTGCTTCCCCAGTTCTCTCTCCCCCACTCATCGTTGTACCTCTTTTATTGTCCTTTATGACACCGACGCATATTCGTCGTAACTGCCTCGTTTTTCTCCTCGCACGAGATGCGATCTTCGAGGTCTTATCTCCAGGACGTTAAATGCTTGGCGGTAATTGACTTGCGTGAATTCGTGTGTATTTATGTTGCGTGTGCACTAATTCAGCGATCTCACTACATGTCGCTCGGAGTGTCAAAAAATGTGCTTCATCACTGTTAAGCTGCAAGTATCGACGAAAATATCGGTTCGCGCTGCGTGATGATCTGTGCATGTCCGGGATTCCGTTTATATTCGAAGCCGGAGCAGAGGGGCCGGCGGATCAATTCGATCTGCATCGCAGGGACCACCGCTTTTGCCTTGCGTTCCCTTTGTGCTGACCGACGGCGTTAATCTGTGTCAAATTCCGCCATATTGTCGAGTTCTTCATCTCGTCAGTCGTGATTGGCTCACGGGGCTGCTACGGGCTTCCTGATTGGCTCAAAACGCCAACATGGCAGAATTCGACAGCGTCCAGAATAACACCTCGGAGTATCTGCGCGCGTGAAGCGAGAATGGTCATAATGACACATCCGAATCCAACTTTGTTCGCTCGCTCGTTTGCTTTTCTTGGTGTCTTTTGACGGACAGCGGACTGCAAAAAATGTCGCGGTTTCGCCCGAAAGGCGCAGGATCGATTGCGATGCTTCGCCTTTCGTGCGAAACTGCGACTTGTAGGCATACTAACTAAATAAACAAGCATGATGTCACGCGCGCAAAAGCAAACATGAACACATTTCAAACAAGCATGATGTCACGCGCGCAAAAGCAAACATGAACACATTTCACTCGATGACCGTGGGAACTCATCAAAAACGTTGGAGTGAGGAAGTGCGGCAGCAGCAGCGAGAGAATTGACTTTCTTGCTGCGTCTCGCATCAACGTGAGTTAAGCCGCGAAAACACAGCGCGCGGCGGACTCCGTCCCCGTCGCAGATGGTTTTCAAGATACAGCGACCCGGGTGGGTGCGCGCAGCCGCCGGGGCCGCATACTAGGCGATATAGAACATGGCCTCTGAGAGCGAAGATTGTGCCGTGGACATCCGGTCAATTTCTGGAGGCCATGTGCTCAGAATATGTGGCTTATTTACTTGCCATTTAGCGCACTTTTCCGAGTTGAATGCGCAACCGAAAGAAGGGGCATGTGGCAAGCGCGGTGGTTCTGAACCGCTGCTGCCAATTTGAGTGGGAGCTATACTATACTGGGCAGCGTGCTGGCTTCGATGTTCACTGTGCTGGTCGGCTGGTGTGTGGCCTCATCCGTCTTCTGGGTATTCTGGCGTCCTTCGCGCGGCTCGTCGTCACCAGCCTTCGCTGGTCCATCCTTATTTTGTGGGTTGTTCCACGAGCGGTTCATTCGACGTCTGATGGGGTGGTTTATTGGACGGCAGATTGGGTGGCTGATTCGGCTGCGTCTGTCTCGGGGTGATCGGAGGGACCGTTCGATTCTATCATTGATTTCTCGACACGTCTAACTGTCTTGGCTGTGGTTCCACAGGTCTCAGAAGGGTCGTCGAATAAAATATTCGCGAGGAAGTATATGAGGACAAAGCCCACCACCCAAACGGAGGTTTTCAACACCGGGAGCGCAGGCGACTCTGGTTCAATTGTGGTTAGTCGCGATGGCTGCCGCCATGGCTTGTCACAGCGCCGCGGCTGGCCAGGAGCTCCGTGACAGTGATGATGTGTAAGTTAATGCACATACCCACCACAGGAGATTGGCCAAGAAACGGGCGGTACATTTAAAACACAATTGAAAGAATTGAACAAATAAAAGGCAATATTAGTGTTACAAAAACGAACAAAAAATAAAGCTTTTCCCAATTGCTTGACTAGCAATCAAAGAAAACAGGCCAGTTGCACTATAATTTTCATAAAGAATAAAAAAAAGTCGCAGTATCGCCCGAAAGGCGAAGCATCGATTGCAATAGCAAATTAGTGCACAGCTAAACGAATTAACGATAGTAGTTTTATCGACCGTATAAACTTATAAACATAGTCATACGAACTAAATTAACAAGCATGGTGCACGCGCTCGAAAGCAAACATGAACGCATCTCAATCGATGACCGCAGAAACTCGCTGTCAAAACGCTGTAATGAGAAGCTGGGCAGCAGCAGCGAATGAATTGACTTTCGTGCCGGCGCTCGCATCAACGCGAGCTAAGCCGCGAAAACAGAGCGTAGGGCGGACTCTGTCCCCGCCGCAGTTGCTTCAATATACAGCAGACCGAGCCGGGGCGCGCTTGCGTAGACCTCTCTAAAACCCCTTGATGTTGGAAAAGTAGCGACACGCTTTGATCTACGCCGCAACGCCCTCGCCGGCGCGGTCAACCTCCTCTTTTTCTCCCCCTCTTTCGCGGAGGCAGCGCATCCGCCACGCTGGCGCTGAGCCGTGCTCCCTCAAGGGCTGCAGAAGATAGCGCCAACCTTTCCCTTTCCCTCAAGAACCACTTACCACCAAGTTTCGCGCCGTTTTCGTGACGTCAGGGTCACCTGACGAGGTAGTCTCGAGCGCCGCAGCCATTCAGCGGGTAAGTAAGTGGTTCTTGAGGGAAAGGGAAAGGTTGGCGCTATCTTCTGCAGCCCTTGAGGGAGCACGGCTCAGCGCCAACGCGAAACTTGCTTTCGCGCGCCTTTAGTTTCTCCCGCTCGCCATGAGCAGTCCAAGTGGTGGTCGCCCTGCCGCTCCGAACGTGTGTTTCCCAAGTTTTTCCATCCTTTCGTAGGAATCTGAGATTCGTTCTCCGTGAAAATGCCTTGCTGCTGCGCGTTTCAATGCAGCAGGAGGCCAGAGAAAGGGAAAGCCTTATTTTATATCCCCCGAGGTGAACGGAATGTCGTGCGTCGGAAGCAGTGGCTCCATAACATCGGGAGAAGGGATTTCGCCCCTTCTAAGCACGCCGTTCTTTGCGAGGTGAATGTTGCAGCTTTCCTCATATTTGTGGATGAAGTTGCATGGAGATTTTAATGCTCTTCGCATAGCCAGACTCTTCGTTCAGTTTAATACAGAGCACCGATAATTGTGCATATAGTTTTTTTTAAGTGAATCGGCTGAAATTTTCGTTGACTCTTCGAGCCGTGACAAAGCTTTTTGTGTTTTCGCGCGTGCGTTAGTTTTCAAATGTATGTAATTTGTGAGTTAATGCCTGTAACTCATATTTTGTAGTTGTGTGCGTGTGTTTGTGTATGTGCGTGCTTGTGTGCGTGTATATGTGTGCATGTATGTGTGTGTGCGTGTGATCCTTGCGCCTGATACTTGTGAAGCCAAGGAACTATTTTACTCTTATTGCGTGCTTATTGTATCTTTGCAAAGTTTCAATACTGTGAGCATTTTTTTTCTTTATGTACTTTATGTTGCGAAGGCATGAACCGCAATATATAGGTAGATATAAGCGGTATTATGTATTATTCGCGCATGCTCATTAAGTACAAGCCACGCGCTTCTGATAATCTCCCTCAATTCTGATAAACTTGACATCTTGAAGTCTGTAAGTTAATTATCAAGTGCCAGTCTTAGCAGTTTCCGTGTAAGCAATCAGCCTTTTTTTTTTTTTTTTTTTTGAGAGAGAGACTTAGGTTACTCCCAGAGGTGATGGAATGTAATTTCTCGTCGTTTCATAGTGACGGAATACAGGCGCGTGTGTAAAGTTCTATGTTGGCTGTTTCGCAAACACAGCACGTATTTCGCACAGTGGCATTGGTACAAAGGCTTTTGGCCCACTCATTTTGGCGAATTCACTTTAAGTAAACTATCACATTTCTTCTTGGTTACCTTCTCTGAGCCTTTTAAGAGCGAAGATAGTGAACCAAATTCTCGTTTATACTATACGCTGCTTATATTGTATGCACCCAATACACCTCCGCGTTACGGACAACCCAAGTGGCGACGTAGAGGTAAACAGCTCAGCCACTGCTTGGTACTCATTTTTTCGGAGCGCTTCCGCTTGTATTCATCGAAGCGTCCTAAATGAATGGCACGACGTTCTATCGGAAACGTACTTTCGTCATGACAGTTTCACAAGGGATAAATTCCCATACAACGCTTCAAAGGGCCGAATAAACAAGCGCGCGCATTGATTCTAATGCGGCTGCAGCGAGCCACTGGAGGGTTCAGCGCCGCGCCGGCCCGGTGAGGGGGACAAATCCGAGGAGAATTGAGGAGGAAAGCGCGCGCGTGGGGGAGAGTGTCGCTACTTTCTAACATCAAGGGGCTTTAGACCTCTCTCCCCCCCCCCCCCCCCCCCGCGGAAGCCTTGCGGTCGGGTGCGCGCGACCGCTCGGGCCGCCCGGAGTGGAACGCCCTCGCTCCGGAGCGTTGCGCACGACTGGCGCATCCTTCCCCCTGCCCTCCCTTACGTGCACGAGATTGAGCCGCGATCGCCGGCTCACCTTCGCACTCTTTCACTCGCATATACGGCGCGCGGCGATTATTTTATCGCCCTTGGACTTTATAAGGAACCTCACGGTGACGCCGACGGCAGAAATCCGCCTGGAGTGCTTGAGGCATTTGAGTCGCGTTGCGTTTGCCGCCGTTGACACTTATGCACACTAAAATTGTGCACTGCCTGAGCAGGCCAGTGTTCACGACTGTAGCGCTAGCGCAATGTATTATACTCCCTACGTGGTTGCGGTGACAGCGAGGTAACACTACCCCCCCACCCCCGCTTTTTTTCTGTCACCACGGGCTGTCTCTGCCCTAATGTTCACACATGTGGTATGCCCTCACAAGCGTAGCATGTGTTAGGCTAATTTCGCCGATGTACGTCACCGGTAACTCTTGTCTAACTTAATATGCCTGGTCGCTTTTTTCTGATCCCTGACTAAGTGTGCGCGTCCGTGCTTATGACGGTCGTGCGATGCCGCTCATGCACCGAGGAAAGCTCTTCTTATATCTCGGTGAGGATGCAAGCGCCTTATCTCAGAATTTTTTGTTTGCTTATTTTTGCGGACCGAAGTACATCGTGTTTCTGGTCTGCTTGCAGACCCTTTTATTGCAAAGTTATTTGGCTTACTCGTTGAAACAGAGGACCTGCTATACGAACTTTGACGATGCAGCAGTTGCGCTTGCATAGTCTATCCTCTACTGCGCGTATATTTTGACTGGCATTACCGCAAAGCTCGAAAGTGTTCATCGGTTTTCTTCAGTGAAAGTGGCTCGGTCGAGCCACCTCATCACCTCATCAGCCAAGCAACATCATCTTTTTCGGCCCGTGCTTCACTTTCGTTATTTGTTAGTGTTTATTCCACCGTAAGTTCTGAGAAACCGAAATAACAAGAAAAAAACCAAACAAGACTTTACGTTTAGCCCTTCATAGCCCGGCCGTGTGGAGAAATTCATTAACTTGGGAGACGAACACTTATATAGAGCGTACGTTGCGGATAAACTCCTGGCTTGCGACACCGCCGCGAGCTTGAAATGATGAAGTGTCATTTCCGTGCTCGGTGAGGGCGCCGGCTAACTTACATACTCGAGCGCGCGCTGAGCGAAAATAGCGCTGTCCCCGAGCCCATAAGGCTTGTCTGTCGTCATTGTTCCCTTTAATGACCTTTCTTTTTTTTTACTTTTTTTATTGGTTATCTTCAACAGTGTCTGCCTGCATTCGCTTCATTTTCTGTCATTCCTCCATCATAGCGCCTCTTCAGTTTTTTTTTTTTTTTTCCCCCATTTTCTAGCGGCTGTCTGCATCGTCTGATGTACTTGCGTTCTTATGTTTGTCCTCTTGGGCAACAGCAGCGCCTGCGTAAACTCTGGAGGGTGGAGCTCGCTCGGCTGGTGACATTTCTTTGCACCTCCTTGTGTCCCGGCTAGCTCGTGGCGTTCCGCAGTTGGTTCTTTTGCTCATTTTGCGTTCACTGCTGCACCGGTGTCTGACAGCCGAGTTAATAACCATGGCGAAATCTGCTTAATTATGCGTCTGTTAACGTTCTGGTGGCGTGTACTCACGTTGTTGAAAAGGGGGAGGGGGGGGGGTAATCGCTCATGCGCAAGAGATTACGTCCCACTTGGCCGCGTAACGGCTAAATGTAGCGTATATATACGTATACAGCGCTTTTCATACGCCACTGCTCGAGTCGCCCTGCCAGCAGCGAACGAATTAGACAGTGTTCGCGCGCGGCATTATTGCTTCGAGTTTCATACTGTTTCTTTTGTTTTTCCCGGAAGTTTGCCCAGTGACATAAATTATTATATACACAATTACACGCGGTTTAGGCGATGTACATATACGTAGGGTTAGATGCCTGGGCCCATGGAGCTTCTTCTTTCTGGGGTTTTACGTGCCAAAACCAGTTCTGATTGAGGCACGCCGTAGTGGAGGGCGCCGGGTTAATTTTTACCACCTGGGGTTCTTTAACGTGCACTGCAACGCACGCACACGGGTGTCAGGAATCATATTGTCCTGTGGTCTCGTGTCATGAAGGACCACTGTTTGCAGTCTAGGGCCTTGTTAAGACCAGGGCAGGTCCACAAGAGAGCCTCAAGCTGAACAATATAAGCAGGTATACCCCCGAATGGTCAACGGAGGTTTTTTGTCTAGGCATATAGAAAACCGATGGGATAGTGCCGCCCCCACAGCGTATAATCTCCGCAATACCACCTCTCCTGGTGGGTGTTGCCACCTGGGATAGTCCACCACATGTTGTTATTAGAGCTCGTATGGTGCGTCTTAATGAGGTATTGATGCAGTTAGCATTCTTAGGTTTCCAGATTTCAGGTTTCAAAATTCGCGCCGGCATGGGTGGATAACATCTGAGTGACGTGAATCATCGGTATCCGACGTCACGGTGTTGGTGGTGGTGGTGATGTTGAAGCAGGCATGGTGTTCACGTGAAATACCAAAGCGTTCACGACAACGAACTCGTCCGTCGCCTACTCAATTTCACACGTGCGCCCACGTTCGTCGACTCCGGAGCTAGGTGGAAGGCGCGCACGGAGGTTTAAAAATATTTGCTGGAGTGGTAGCCCCCGCAGTTTCTTACTAGCACAGGTGAAGCCAGAGTGAAGCCAGAGTTTGCCTACACTTCTACCCTGAAAGAGGGCCGCGACAACTGAAATCGGCTCACAGCTCAATTCCTTTTCTTTAGTTATTGTAAATGCTATAGGCAAATTGGCAAATAAACGCTCGTGGTTTCTGGAAAAATGTTGCCTTTGGCAGCGTATTCATGTGTCATACAATTTAACAGGACGGTTTAGGCTTGCTTCTCAATCCAGTGACAGAAAGAAAGACGTCGAACAATATTAGTATGTGAAAACTGCCGCTCTACAATAATTCTTTTTATGCACTGGCTTTCGCGTCTTGGAGGCCACGAGCGGACTTCGCGGTAGAGCGATAGACTGGCGAAGCGTGTCCAAAGAAAGCATTAACAGGTCAGCATGGAACAGATGGATAGAACCGCATCCGATAAAGGCATATGTACAATGTAGATATAGAGGTTTTAAGGAAAAGAGAAGGATCAACAAGGGATAGGCAAAATGCTAGCGAGCTTTGCGTGTGGTGAAGTCCCCCTCGCCACAGGCAGGCTAGGTGACCGTTTGTAACCGCCCCTTTTTGAAGGGGATACCAGTAATTCATCATCGTCAAAACGCGAGAGAATAGCATTGTACGTGCACGACGCGTTTCTCGGCGTTCGCACTGACCGGCGCGCACCACATCTCGGTAGCCACGCGCGCGCACTTGGCGGTGGCGCCGCTAGGCGTCGCAACGTGTGCAAACGGAAGCGCGAAAGATGAGCCATGCATGCTGCAGTACACGTCTAATACATGACGCGTTTCGGGGATGGCAATACGGTGTATCGCTGCATTGCTTGCTTGCTGATCGCATTAACGGTGGCAGTCATTGTGAGATGGCCGGGTATCGCGGATTTTTGACGAGCTGATGTTAGAGCAGTCCCTGCGCTGTATTCGGTTATACTTGGTGCCGTTCGTGGGACGTAAGGACACTCGCATTGGCGGATACCAATAAATGGTGACGAAAACCCAGAGACAGACCGGTCTCATAGTCAACGTTTACTAGTGCGCACGTTCTACCTTTTAATGCGAGCAACAACTTGCGGAGCTATTGCTGGCTGAAAGCGTACGATATCAGAAATAGACCGCGGTAGCCGAGAGCAGCATGCGTGCAGCGAGCGAAACTGTATCGACGAAGTGAAAGGCATGCACTTGCTTCGAGGCACTTGCTCTCGAAGCTACTATACGTGCCCTAATCCCGACTCGTCGATTAGGAATAGTTCATGCTCATTCCTGTAACACATTGAAAATGTATCAGAGGAATAAAACAGTAAGCTCCTTTAATAGGACGCTAAAGCTCCTTTGTAGGACACTAAAGAGAAATATCACGGAAGATCGATAGATCAAATTTCTGGGACATGAAATGTATGGGCCTTGCTAAATATATCGAGGGCTTCTAATTAATTTTGGCAACCTGAGGTTCTTTAATGTGCACTTAGATCAATGTGCAAGAGTGCCTTGGTATTTCAGAAGCCCCATCGGAATGGGGCCGCCGCGACCGGTAATCAAGCCCACGGCCATAGCCACTGAGCCACTGCGGCAGGCATTGCGCTTTTCTCCACAAATGATGGTTTTTTTTTTTTTTTTTTTTTTTTTTTTTTAAGAGAGCTATAGTATAAACTGACTTGACCTTTTCTTAGTACGCCTTTAATAACGGTAATTAAGGTGCTTGCACCCTGATTTCGATGTTAGTATTATAGAAAAAACATAGACTTTTTTTTTTTTTGCTCGCCCGCGCTTGCCGCTCGTCTCTTGTATACGTATACTGTGTCGACAATTGTGCAGGCCTGTTCTCGATCATACTCGCGATATCTGCTTCTATTGTACTGCGCTTTTCCGTGCTCCATATATGTTATACATGGTACCTCTGTGTGTTATCTAGTGTGTCTCTATCTCCTCGCGGCTAAATTTCGACCCGGTGTACCGCCCCCCCCCCCCCTTCCTTTCCCGCGCTTATACATTATTCATTTGCCCCGTGCACGTTGAGATACAGAAAGAAGCTTGTCGCTCGCTGCAGCCGAAGCAATGGTTGACGGGCTAGCGTACAAAGCGGAGCGTCGGCGAATAAGATGCGTACGACGACGACAGGAGCGTCTGCTACGTGCGCTGTGTCGATGCGGCCACCGACTGGTGCGTCCCCACCCCTCTCTCTCTTATTGTATGTACAGGGTGTCTGTATACAAGCGGCAACCATTTTTTATCCGTTCCTGCGGCGCCCCCTTGTTCCGGTCTCTTCTTACTCGCAGGCCAGAGCATTTGGGAAGTCGGTCGCCGTCGTTCTTGTATCGCGCCGTTTCTCTTCTCGCCCGGTGGGCGCTCGTCCTTCGTCACGGTCGAATAGCCAATGGGACCAACCGTGCGGAGCCAAAGCTACAAGTTGATCGACGCATCTTTCCATTGATTTTGGCCCACTCGTATATAACGTCCTAGGCGTCAATTCTGGCATTAGTATCTCTTTTTTCCAATTCTTACTTCTTGTTTGCCGGCATCTCTGTAGGTGACACCGTCTTTTCGTTCGCGTCCACACTCCGTCTTGTTCTTTCTGAGGATTTCGGCCGCCTTACCAGTATATCTGGTCTGAAAGGAAATTTTAAAAGAAAGAGAGAGAGACATACTCGAACGGCGATATAATATATAGTAACGGTCGTTAAGCGCTCGTGTTGGACGTCTCGGTTGATATCTATCAGCCGAACAGAAATGGCGACCCCCCACCTCCCTCCCTTTTTCGTGCGGCCCTATCTGTCGGAGGTGTCAGGCGGCATCCCAACGGCGGAAGCGAGAGATTTTCACGCTGCTCGGTTGAGGATTCGAATCGAGCTTGTGGAGGAGGAAGAGAAACGAATCGAGCTTCTACGTATGTAGGTCGCCGTCGTTGCTTGGTCGTTCATCCTTTTGGTGTGGTTCTAGGTGTTCGTTTGGCTCTTGTTACTTCTTTTTTTTTTCCTTGTGTATATGTGTGCGCGCGTCACGGGATGCTTTGACGTGCCATAACTCCATCGCGCCGTGCTCAGTTGGTTCTTTCTAGTATCCCATCGGGTCTATTTCTCTCAAGTAGTCATTCTAGCGCCCCTGCATTGTTTCCCTATATTTTACTTTCACTACGTTCTAACTTTTTCTTTAGGGCCTGTAGCTTTTCTGGTCTCTCTCTCTCTCCCTCATTTTTAGTTATCTGCAGTAGAAGGAACGGCGTAAAATGGTGGTTGGAATCGGAGTGGCCAAGTTACTTTCTTTTATTTCCTTCTAGAAGAAAGGGGGGTGGGCGATGTGATTGCCTATGTTATCGCTTTCGAGATTCCCTCTGTTTAAAAAAAAAAAAAAATGTTGGGCCTGTGCTATATCACAGCGGTGGGAGAGCCGTCGCTTACTCCAATCTGAGTTTAGAATTCTTAGTGAGCATCGTCAGAAGCCAGTTGATACTTCACTCATAACTTGTCACACTTTCATAACGTTCATATATGGTTCAATTTGGAAAAGGCGCGTAGAACGAAGGTTATAGGGTATGAAAAGATGAGTAACACAGGACGCGTGTATCAATACAATTCATAGTGTCTCTACGTTGCCCCTTGTGTTACTCGCTTTTTTTTTTTCAAAAAAAATGATCATATACCAACTCGCCTAGCTAACTACTATCATCAACATTTGTATGACGCTGATGTAGTTGTACTTTGATTTTTTTTCTTTAAAAGTGACGCTTTATTTGCCTGAGTATGGGCTTTTCTGAATGGGCATCTGCGCCACAGCTACACGAGAGGTATAGAAAAAAAAATGTATAGCAACCATAAATGTGTTTAGACGTACGTTGTATTTCTCTGTGCACACACATGTCACCAACATTCTTTCTTCGACAAGTGTCACATACCTCGTTCTCCTGACATCACTGCGGACGTCTCGCACTCGGCGTCCGCCTGATTGGGACTTTGAATTTCTGCATAGCTCGTGAGTGGTGTAGTGCGTACGTATATAAACGTTGCACAGGATTAAAGTTGTGACCTCTGCGGGTCATAAACGTAAACATTGCGCGAGATTATACGTCGCGTAGTATGAAAACAAACACAATTGCACGCATCGCCGTTAGTTCTGTAGTATATAATTAACCGCTTCACAAACGAGAGCGAATCAGGAAGTATTTGCCCCTATTTTTTTAGCCAAATTATGGTTGTAAATGCGAAGTCAAAATATCCATTCCTAGCGGCGGAGCTTTCTTGGACCGGCCCGGCCTTGTCTGCCGGTAGCTCCGCGGCACGGCGCTGCTGTCAGTTGTTGAAGATGGCGGTCGTGTTTCACACGTCCACGGCGTACGAGCAACGAAGTGTGATTCGTTTTCTATGGAGCAAGGGACGAACGCCCATCGAAATTCACTGGGAAATGTAGCCCACGTATGGGGAAAGGCGATTTGCACGTTTTCGGTCGGCTGGAAAAGTTCCTGGCAGGACAGCGATTCACGTCCATTGATGAAGCCTAGACAGCCGTCCGATGGTCGTTCCACAGTTAGCCGGACGAATTCTACCACATGGGCATCTCAAATTCAGTGCTGCAATTGGACAAATGTCTGAAATGGCGTGGGGACTCTGTGGAAAAATAGTGTAAGGTGCATAGAGTAGTACGTATATTTGTAATTACCTGTATGTACCTTATTTTGGCTAATATAGAATAGGGTCAGAGACTTTCAGACTCGCCCTCGTAGATTGCAACATGTGCGTTTGATGTGCATATTTTTTTCCTTCCTCGACATTTTTTTTCTTTCCTTTTTAAAATAATTTTCGGCTGCAGATCGTGACGTCACGAGCATAAGTTGGCGCCGCCGGACGTCACATTTAATGTAGGCCCACAAAAAATGTTAACTAATTCCGCCGGCGTGAACTTTCCCGAAAGGCAATAATAATACACGTGGCCAAGTTTTCGAAAGTTACTTAGCAAATATTGATGCTCAACGCGGCGAACAGCGAGTATGAGTGTCAGCGTAGTGGTCTGTTCTTTTGATTTCATTGACTATTGAAAGTCCGATTCTTGGTTGAGATCGCCATCGTCATCATTGCCTGCACTTTGCCTTTTGCGTCGCTATGCCTTTTGCCTAAAAGGTACACTTTGTTTTCAATGTCACAATTGCTGTTACGTGGACCGTGGGATGTAGAACTCTCCAGGCTTCCTTTTCTCGCTCACATGTAACTACAGTAAATGCGCTACTGTTGTCACATCTAACGCGTACAGAGGTGAAGCGCGCCACTATGCCCTGTCGTTGCGATATGCAGGCTCGTCAGGAGTCATTTAAATGCGAAGCATTTTGACACGCATGTCATGACATGCGTGTCATGTAGGTCATGAAACAGCCGCCTACGTCTTAGTGCTCTCATGGTCGTTTCGTTAAATTATGTACCAAAATTGGTATAGTATGCCAAGAGTGTCTGACGAACATAAATGATAGGTCATGACATGAATGTCATGACATGCGTGTCATATAGATTATCAAACAGTCGCCTACGTCTCGGGGCTCTCATGTTCGTTTCGTTAACTTGGTTAAATTGGTTAAAATTGGCATAGTATGACAGGAGTGTATGACGAACGTGAGTGATAGGTCATGTGACATGCGTGTCATGTAGGTCACAAAACAGTCGCCTACGTCTTAGTGCTCATGTGGTCGTTTTGTTAACTTGGTAGGGTCCCCGCACACTGATTCGCATAACATCGATTCCCACTGGGCGTGGGATCCGCCGGCTTTCTATTCTCATCGCGCAGTTTATGTATTCCGTACTATATATAGTCCTTCATTTAATCACTGTTAAGTTAATGTCTGTTGTTAAATGGATATAAGCTGTCTTTTTACGTTTTCTACTGACCTGTTTACGACCACGTGACCCACCGCCGAGTATGCAACGGAGCGCGCAGCCGACCGCACGTTATTCGGAGTCCTTTAACTTCGCCTACATGCCTTATCGATTTACTTCGACCGAAAAGTGGTCGATTGTCTGCTGGAGTTGGCATTTGCTCTTTTGGGAATCGTGTTTGAATTGAGCGAATAAAACACTCGACGAAGTCCAAACCGCTCCCCCTGCCCCCGCACCCCACATCACGCGTGAACCAATGTCGCAAGAAGGTAGAGTTGGTTCGTAAGTGCACTGGAAGAAGATGCGCCTAAAATTGCAAGTTTCGTGCACGCATTTCTGCCGTTTACGCTTCGTGAGAGCCTTACAGTCGCCGCGGCAACATATACTTACGGAAAAGCGGCAATAAAACTTGTTTTCGATCTTCACCCGCCGCGGTTGCTCAGTGGCTATGGTGTTAGGCTGCTGAGCACGAGGTCGCGGGATCGAATCCCGGCCACGGCGGCCGCATTTCGATGGGGGCGAAATGCGAAAACACCCGTGTACTTAGATTTAGGTGCACGTTAAAGAACCCCAGGTGGTCCAAATTTCCGGAGTCCCCCACTACGGCGTGCCTCATAATCAGAACTGGTTTTGGCACGTAAAACCCCATAATTTAATGTTTTCGATCTTCATGAAAGCGTGATCAAGTCTGTTGGTACCGGTTATCTGAAGCGAACGATACAATACTTGCGGATTGGCGTAGCCTAGGGGAAAACGCTGTACGGAAAATAGCGTCAAATTCTTTTTATCCTCGGTCACTAATGACTTGTGCTCGTGAAGCCACGTTCATCGACGGCGTAGGGCACTCACTACTGCGCCCTTTTTTGCCCCCGATTGCTGCACGGGGACTTTACGGCTCCGTTCGGCGATGCCGCCCTCAGCGCAGCCGTAATAATAGTTCCCAGAAACTTCGCGACTTTGCGCTCTTGGAATAAAAGTTGCCGTGGAAAAGACCTTGCGTGCTGACTGGTATGTTAACCGGTGATGTTTTCCCTTCGCAGGCACAAACTCCACTATTGGGCGGCGGTGGCGGCGGCGGCGTTGGCGGTGACCGATATGTAAGTGACGCCACGAGAGTACCCTTCTTTATTAACAGTTTTTTTTTTTTTTTTCGCTTGTGAGGGAAAAATTCCCGCTTATTGCGCAGGCATGAAATACGCTGTGCGGAAGGATAGGTAGCTTGTGCTCTTTCAAGTTTACTGCGCCTTTAGAGAAATGGCTTAATATTATTTTTTGTGCTCGCCTTCCTCTAGCGTAGTCAGAAGGGGTATAGAAATTATTATAATAATTAAAGAAAGGACAGGAAAAGAAGTCCGGAAAGAGGAAAGGGGTAGGGTCTAGTACAGCACCATTTGCAAGGGAATTGCGAGGAAATCGCCGCAGAACATTAAACACTGCATTTTCTGTGCTGCATTGGCGGCCGACTGTCACGTTTTTCGCACGTTTTTAATGAGTCAGGACCGTGTAACCGGGATGGGGTTCTGAGCCTCGAAACACCCGCGGATTTTTTTTTTTTTTTACGCTAATATTTCTGGTCACCCTTGAAGCGTGAGTCTTCCACGGTGACGCTATACCATATAGTGTTGAATATTCCAAAAGTTCTGACGTAAGGACCACCCCCCCTCTCCCCACCGCTCCCGAACAGTTTCTTTCATATATGGCTTTGGAATACGTGGCCTTTTTCGTGCTGAAAACGCACTATACGATATGATGAAATTAAAGTATATTAAAGTATATATGATTAAATTAAAGTATACACTTGAAGTTTCCGGAGTACCAGACCTGTGACGTTTGCTAACATTGGAGGCTCGGTTTGTCAAAGCCATGGGTGTAGGAAAGAAAGGCACGTGGCGACTCCATTTTGAAATTCTCGCACTAGCTTTCCCGTGTACCAATGTCATGGGTCGTGGCAAATTTATGGTCGAAACTAGTTGATTGTTCGTTAACATAAGGTCGGTTAAATTGTATTCGAAAATAGACCAAACAATCAACTTTCTTCAAACTTTTTCCGGCACAGGAAACGCGCGAATCGAACATGAATCGCGTGAACCAAGCCGCATGACTTCATGTTTGACTTGCGCGTACATGGTAGTGTGTCCAGCAAGTATTTGCGCACAAAAGCTCCGTTACCTGCAGGGATACCGCGTGACGTGCTGAATTCCGTCCCGCTATGACGAATCCACGTTAGGCGGCCGATCCGTAAATTGACTGACAAACAAAAGAGATTTGTGTCGTGTTCAGTCGTTAGCTAGCTTCATATCGGGCTTCCTCTGATGCGCTTGAAACATGAGCAGGCTCACATTCGCACTCGTGCATTCAACCATAGCGCAAGTTGTCGCAGACTGCCGGCCAGTTCTTTTATGGGCATGCTGTGCGGTTGTTTCGGATGGTATACTGTCCGCTCATTTCGTCCCTTGTCGATGGCGTAACGTTTGAGTTTTTGATAAAACGATCAATGAGTTCAGTTGAGCAACCTGTCTGCGTGTATTTTGTGAAAGGTGTCCGAATTTTGAAACCTCTTTCCTTTTTAAGTTGGAAGCTTCCGAAAACTCGGCGTTCTTAGCTGAAGTAAGGGTTCAGACATAAGTGCCAGAGAAGTTCTGAAGAACTTTCGAGCATGAGTTACTTAGCAGACGTGAATATTTTTTGGCGTACGCAGTCGGCTCTGCAGCGCCGTCCATTGTGAAGGTACGGTGGCTATAGTGAAGGGATGGTGACATGTCTGAAGTGAAGTAGTAGTAGTAGTAGCAGTAATAATAATAATAATAATAATAATAATAATAATAATAATAATAATAATAATAATAATAATAATTGGCAAGAATACTGCACAGAGAGTTAGTGTGCTCGTGCAGGAAACATGAACTACAAATTAAGTAATTAACGTACTAATTAATGTTTACTCAATAACATTTCATTGTTTTCCTTGTACCAATAAACATATCTCCATGGCCAGAAATAAATGTAAACACGCCGTTTTAATTGTCTTTGATGTGGAATGGTGTTTGGGCTTTGTGGGGGCTTGGTCTTTTAATTGTGTGCTTCGGCTACTTCGTATGGGGATGCGTTCTCAAATTCGCTGGGTGGTCAGCTGACACCGAATTTATATCATGAAGTTAGTCTTGGTCACAATTTTATTTTTGACGCTGCCTATATCTCAGGTGTTTTCAGCACCAGTTCTTCTTGCTTTAACCCCACAAAGCCCAAACACCACTTCACATTAAAGACAATTAAAACAGCGTGTTTACATTTATTTCTGGCCATGGAGATATGTTTATTGGTACAAGGAAAACAATGAAATGTTATTGAGTAAACATTAATTAGTGTGGTAATTACTTAATTTGTAATTTATTTTCTGTGCTATCACGACTGTAAACGTCCTCCAGCACATCAAAAACGCCAGTACGGGCTCTAGTTTTAGTCATTAGCACATAAATTTGAATTTTTAGGCAACAAATTCAGCGTATCAAAAATGATACGTTGGGCTTTGTGGGGCTAGGTTGCCCAGTTATACCCAAGGTTGTTCCAGTAGGTAATTCAGTGTCAGTGACCGCCCAGCGAACTTGAGCAAGCAACAAGAAAACGAAAACTATCGCGCTATGCGCACGCGCGCACACGCATAGGCACGCGCACACACACACTTGCACACACACACACACACTAGATACCTTTGTATCTGCGTGGCAGCTGTTACAGAACGTGGTCTTGCGACGATTGTCCTCCTCTACGCTTTGCGGAAGTGACTCATTTATCTGTCTGTGTGTAATCAGTCTCGTTTGTATACTGAAGGCCTGCGCACTATATGCTCCGCTTATCAGCTGCGGACCCGCTACAGATGTTTTCTTTTTCGACCGGGGATGCGTGTGAGAAATTTTGCCTACCTTTTATGGCAAACGCGTATCTAAAATTAAATTTTTGAGTTTCACGTGCCAGAAGCAAGATGTCATTATCGAGGTACGCAGTATCGGGGGACTCCGCAATAACTTTGACCACCTGGTGTTTCATTAAGGTGCACCCAACGCACGGTACACGGGCGTTCTTGCATTTCAGCCCCATATCTAAATATGGCCACCGCGGCCGCGATTCGATCCCGCGCCCTCGGGCTTGGCCGCGCAACTCCAGAACCACGATGCCACCACGGCGGGTCGCAGGTGAACGTGCATCTTGCTTAGTTGAGGTGGTTATTTATGTGGCGGTTGTTTTCACCCATGGTCGAGGCATTTATTTAGCCGGGGTGCTCTGGCGATCTTACGAGAACACGAGTCGTTTGACAAAGGCTCTGGTTTGACTCCAGAGAGAACATGTAGAGAAGGAACCGAGATGGCGCGTAAGGGCGTGAAATCGCAGCTTCTGTAGATTCTTAAAACTGAAAGCTTTCCGTAATAATTAACGGATGCGCGCGCATACGTTTCGTGTACCAGTGTTAGACGTCCGTTGGAGTATCAAGCGAATTGAGAACAGCTAGCTGCTGCGATGAATGGGTGCAATAATGCGTGCCTGCATTGGCGATCAGAGAAGGAATGCCGTCTCCCCAGCAGCTGCAGCCCGCTCAGGTTGCACGGCTACGTGGGACCGAAGTAAACATCACGTACATTTGTCGTTATGACGTAGTCCTCCATGCGTTGCACGCGCCCTTTGGAGCTAGGGCGTACTCTTCACCTGACCGTATACTGTTTCATACGTGGTTTCATGGTGCATTGTTTGAGGTGTTTGCACCGGCATCCTGCTGGCAGGTCGTCGTCGCGTGCGAAGAAATGTGCGTCGCTCAACGTAGACATCTGTTGTCAGTGTTTCGAAAGGTTATAATTGGCATCGACTCTAAAGCTTTTAGCACGCGCGATGCGTTTCGCCACAGACGGTCTCGCAACGCGCGTCGTGTGCCCCAAGGCAGTCTCGCCTAAAGATGAGCTGTATACCTTATCTGAACATACCAAGCCCTCGGCACGCCGTGATAAGAGCCGTGTGTGTATTGCGGGAGGTCGGCCCGCGCACGCCCACGTCTTATACAATTCCTCCGGCCGTAGGAGAGCGGCGCTGGCGCAAGTATACGGAGAGAAAGTCCGTGGCTGCGATAGCTGGCCATCGTTCGAGTGGAGCACGCCGCGCTATCTTTTGTTGTCATGGGGACTGTTGCGCGACCGTTGCACGTTTAGTGGCGCACGGCCGTGGAGCCGCGATCGTCGAGACCTGTTATGCGGAACTGTTGACGCCCGATTCGGTGCGCGTGCTGCGTACGCGGCGTTGGTCGCCATGAACTTCTTCGACGTCAGGAAATGGTACAGTTTCGTGAGCCTGCAGCCGCCACCGCCGCCGCACGCTTACGATGGACGGCGACATCCTCGCGGCGGCGGTGGTGCACACGACAACTTCCGAGCGCCGCGAGGATACGTGGACATCGCGCCGACCTGCGACTCGCGCTGGGAATGGGACCGAAGCCTGCGCGAGAGACCCAGGAGGTCGTCTCGGCAGCTTCTTCGTGGTGCCCTCTCCGAGGACGCCTTGGCCGACGACGCTTCGTCGCAGCCGGCCACGCCCAGAAACTACCTGAGAAAAGCGAGCGGCGGCCAGCGCGCTAGCCCCGCCAGCGCGACGGAGGAGAGCCCTGCCGGCACGGATGTGCTCTCGTCTAGCTGGGAAGCCGGCACGCCCAGGTCAGAGAGAAGCCGGAAAGACTACGCCGCCCCCCGTGTGTCCGTGGACGACAGTGTATTGTACGAGCGCATATCAAGAGTCATCAGTGCTGAAGACATAGAAGTTGTTTCTGATCGAAAGAATTCGGAAGCAGCCCCTACTAGTCGAGGAAATATCACCAAACAGACCGCAACGCAGTGCCAAGAAACATTGGAACAGTGTGCTGCAGATAAGAGTGGCGAGGAGGTAGTAGACGTTGTTCGTGAGTCATTGCCTGATCGCAGAAGTAATGCACGGACTTCTGGGAAGTGGAGTGCAAAACTATTCCGGCACTCGGAAAGCAAGGCTGCGGTCTACCAAACAGTACAGAAAGAAAAAAAGGGAGCATTTGTGAGCTTGAGCCAGGAAGAGTTGCCAGGAATGCCGTCAGAACTTGAACAATGTAAAGATAGGGCACTTTCTGGGGACCTTGAACCTCCAGTGCCTGCTAAAAGTTGGGAGGTTAAGAATGCTTCAAGGACTGATGAGCAGGAGAGTTCAACAAAGGTTCAAGGCGTGCTTGGCATAGTGTGTCAACTGGAGCCACCCACATTGCAGGGTGACGATCAATCAAAGCAGTCCACATTGGCTCACGTGTCTTCAATGTCAACAGAGCAAAGTTCTGCGAAGCAACAGTTGCCATCTCAGTTTGAAGAAGCCCCACAACCATCTGGAAAATGGGGTCGCAAACTCTTTGGCCGACCTAAAACCAAGGTACGGAATGAAAGTCACAAAGAAGAAAAAGAAAAGCATTATTCTGGTGACAATGAAAGTTATAATGCTGATGTTTCTGTGAACCAGCAGTTTTCTGACAAGGAGGTTTCCAGGGACACAGGAATGTTTGACCGCGGCGCTGCAGCGGGTAGTGATGTGACCCTGAAGAACAACACAGGTTCAGACACAGGCTATCAGACACATCAAGATGAAAACTTGCTTGCCTTGGAAAATTCCTTGCATTCAGTTCCAGCTCCACCTGTCAGAAATCAGTCACTAGAAGAAAGGAACTTGTCATCCACTTGGCAGTGTACTTTAGAAAGCCCTGATAGTGTTCATAGGGTTGCCCACACAGATGCTCATCAGGCAAATGAAGTTCCCTTGTTCACACAAGAACATAGCAGGGAGCCTATAGTCCATGAAGCCATACCGCTCCATGCAGAGGCACAAGCTGAAATTATTGACAGTCCTACACCACCTGGAAAGAGTCCAGGAAGAAAGAAAGGATTCTTTAAGTTTCCTTCTTTCAAAAAGAAGAAAAAGCTTTCAGCTTCCAGTATTGAAGAGACTGTTCCACCTACTAGTGCGGACCCAGAACCTGTGGCAACAGAGCCTGAAAAATCACTGTCTTTTGATGAAATACTAGCAGAGCTTAGGAAACAACAAACAATGCACCAAACTTCCATCTCCACAGAGCCTATGTCTCCACTGCATGGCCAGCTTAAGAAAGTTCCACCCCCTGTACCTCCTAAATCATGGAAAACAACCGCAAACCTCAATCTCTCAACAGAGTATCAAGAAAACAGTGTGTCAGTTGATAAAGAAGAAATTCTAGAGCATGTTCAACCATTGCCTTTGGCTTCTGGGAAGAATAGTCTTCAAGCAAATGCTACTCTTCCCAATGAAGGCAGTTCTCCTGAGAACACTTTGCTTGCCAAGGAAAACACTGGTGATGAAAGCATGAGCGAGAACTTGCAGCTGCCTGTGAAGTCATTTTTTGACCAAGAACATGAACTGACAGTGTTGCAAGCAGAAAGCAATGATGCACTTTCTTCATCACCTACAGAATGGAGTTACTCAACCTTTCTTCGTGGCTATAGTGAGGACTTTGTGGACAGTTCCCCGAGACGACGCCACAACCTCCGTCTCTTGGCTGATGTGTCTGTCAGCAGTGATGCGTTGCCAGCAATAACAGAGGCCAGAAATCTTCATGTGTCAGACAGCATTAAATTGGAACAGAACGCAGGTCCCAAAGGTACCTTATCTGCTCTCAAGCCTGTCGACAGGCCCCTGCCAGTTGAGCACATCCCAGCCTCTGATCAGCAAGAATATTTTCTTTACAAACCAAGCACTGAAGCCAAGAGCATGCCGCGAACGAAGCTATTCAACTTGAAGGCAAAGAAGCAAGTGGAGGTTGAAGATTCATGCAGAGAGATTGTTGCTGCAGCCTGTGAGCGGTACGAGCCAGTTGCAGATGTGGAACAAAAGAATGAAGACTTAAGCATTTCAAAACTGTCAGCTGAGCCTTGCCAAGAGGCACAGGCTGATGAAAATCCAGCTTCTACTACCAATGAAGTTTTGCAAGAGTTTGAAGAACCCAGTAGAACCAAGGAACGGCGCTTCAGTCTCAAGCTGAGTTCAATGAGGAAAAAGAAAGTCGACAAGCCAACAAAGAAGCCAGATTCTTATGAGCAGCCAAGAATACTTGCAGCGCTACGACAAGAGAACAAGCCAAGGCTTCCAGTTGACAAGGGCAATATGATGGATGCCTATCTTCGCTCATTGGAGATGCAGCCAAAGTCACAGCTACGTAATCAAAGTGATGATAGCCTGGACTTGTCATTTGTAAGCTAAAGGTTCAGTGCTCTTAAGCTTAGCTTCTGTCTTTATGATTGCCATTTCACATGTATGTTAAATATGCGTAGCAACAAAGCTTATATTCACTTTAAAGTAAGTCTGGCAAGGTTGTGCAGCATTCAGGAATAAAGACTAAGAAAACTGTCAACAGTTGTGTGATATCTTTTTTTTTTCTTGCATAATAATGGCACTCTTATAATACACATTCAACAAGAGCCTCTGCAAATACACACAAGAAATTGCAGCTGTCGTTCTCATTACAATCACCACAAATGTAAATCTGTAAATGCAGGGTACATTACTTTGAAATCCCTGCTCTCTTGTACTGAGAAATTGAGCTAGAGGAAGTCGTTTTGGTTCCTAATCATTTAGCTTAATCTTAATCATTGCTTTGACCATTCACTTAATTAAGTTCTTGCACTTGAAAATCTGGACAGACTTCTTAATGAAAAGTATTCTTTGCAGCAGCAGTGTGATATTCCTTCCTCTTCCTTTCATGTTCTTGTTTTGCAGCAAACAAATGGGGAGGATGGTTGGGAGTTTGAAGAAATCACGCTGGAAAGGGTGAGGGTAATTGTCTCCTCTCATTTTCTCTCCATATCTTGGGTGGAGGTGCATTTTGCTGCTTGCAAATGTAGGCTGCTTTTCTTTTTGTTTATTCATACCACTATATATAAGTAATCAGTGTTGAGTGCAGCATGTCTCTTATCTTTAAACTCGCTACAGTTTCTTTGTCACATGAGCATGTGGCCTGTCACAGCTGTTGCTAGTTGTCAGTTGACTTTGGTTGATTGCAAGTTATATGAAATTTCGTAATGGTGTAACCTCGGCAGCCTTTTCTGAGTAAAACAGTTCTTTCTTTACTTGTTTAATCGAGCAGCTGAATGTTTCAGGAAAAGATAACACATAACATTCCTGCAGCTGGACTGTTATGCTGGGCTGGATTATCTAGCCCAGGCAGCGCTGAGGCATCTGTGGGCAAAGAGAAAAATACAAGCATGCATGCCTGCTTGTCACTAATGATAGTTTAGAGTTTTGTTTGTGTGCTTTTGAGATCTTCTTTATGGGTTAACAGTGAGAAATATAAACTCATGTTTATCGCGAGCACTGTTAAAAGCTGAGATGGATGTGAAAGATGTCAGCATCTTCATTATTTACTCACCTTGTAACTGCACTGACTCATCTGTTCAGGGTGGAGCTGGCTTGGGTTTCAGCATTGCTGGAGGCACAGACAACCCGCACATAGGCGAAGACCCCAGCATCTACATAACAAAGCTAATCTCTGGTGGTGCTGCTGCAGCTGACGGAAGGCTACAGTGAGTCTACACGTTCTCATTACCATTCACTTTCCATCATACTAAAGAACATAACTCGCCTGTTGTTTCCGTTTGTTTCTTCAGCGAAGACTGCCACATCATTTCGTTGTTCAGACTTCTCTCTGTGGCACATTGTGCATTGTGTTTCGCACCTGCCTTGGCGTGGACTGTGTGCTGTGTCCTCTTCTAAGTGTAAAGAGCACACTGAAGCAGGACAGGCAGTATAAATGGACAATGCACAGTGCTCTCTAACAAAATGTATTTTGTTTTTGAAGCTATAGGGGATGTCAGAGTGCAACTTTGTGATCAGCTTTTGTAATGATGCTTGCAGAAAAGCTAATTTTATCATGCCCTCTTGAATTACATTACACAATTAGATTTGTTTGTTTATTTATATAATATAATATTTATTTATTTATTTATTTATTTATTTATTTATTTATTTATTTATTTATTTATTTATTTATTTATTTATAATAGATGACATGAGCAGCAGATGCTAAATGTATAACCATTTATGTGATCTCATAGGGAGCAATGAACTAGTACATAAAACTGATGCAATATAACGTACTGCTTGTATTTTATTTTACACTTATAAAAAATGCTTTAGAGGTACCATCAGCATAGTATGCAGCAGTATCAGGAAAAAGCTAGAACACACCTTAAGCAAGATTACATGAATTTGCAGAACAAACTGCTAGTGAAGTACTCGGGCCTCTTAAGTGCACTCCAGAGAATAAACCACACAAGTTGTAAAAGTGCTCGCAAAAGTATAAACAAAAAAGTATCCTCTTGTGGGTTCTGGCTTGTTCACATTTAAATTTATGTCAGTGTACACGATGGCATTAAATTGTTGACTGCATAGTGCTCTCTTTACTTGCTCCCAGGTGACATCACCTGTTTCTGATCCACATCTCCAACACTCGCAGCACAATGCTTTGTATGACACACTGTTTAAAATTGTACACCCTTGGTGGTCTACCCATGCCTTATGGCAGTCGTCGCTGTCACTCTCACCTTCACTTTCTTTCTTTTAAGCACTGTGTGCTGGGCACTTACCTGTCTATAGGCATGTCCAACAAGAACTGCTTGAATGCCACTGTAATCCATGACGAACTGTTGCACGCATTCGTTAGCATCCACTCAAAAGCACTAGGAAGGCTGCAGCTTCTACCTTCAGCACCTGCTCACAATTTTCCAATAATACTTGTTCTGAAGCCTGAATGTAAGCGGTGTATCAGTATACGTGCCTTCAATTTACTTATTACCGCTTCTTTGAACCAACACGACTGTAAAAGGACCCAGCTGGTACTACGTGTAAGTGCAGCACACTGAACCGAATCAAAAGTCAAGATCACAAACGGCACAGAAAGAAAGGGTGTTACATAATGCGCCTGTTTTTGAGCAGAACTTCCAAATCCGTCTTCTAATAGTTTGCAGAGCACTGGAATGTGCTTCTGCATTATAAGCATACCTTCCTAATTCTATCACTGTGGATTGGATATCCATAAAAAATAAGTTATGACTGTGCATAGCTGAGCACTGGCACTTGAGACCAGTCCTTGGATGGGGAGGTGCCTTCCATCGCCAACACCTCATCACAAGCCCTTGCCTACGTCCCCTTTTTTTGCGTCCTTTATTTGGCTTTGCTCTGTTTAACGAGATATATCATCCTAACAGGGTTGCAAACTTTTTGTTGAGCAACCATGCCCAATCAGTTGCAGCTGAGAACAGTTGTCCCCCTTTCAATCCCAGAATTATTCTTCGCAGTTAGCATGGACTGCAGGCATTTGAACCCACAGGCACACAGATGATGAACCATCTTGGCGCGAACACTGGAATGTTTTGAATATTTTGTCTCCTTGCTCAACATATGAAGCGAAGACCTCTGTGCAAACAAGTTTCAAGTTCGTCAAGCATAGGGCCACTGTTTTGGCCAGGCCTGTTTCACAAAAAGGCACTTAGAGGCTGAACAGCGCACTCACACCTGCTCACAAAAGCTTTTGGAATGCATAAGCTGAAAGAAAAATAAAAGAAAGCTGGAATATTTCACAGCCAGAGCATGCAGCTTGCAGCTTGGCTGCGTTCTGCTCTTTACTATGGGACCTACAAAGTACACCGCTCAGCTTCAGGCTGCATGCTTTAATCATGAAGTTTTGAACTTTTTCAGTGTTCTAAATCTTTTGTGGGAAAGTGTGTACAGTCACTTTTAGGCATAGTGCTAGTGTTGTTGATAGGAAAACAGCATTGTTTAAATGAAAAGTGTACTGCTGGATCTGTAGAGCTTATACCACAGAGTAGTACCATGAATTCATTAATCTGCCACTCTAAGCATCTTTGCCAACTGAAAGCTCACACCCCCAGGGTAGGCCTGCCATAACCAAAATCTTTAGTCTCTAATGTCATCTAATTTAGCTTAGGAAGGCATGTCAGCAGGCAGGAAACATATTGTTAATCAGGCTAAAGAATCGTTATTGCAGAGCTCGATTGCCGTTACAATTGAGGTTATTAAAGAAAGCTTGTTAAAGTGAATATTGGTTTGCAACATGCTCTTATTTTCATGGTGATCATATTTTTGCAACTTACACATGTTTGTCATTAAATCTATTGATTAATTTTTGCAGAGTCAACGACATCATCCTTAGAGTCAACGACGTTGACCTCATAGACGTCCCACATTCCATAGCTGTTGAAGCTCTCAAACGAGCAGGGAACTCTGTTCATTTGGTAAGTCCTCAATAACTTCCACTCGTTGCTATATATCTGGTAGTTTTAAGCGAGCTGTAATTTTATTTTCATTGTTTCTTTTAATACAAAGGTACAGTGAATGCTTGTTCTGTGGCTTTACTTTATTTCTGCATTTTTTTATATTTTATAAAAACACTACAATGATTGTATTGATAACCTTGACTCATTGAATATTTAAGTGATTGTTTGTGTTCATATCGTTTGCTTCTTGGTCATAAATCATGCCAATATAAATTGACTATGCAGCCTACAAGCATATTTTATTTGCTTCTTTTCTTGTAATTCTTTTTTTTTCTCTCTCTCTCTTACGGCAGAGGACAATAATGTGAGCAGGCCATAACAGTTGCTTCTGTTGTAGTGCTGCACCTAAATACAAACAATCGTAAACACCAAAAGCAATTTTTTTAGCGGAGGTGAGAGTAGAGTTCTAAACAAGGCATGATAACCTCATATTCTTGCACATTGGGGTACAACCACAAGTAATACATGCAGTAATATTTGTAGCAATTTGTATAGGGCGCAGTCTCTATCAATTGAAGCTGTCAACCATTTGTTTTCTTGAAACTTGAAAGGTTAGGAAATAGCTGTTCGAACAAAAACTTCATTTTGATCAAGGAGATAAGTTATAGTATTAGTTATATGACAAGTATATACAACCTTTGTCCGTAAAGTTTCGAGACTGATTTATTTTCTTCTCTAGAAACTATTCCCCAAAACAAATGTTGGTGCGTATGTGTAGCACCATCTTTTTGGGCTAACCTGAGCTATTTATGTTAATTGCTGTGGTAGCCGCTAGCTGGCACTACATGTAGAAAATGCGTTGTCACTAGTCTGCGCATTCTACTGTGAGTGAATGTGGAGAGATGGACGTCCACCTCAAACAGCGAGTAAACATAAAATTCTGTGTGAAGCTTGGCAAGATAGACACGCAGACGTATGAGCTCCTTCGTGACGCTTACGGCAACGAGACATTATCGCGGGCGCGAGTTTTCGAGTGGCACAAGAGGTTCGTTTCGGGGAGAACGTCGGTGGAAGACGACACAAGGCAGGGGCGCCCTGCAACCTCACGGAAGGAAAACAACGTGGCTCGGATCAGGGATTTCGTACAGCAAGACCGCACCATTACACAGTCCGCACGCTATCGGATGCTCTCGACATTAGTACGACAACATGCCACCAAATTTTGCGTGAGAACTTGGGGAAACGAAAGCTGAATGCCAGACTTGTACCACACTCCCTCACACAGGCCCAGAAGGACACGCCGGCATCAGTGAGCACTGATTTGCTCTCTGAGGCAGAGAAGGATGCTGCATTCGTCGACAGCATCATTGCTGAAGACGAAATATGGCATTTTCAATACGATCCTCAAACAAAGAGGCAGAGCACCGAATGACGGTCCACAAGCTCTCCGGCATCGAGAAAGGTGCGGCGACAGAAGACCAAAACAAAGGCGATGCTGATAGTTTTTTTTCGATGCCAGAGGTGTCATACACCACGAGTTCGTCCCACAAGGGCAGACGGTGAATCAGGAGTTTTATATCCGCGTGCTGCAATACATGCGTGATGCACTGCGACGCCGTCGCCCTGACCTACGGGCATCTGGACAATGGAGCCTTCTCCACGATAGCGCAAAGCTGCACACGGCTCTCAGCGTGACAAAATTTCTCGCCAAGCACAGCATTACTGTACTTCCCCATCCACCATACTCGCCTGACCTCTCCTCACGCGATTTTTTCCTGTTTCCTCGTGTGAAGAGAGCCCTAAAAGGTCACTGGATGGGGAGCGTGGAGGCCATTCAAAACACCACGACAAAGGAGCTGACAGCTCTGCCAAAAAAAGCGTTTTCCAACTGTTTCCAAGACCTCAAGAAGCGTTGGAAGCTGTGTATAGATAGACTGCAAGGGAGACTATTTCAAAGGGGTGCTGCACAAATGATTTCAATGTTAAACGCATTTTTTTTTAATGGACTCACTCTTGGAACTTTACGGACAAAGGTTGTATTATAATGCCAGTTATAGTGCTAACTTATTATTACTAGTGTTAGGTTGTAATAGCCCCTCTACAAGAATTGCTGTTGTAGGTAATAATATATTGTGAAACTGATGACAACCTTACCTTACTCCACATGCCAGGATTGTCACATGCTGCTACAAGCTGCGACGTTTGTGGTCAAAAGTGCACACACTCTTGAGACACTAATGCAATGCTATTTTCATGATGAAAACTTGTTGCTCTGCTACAAAATTAAGGAAATATTTACCTTCGCTCCTTGTTCTGGTTGTCAGACTGCAATGGATCCTAAGCCACATTGTAATAATGGGAAATGAAAAGGCAGATAGAATGGCATCTGCGGTGCATACATTGAATGAACTTGAACCAATATCATTTGCTGCATCCAACATGGAGACAGCACTTCAGGGACGGAGGCGGAAAAGATAAAAAAACATGTGGTTCAATGAGTAGACAAAATCGTCTGTTTGGTGCAACATAAACCGTTTCTTACGCTTCTCAACAAACCTCAAAATAGAATGGTTGTTAGACACACTCTTACATCGTCTATGTCTTGAAGTGGTGGTCACACCGCATTTCTTATGTCATATACGGAAAAGACCCTCTTCAGATTGTGTACACTTTGGCACACTGGAAGCTTCTGTAGAACATATCCTCATTGAATGTCCACTATGTGACCAACATAGAGAAACAATTCAAGATCATTTTGACATCTTACATTGGTGTCCCTTGTCTTTAAATCAATTGCTCGGGCCCTGGGCCTAAAAAACTGTGAAAAACCATAAAAAACTGTGAAAGGCTTGCGCAATTTTCTTGGGGACAGTGGCCTTATTAGTTCCTTGTGAATAGTGCTATTTGAATGAGGTAATTTTTGTCTCACTGTAACGTCATAATGACTATGTCGTGTCATTGGCATTTTGTGTGCTTTGGTGGTGGTTCATTTTTCATCTAAATTTATTATCATTATAACTTTTTCGAGCTAGTGACTTATGTGTTTCTTTGAACTGAACTATTTCAACATGGGCAGAGAATACTCATGATTGTCAGGTCATGCGCCAACCTTGCATTATGCATATTTTGTATATGTAGATTTGTAAATTTATGCCAAGTTCTCTGTATGTTTGTATAATGCATGTAGCATATTTCTTTTTTTTTCACTCTAGGCAATTGATAAAGGTTTCGATTATTTCTATTTATATTGTTCTCTTGTACAACAACGCTTTTTTTACCCTTTTGTGTGTGTGTGTGTGTGTGTGTGTGTGTGTGTGTGTGTGTGTGTGTGTGTGTGTGTGTGTGTGTGTGTGTGTGTGTGTGTGTGTGTGTGTGTGTGTGTGTGTTTGTGTTTACAAATTCGGGAGAGCGAGCTCAGTAGCCAAACTTCCCATATTGTTACAGGTAATAAAAAACAACAATCTACAAACACTTCAGCAAAATGTCTGCAGGTTTTGCTTGAGTGGCAGCTACTGATTTCCAAGCAGTTGAAATCTGTTTATTTATTTTCTGAGTTTAATATGAATAGCTACTGCAGTGTATGTATGAAGACTAGGTTACTGTAATCAGAGTGAACCAGAGCAGACACATAAAAAGTAGTTACAACTGCAATTCCTATTTATGTTACAAGCAAAACGATAATGTAACAAATTAGCAACACTTGTTAGAATCATGACAATGCAGCATTCTTCAGAACTTACAAGCTATATTGTACACGCAAAAGTAACAGTTTTCACAGTCTTGCCTTTGAGCGCATGATTTTACAGTAGCCACTGAAATCGCATATTGATTTACAAATTTGCAGCACACTAAGTGCTGTTGATTCTTGTTTTCTACCAGCAACATGATAGTTTTTTCTCTTCTTGAAAGTGTGTAAATTTGCCTAATTTTTCTGCATCTTTCTAAGTAACACTTGTCATCACATGTTGCTGACATGGCCATCCCTTGCGCAGCTGGTGAAGCGTCAGCGGTATCCGGGACCCCAGGGGGCCAGCCAGCAGCAGCACACGCCACCGCAGGTGGTCGAGATCGAACTGATCAAGGGCAACAAGGGCCTGGGCTTCAGCATTGCCGGTGGCATCGGCAACCAGCATGTGCCGGGTGACAATGGCATATACGTCACCAAGGTCATGGAGGGTGGTGCCGCACACCTCGATCGGCGGCTTGAAGTTGGCGACAAACTGGTTGCTGTAAGCTCTGTTTGCCTTCTCTTTTGGGAAACTAGAAAATTAACAGCACTGCACTCTCTCCAGAGTGTTGACCAGTATGGCGGGACACAACTGAGCTGGGGTTGCCATGCAGACAATGGGTCAATGAAAAAGCAACCCTTTTCAATAAATAGCATATAGCTACAGACCTAGAAGCAACTCTAAGATAGATTATCGGGTTGAGCTAGATTGGTTTATTACACTAATAGACTAGTGGTGAGGTCACATTCAGTTGTCGTACCGGTTCAGAAAGCCAGAAAGTGAGATAGAAAGTGGATGGCAGCATTGCTTTCAAATTCTTGAACATCATGTTATGGCAAACTTTACCATTTGTTGATTATAAAAGAAGTTAATAACATTGCATTTAAAAATAAAAGAGAATAAAGAAGAGAGAAATGATGGTGTACACGACTTTGTAAAATGACCAAAGAGTCTGTGTTGCTGCATAGTGGCATGACCAACATTACGATTTGAATGTGGTATTGAAACGGGGATGTTTTGAATGCACTTGGTGGTGTTGCTCTGATGCTGACAGTATGCAGCTTCAAGTGGGTTTGGCCTGATAAGCCTTGTCAATCCAATCTGTTCCTTTATTTACTTCACAGATGAGCTATCACTAAGCGAGAGAGAGGTGGTTACTTGCTAGTTGCTGGTGAAACATGTCTGTGCAGATATTGCTAGCTGGCCTTCATGAATGATGTGCACTACTCCACAAAGTTATGATTAGAATATGTTTGCAAAGTTAAAATGGCCGCACTTCAGGTTGTAAGTAAGACCAGGCACTCGCCCTAGAAATGCACCTCTGCACGTTCAATGCACACAAATCACTTCTAACAAGGGCATACATGTATTTGAAGTACTCCACCTGCAGTATGCATAAGTGAAGGGGCTGAGGCTGAGTTAGAACTCAGATTTACTCAAAAAACCACTGCAAAGCAATTGTGTACTTGTAAGGGTTGCCATCAGACGACAACTTCACTCCTTTTGAGAGTAAAAACAGTGCATAAAATAATGGCAGTAGAAGAAGAGAGAACACACTGCAAATAGCTTCATGGTGTGTATTCTCTTTTCTTCTGTCTTTACCTTTTTATGTGCTGTTTCTGCCCTCAAAAGTCATGTTGAACTATCCAGGCCAGCGATACATGCTCCTGCAGTTCGCTTCTTTCTTTCTCCTTGCTTTAAGTTTTGTCCACAGCACACTGTTACTGATGCCAGGAGAGGCCATCTGCCACGCAATCATATGTTCCCTTTCATAAAGCTAGCAACAGTACTTGAAATGGCAACAAATGTCTTAAAATGCTACTCAATGTGTCAAAAGAGTGTAATGATCTGAAATGAATGAGCATCATTGTTTAACAGGTCAAACCACATGCTTTGCATTGAACTCACAACTCTATGTGTTCCAGTAAGAAAGAGCGACCTTTGAGACCACCGAAACAAGATTCATGAATATGAAAATACTAAGTTTTTTTCTTTAAATTGTGCACATGCTAAAATCTAGCAAACAAGTTCAAGCCCAAGGCAATTTGGTGAGATGGAAGAAACATGACCACATTCATTTCTTTTGGCTGGAAGGGGCCATCCTGATTTTGTTTCACCAGCATTAGCTGTGTTTTTTCGTCACCCTTCACTTTTTGTCCATTATTAATCCTTCACTCTTTCTGTCTCTAAAAATCCAATCGTTTGCTCAAGGACTTCTTTATGTGGTTCTGCTAGATGAACTTGAGTTCTCAATTTATGTTATTATTTGCAGCGTGCGGTGGGTTTTATATATGTATTGGTTATGCATAACTCGTTCACCGATTTTACTGATTGAATTGGCTACAGGTGCAGATCATGAAACCCTGCACGAAACTATTGATACTGCATGGTAGGGCAGCGCTAGCTATATAGGAAGCTTGGCTGTTTCATATACATTCATGTTCACAGCATAAAGAGAATGTATGTGGAGAGAAGAAGCGGCATGAGTGCCAACTTCATAGGCTGCTTTGTGTTGTGACCATATGGTGATCTTGTCATGTAGTTGCCAATTTTTTATGGATATCCTTCTTTTCTCATTCAGGGTGTGTTTTATTTACCTCAATAAAAATATAAAATGGATTTAGCATAGTTATCCTGGATTCATTTCTTGCCTTCAACTTTTCAGGCCATCTTTTGTGTATGCTTGTTGCCATGCAAAACATTTTGCCAAGATTTGTTCTTTGGTTTTGTAATTTGTTCCTCCTTATTTCTCACCATGCAACCGGTGCAGGTGGGTGACGTCAACCTGGAAAATGTCACCCACGAGGAAGCGGTGGCGACGCTGAAGAACACAGGCGACCACGTCATCCTGACCGTGGTCAAGAGCCAGCCCTTCTCGTTCATCAACCACTCCCTGCCTCCTCCTCCCCCGCCTCCAGTGCAAGAGACGCGCCTTGGAACACCCCCCCGTAAGTTTTCTAGGTCATCAACATCACTTTTTTGACCAATTGGCTACTGACACCTCGTGCACAGCACATGACACCTCTCAGGAGGGAAGAACTGAAATTTCTGATAGTTGGTACTTATTCATCATGGTGCATTGGGTAGCACACAAGAACACAAAAGAAGGCAGACAACAGCACTACTAACAACTGAAAAACTTTATTAAAGCCTATCTAAATAAACAGGTTTTAAAGAAAATTCACACAGGTCATGCATGTGCAGAAAGCCAGACAAAGAATGACAAAAGTGTGTACAGCAATGCAATTTATGTGCCTTGCAAGAAGTCTACTTTCTTGGAGAATAGTGCAACTGAGGAACAGCTGACACAATCGTCTGAGTTTTTGAAGAGGTGATATGCTTCAATAACTTGTTGCGTAATCTTACCCCAGATAACAATCCATGTTCCATAAATGTCCAAAGAACATGATGTTTTTACAAATACATGCCATGGATAATCTAAGACCCATCAGATTATGTTGCTGTAACATTGTAAAGATATTGCAGCTGGACATATGTGTCCTCCAATAGATGCTCACATTAAGCATGCACAGGTCTATAAAATATCTAGCGGATATTTTCCAGCTCACGCTAGGAGCTATACTTGTAGATGCCACAGTAGATGTGCTATCAAGGACAAATTGAATATAATGCTTGCAGCAGACTCTGTGTGGCAGAACGCCCACATAGCAAGGTCAGATACATCGCGTGCACGCATTAGTGCACACGCCCCCGACGAGGATGCGCAGCGTATTCATTCTCCTGGACCTCCCGCCTAGCACACTGAGCATATTAAATTACCGAACGTTTTAAAAGTAAATTGTGTCGGAAAATAGGCAGAGTATACATATGAGATGGTAGGTATACATATGAGATGCAGACATGACAGTTTTGAACTATAGTTTGAACAAATGAGAAAACATATTTCTCTCGTAGGAAGGAGGAGGAAAACCATTTATTTAGCACCATATACACAGAGCTTAAGTTCAGCGTGCGAGAGTCCACTTTTGGTCAGGCGGCCAGGAGACCTTGGGCCCTGGCGGCTGCATCTGGGCGGAAAAAAAGGCTTCTGGGGGGTCAACTATTCATGTGTGGTCTGCAAAAAGTCTTTGTCATGTTGTTACAACATACATTAGATGTCATGTGATCAGCAACGTAATGCCATAGCCACGGGTACTACGTTTCGGGGCAAAAATTCTATCAAGGTTTGCAACTAACTTTCGCTGTCTAACCCAAGCCTGTGGTTCCGCCTTTTACTTCTGCAAAATTTATAACTGCCACATTCAATGTGAATGGGGGAATTTGGATCTAGTTAAATAGAAATTTAACTACAAAACTTTAATTGTATCCCCTTACCGATCATCATCATCAGCCTATATTTATGTCCACTGCAAGACGAAGGCCTCTCCCTGCGATCTCCAATTACCCCTGTTTTGCGCTACGGCATCTTAAATAAATTTTCAATAAAACTTAATGTAGCCAACTGATATGATGTAGCACGTACATCTCTATGACGACTCTATGTCCATAAGGAGTCTTAATTCTAAAGTAGAATGAACATCAATAAGGCGTTGGCTACTTGATATTTGCAGAATACATGTTAGTAGGACATCCTTTAGATGTTATGATGAGAGGTGGACAAAGGAGGTGACCTGAATGTTCATAGGATATCGGTGGTTCATTGGGACTGTGCCAAAACAAGATACCTGTGCTGGAGATACCTCCGAAACGCCTATTTCCTTCAGATGCTGATATGAGATACCATTGTTTTGATATTTACATATTGTCAAATGAGCGCCTACTACTGTACTTTCTGGTGTATAAGACGCGCTTTTTTTTTCAGAATTTTTCGTATGTGCGTCTTATAGCACACTTATGAACGTTTTTTTTTTTTTTTTTTCGGAAAAACAGTCGTCAAAATCAGATTCGATGTTATGGCCACGCGTAGCGCGTGGTTGATTTAATTGCTACGGGTTCTGTGCCCGCTATTGAGGTGCCGGGTGCGTTCTTCTCATGATCTTCCCGAGCACCGTGCAAGGACGGAACAGCAACACAAGCGGCGGTGATATAATCTCGACCGGGTGAGGTGGGTCGTCCCCGCAAGAATCAGGAGACGACGATGAAGGCGGGCATCATGATGATGAAAAATAGAAAAGACTGTATTCACTTCATTGGTACATGGTTTTGACCATATCCGAGTCTCGAGCGGTTCTGTCTAACAGGGGGGCCCGGACGGCCTTAAATAACCCCTCGTGGTCTTGTGGTAGCCGATGTCTCCTTCGGGGAACTTGTGGAAGTGTCAGTCCTCTGTCGGGTGGTCAAGTTGACGACCTCCTCTCCCTCGGGTCCTCTCCCTTGGTAGCTCGCCTTTTTCGTCTGCTCAGGTCGTGCAGGTGTGACGCTTTCTCGGGGATGAAGGGGATTATTTCGTCACAGGAAAGGCGCTCGGGCTTGTTTCCCACATTTGAGAGGTACTGTTTCCAGGAAAATCATAACCACCTCTTGCGGATGAAGATAATTGCCCCGACACGGGAACGTGCGCAGGTTTGCTTTCCCACAACTGAGATGCAGAGTTCCAAGCCGGTCATAACAGCGGCAGAAACAGCGGCTTGGAACTGCATCTCAGTTAATCGCTTGCCGAATGCACAGGTGTGTCTTATACACCAGTGCAACTTATATATGTTTTTTTCCAGAAAAACTGCCATTTTGAGGGGGATGCATCTTATAGAAAAGTGTGAGTTATAGACCGGAAAATATGGTAATTTGCTTTGATTAATCAGGTTGCGTGTCCAGGCTGCAAAGAAGGCGTACTGTTATGCAACTGAAGAGTTATTTTTCATGCTGGTGTGTACGTGCCGTGCTTAAACGAAATAATTTACCGACTTTACTAAGGAGCACCAGAAACTCTGCTGTTCCTATTTTCGATGATGTAAGTACCATACGTGGTGGCGTCGCATGTATTCGATATAACAGGCTCGTTCAAAAAAAATTTGAGTGCCGTGGAGACATTTACATCACAAAATGCATTACCATGCTGGCTCTCACATGAAACTATGCGTTGCAATTCACATACAATGCACATTACCATGATGGCTAACAACCTCAACGCAAACTCGCTGAAGTTCACCGCAGCACTTTACTGAAAGTGTCGTACAAGCAGCAGGTTCACATTCTCTTCACACTTTTAAGAATAAAGCGATCCTCGCCTGAAAGAAAAAAAAAGACTGTATCGAGCAAAATGCCGAGAACACACAACCAGTGTGGTCTTCACAGCTTTGCAATGCGGAGATCCCCAATCCATGTGGCTTCTCGGTGCCATTTTTTTCATGCACGAGGAAATTTCTGAAGGTAAAGAGAGTTTTCTTTCTATCTGGCTGATGAACACTCCAAAACGCAACAAAATCGCATGGCCATGCACAGTTTCTTAGGTGGCAACTCCATCGTTCTATAAGCGGACCTGATCGCAGTACTACGGCTACAGAGGCTATGAACTGAGCATCTGCTCCAGCCTTCCTACGATGTTTTCTGCGCTCACTGATAGGTGTCGCATGAATTTCTGGAGTCGAGAATACAAGGGTTGGTTGAAATGTTTTGCACCTATGGCGTGAAGGAATCATTGCAGAATGGAAAACATTTTTCCTCAAGAGCAAGCCTCTTTCGTACTTTCAAGCAGCTTTCAACTGTCTGGGTGCTAGGTGGCTTCCCCATAGAGAAAGCCTGCTTCACTAGAGCTCAGCTAAGAAGAAAATTCAAAACAAAACAAATTAAAAGCATTAGGAGGTTTGGACAGTAGTAACTTGCATATTGCTCAGCGTAAGTCTTTGTTGTCCATTGCTGCCCTTACACTTCAAGCTCCACTGTAGCAAGTAGAGCAAAATGGTTCGATGCTCCTATACTGCCAAAAAAGTACCTTGGTTATATATCTGATATTTGCTATAAGCATACACTCTGATATCGGCAGAAAAGATATTGAGGTTTGAATGTACAGTCGAACCTCGATATATCGAACAGCGCAGTGATCACGAAATAGTTCGATATAGCCAGAATATGACATATAAAATTACATGAAAAACGCGTCAAAAATGTCTACAAATAATCAATGAACCAATTGTGGCACAGTAAATACTCACTTGAAGCTTCAAACAAAATATTTATTTATTTATTTCACTGAAAGTACTGCAGCAGTGTAGCCTGCTTCTTATTGGCAACCACGTGCTTAACCACGGCGTCTTCAACATAGCCCAAACAATCCCACAAGCGATAGGCCGGTGCCTTCTATTGTGCCACAGTAGCGGCGTACAAGGGCCAACACATCTACAGCCTCAGTTGAAATCGGGAGTGGGGCAACATCAGTGCTTGCGGGATCAATCTCGGCAGCGTCTTCATTTGGCTGCTCAGCAGTAACTTCCGCTGCGATCTCCACATCCCTCAACTCCGCCGTTGTTCTGGTGCTGTCGTCACCGCCAACGAAGTCTTCAATGCACATGCTTTGTGGCTCAGCAGCGACAAAGCGCTCAACATGCTCCAGGCTTCTTCGAGCTGGCATTCTTCTTCCATATCGTCCAATCCTGCCTCTTCGGTTGCTTCCTAGGAAGCTCCTTCAGTGCGGCCAACGAAACCCGCATGCCAAAGCAGATAACTGTTGTCAATTGCTTGACGTTATCCCAAGAGGCTTACAGCATTTGAATGGCACCCAAAAGGTCTATCTTTAGCTCTTGGCCCATCCGGAGTTTAACAAGCAAAATGTCGATCAGCCGACGCTTATAAATGGACTTGAAAGTGCTAATAATGCCCTGATCTAATGGCTGCAGCTGCAGCATACAACTGTAGTTAACACAGAAACCTAGTCTCAAAAGATAAAAAAAAGTTATTCCCGTGGGCACTTTGCTCAATGAAAATTTATTAGTCGCTGGACTACTCGTCCTCACCTTTGTGCCATCATCCTCACTATTGCTGCCATTGTAATCACTGCTGCAATCCCACAGCATGTAATTGTCCAGTGAAATCCTGTACTTTACAAACGACAACACCATGACATCACATGGAACAGCCGCCCATGCCGAAAACACCCAACCGCACACAGCCATCATGGAGGCTCTTTTCACTCTCCTGGTTGGCATAAGTTCACTGCTTTCCACCGCCAGCCACTCATACTCATGGCGGAGCAAGTTCTCAAAAGGCTTGCTCACACCAAAGGCAAGACCCGCACCTGCCCCGTCAAACCGTCAGGAATCACGAGCATGTCTGTATGCTTTTTCCGCAGCTCTGCTCTCACCTTAGCTGTGAGGTGACCTGGAAAATAGTCCAACATGAGAAGGTCGGGAATGTGGTCCTTTAGGGATATTTCCAGCTTCAGAAGCAGCACCAAGCGATACCATTTGACCACTGTGCCATCCGTCATCTAGCCTTTCTCGTTGAGTTGCACAACTACATCTTTGAGGAATGCTTCCAAAGGCATTGTCTTGCGCTTGAAGACAAAGCATGGGCCGAGTTTTTGGCAGTCTGCCAAGCTTACAGCATGACCGTAAACCAAAGCTTTTCAAATCGAGCTGTGAGGAACTTCACCTCGTGAGCTCCCTTCACAATCATTGTAGTGTTGCTTGTCATGTTGAAATACTTGGGAGTTTCATCAGCAATGCCTGTCTGGCCGAGCAGTATTGCCACGAGTTGCAGAACTTCAGAAACTGGCCATGGAAGATGAGGTCTTTCTCCTTGTTTATCTCATATGAACACTGGTGCAATGATTCAGAGAGAAACTTGCTCTCTTCATAAACTTCGATGCCCAAGCGCTACTGGCTCTGAAGTTTGTCCCGGGTATCCCCGCCTCTGAAGTGAAAATCCAGGCTTTTTGCATGACCATGATGCATGTCACTGGCAGGGACCAATCGTTCCGCCACCTGGGGCTTCCTGCTGGCAGAGGAGGACATCCTCTTCTCCCCCTTCGCAACTAGCTTTCGGCACTGCTCAGCGTCGTCGAATTCCTTGACTCGACGGGGCTTTTGGCAAGGCTGCAGCGTGCCTTCAACAATGGAATAACTGCAAGCCTTCCCAATTGCACCACAAGCTTTCGAGGTCTGCCAAACCATGCGGTCCTTCCTTAGCTGCCTGTGACTGATCTGTCACCTGCAGACGAGGGCCCCCACTCCGGCCAGCCCCCACTGGGCTCCCACCTGCTGATTCGCTTCACTTCTGCCATGGCGACATCTTCACCGTCTCCTCCCCCCCCCCCCCCTGTTGGCACGGAAGCTTGCTCCCTAAAGGGCTGCAGAAGGTAGTGCGAACCTTTTCCTTCTTCATATAGAACCACTTCTTCTGCCACAAGCTTGCCCTCCAGCTCCGGAAAGTGTCCCGACTTAGGCCCATGGACACCTCTGCGCTTGCCATCACAGCTTAAATCTTTGCGACGTTGCAACTGCCACTCTCACACCACCCCTTCAGAATTGTCGAATTTGCATCTGGTCACACAGTTGTTTGTTTCTTCGGCATAAACAATGGCAGCTCTCTTGAACGTTGCCACAAACGAGCGCCGTATGCTTATCGGACCCGAAGAACCCCTGAAGATTCACAAGACAGAATGGCATAACATGGCCAACAGTCAAACACATCAAAGAAAGAACCAAAGAGAAATGCAGTGTCAGCTCTTCCATTAACTATCGATACTCCCAGAAAGTGCCACCATTCCAAGTGTCTGTGCCACCACGATTGGAACAAAGGTCCTTCCATCAACTACCGACATTCCCGTGAGCGCCATGTGCATACTAACAGCTTTTTAAAAATTTAAGAATTCTTCTGAACAAGCACACAGAATCGCCGAATGCTATGGTTAGAGCCATAGAGAAAACATAAAATTCTAACCACACCATAGCATCCCTGATATCTCGTTTGTCGTCTTTATTGGCAGTTCCATGCTTTGGTTTTAATCAAGTTGACAACCCCCCCCCCCCCCATTTCAAATTTTCATATTTAGAAAAGGAAGTCGACTTAAAATCGTGTAATTACGGTACCCATGTGCCAGTTAATTGCTACAAGCCACTACTAGATGGCACTACTTACGGTAACACTGTTACAGTAGTCACACCAGTTACAGTATGATGTATTGTAAGATGATGCACTGCATGTTCCATTGTATCATCAAAGAAGTGCTGTTGAAAGCGTTTGTTCCAAAATACAACTCTCGTCCCTGCTTGACTTGATGATCACACCACTTGAGGTGTACTTTAACCCCTTAAGGGTTTTTGACGACCTCAGCTCGTCACAAGCGATCAACATTTTTTGGCTTATGACGGAACTGATATCATCGGTAGTTCGCCACTTGCAGTCATGCTTTGCAGTCATGCTTTGCATGTTGCAGTTGCAGTACCACAGTGGCTATAAAGCAAACCTATAGGCTCTGTGAAGCGTGCAGACACGAGCGTACAACAGTGAACAATGTTGATTGGTAAAGAGGCTTTTTATAGGCGCTGGAAGTGTGCGCAGAGAATGTGCGCAGTGGCAAGGAGGTGTGCCAGTGACGATGCATCAGCCTTCTTCCCCCTCAAGGCTGGTAACTTTCTGGCGGACGGCGGTTTGTGGTGGACCTGGGTAACATGTTCTCGCCAGGATCGGAATCTTTATTGGCATCACAATTTGCGTCGCTAATGTCACTTGTAACTCGATTGGCATCCGTATCTGATCTGCTAGTCGGGTCTGGCCCACCTGGGCTCTAGGGTTGTTCGCTTTCGATCACTGGTGCACCGGGTTCCCCAGCTTCGGTCTGCTGTGCGTCAACGCCGGGCTCTTGCTTGATTTCTGTTTCACAGGCGGCGAACCTCGAGTTGTTAGTTTTCTTGGCTCTTAACTGGTCGTAGTGCCGACGATGAAGCTCGCCATCTCCAGATTTGATGGTTGCCATGCGCCGGCCTTCCATCTGGCTCCAGTCCTGTAGTTCCTGTACCAAACAGAGTCTCCCACTTGGCGGATTGTTCTGGGGTGCTCGGTATCTGCGTGAGAATAAGGGCGGCATGACACGGTGTTATCCAACTTGCATCTAGGCTCAAAACCAAGTGGCATGAAGGCTGGTGTTTTTCCACTGGGCAGAGGGATGCGGCGATATTAAAGGAAAATTTAGTCCAATCGACCTTGCAGTGTGCCGCTAGCATTCTTGCGCAGTCCCAGCTTAGTCGTTCGCACTGCCCTCTCTGCTAACCCGTTTGATTGAGGATGATAAGGCGCGGTGCGAAGGTGGCAAATTTCGTTCTCTTTCATGAGCGACTGAAACTGCGCACTAGTGAACTGTGGTCCATTGTCGGAAACCACGGTTCGGGGCAGGCCAAACCTACTAAACATTGATTGAAATGCTTTGATAGTACGTGCCGCACTCGCTATCTTCATGGGGCTCACCTCTATCCATTTCGTATGCGAGACAACTTCGATGAGCAACATCTGTCCGTCAATCGGACCGGCATAGTCTACGTGCACCCTTGACCACTTTTCTCCAGTTTCCGGCCACAGCACAGGCTCCTTGGCAGGTGGCATGCTGCTACACTGTACACATACAGGGCAAGTGTTTACAACACGTTCAATGTCCCTGTCCAGCCCCGGATACCAACAGATTGACCGCGCCAGCTTCTTCATTGACGTCATTCCTTGATGCGTGTCGTGCAGCATGCGTAATACGGCATTCCGCACGGCGACCGGAATTATTGCTCGATGGCCCCAGTAGACAATGTCATTACTGCACACAAGTTCGTGTTTTTTGAAAAAAAAATGCACACAAGTCTGGATTTAATCCCAGTAATTTCCTAGGCCAGCCATCGCGAATATAGCTAGCTACTTGTTTCAGGGTGCTGTCTGCTTTTGTCATCCGGGCCAAATCACTTGATGACATCAGCGTGGTGTCAAGTTGTTCAGCGAAAAGTACGTACTCATGGGCGTCATCGTTGATGAACTCCACGGTACTGGCATCGTGCGGGCAGCATGCCGGAAGGCGGCTCAGGGCATCTGCTGCCTGAAGAGTCTTTCCTGCCTTGTACTCGATCTTGTAGGTGTACCCCCTGAGCAGTAAAGACCAACGTTGAATTTGCGCAGCTGCCAGCACAGGTACGGGCTTCTCTGGGCTGAAAAGTCGCAGCAGTGGCTTGGGGTCTGTAATTAGCGTGAAAGTGTTACCCAGTAGGTATTCCCGAAATTTGGTCACGCCAAAGACCACTGCCAGCGCCTCACGTTCAATTTGTGCATAATTCCGCTCTGCGGCAGTTAGAGTGCACGAGCGAAAGCCGACTGGCTTCGCCTCTCCGTTGACCCGGTGGTATAACACAGCGCCGATGCCGTAAGACGACGTATCTGTTTCTAACACGAGGGGCTTTCCTGGATCATAGTGCGTGAGGAACTTGGTGTATTTTATGAGGCGTTTTCTTGCTTCGAACGAGGCTTTTTGCCTTGCTCCCACTGCCAACGAGTGTTTTTCTTTAACAATTCATACAGCGGTGCAAGCACCATTGCCAAGTTGCCAAGGAATGCATTGTAGTAGGTGACAAAGCCGATGAATGACCGGAGCTCAGACACACTCGTCGGCCTTGGCATTCCCGATACAGCTTCAATGTTCTGCACTTTAGGCATATGCGGTGCCCAAGAAACTCGACTTCTTTCTCTTGTATTTTGCATTTGCTTGGATGAAGCTTCACGCCGTAGTCACGAAACCTCTGGAAAACTTCACGCAACTTATCGCAGTTATCTTGTTTCTCCGCCACTACAACGTCATCCAAGTAGACTTGAACGCCTGGTATTCCTTGAAGAATGGCTTCCATGCGTCTCTGGAAAATGGCTGGTGCGGACGCCACACCAAAAGGAGGTGGTTGAAGCAGAATAGCCCCTTTTGCGTGTTAACCATTAGAAGCCTCCTTGTTTTATCATCTAGCGGCAGCTGACTGTAAGCATCCTTTAGATCGAGTGTGGAGAACATTTCACCTCCGCTTAAGTTAGCGAAGATGTCTTGGATTTTGGGTAGCGGGTGTTTTTCCGTGTAGCACGCAGCGTTGGCTGTGACCTTAAAGTCACCGCAAAGTCTTCTTGACCCATTTTTTTTTACTACTGGCACAAGGGGCGTTACCAGTCAGAGCAAGCAACTGGTGTCAAAATTCCAGTCTCAACGAGACGTTCTATTTCTCGGCTTACTGCTTCTCTCATTGCATAAGGCACGGCACGCGCCTTAAGAAAACGAGGTACGGCACCTTCGCGCAAGCGCAACTCAAGGGGTGGCCCTTTAATTACACCTAGCTCCTCAGAGAATAAATCTTGAATCTCGCCTAATAATTGCCGCACTAGTAACGCGTCCTTAGAAGAGGACGGCTTACCGGGGGCGGCCTTGATTCCGACGGCAAGCACCTGCTTTCCGTGCCGTTCGAAGGCCTTGATGACATCCCGTCCGCACAAATTAGGCCCAGAGCATCCCAATACTACCAAGGTAGCTTCCAGAGTGGTCCCGCCGTATGTTACCGAGACGTTCAGTTGACCCTTCATGGGAAGTTGTCCGAGAAACAGGTCACTTGCAAGGTAGTCTTCTGGAGCAGAGACCAGAGGTGACGCTACTTGGTGTAGGTGGGCCATGTGATGATCGTTACAGGAGAACCTGTGTCTACTTGCATTCGGAGAGCCACGCCATTCCATTCCATGGTACAAAAAAGTGGTTGAACCATGTTCACGGACGCCGCTCGCAAGTTGAGCAGGAATTGTTCATAGTCGTCATTGTCCGACCATTGTCCTTCACAGTGGGCTACTCTGTGCTGCTGATACTGGTGCTGCTGGCACACCCTTGCCTCTTACAATTGAAACATTTAGCATGACGGAACTTGCATTTTCCCGCTGTATGACCACTTGTGCCGCAGCATGTGCTTCCCTTCATGCCACCTGTCTTGCCTGTTCGCAGCCTCTCGCAGTGACGGAAATCTGCTTGGCTGGCATTTCCTCTTCATCATAAGCATAGCGTGCACGTTGCCTGTATCTTGGGCGCTCGCCATCTCGTCTACATTTGCAGCCGCCATCTCTGCAGCGCGTGCTGCCTTTTCCGCCTCCCTCAGCGTGACTTCCGTTTTTGCCAACAGTTTCCGACGCACATTCACGTCGCGCAGCCCACAGACAATGCGGTCCCTTAGCATCCTGTCGAGGGCATCACCGAAATTACACCTGCTTGCAATCTTTCGTATCTCCACTATGAATTCGTTTGCAGACTCTCCTGCAAGCTGATTCCTTGTTAAGAACTTGTACGATTCTACAATTTCGTTACATGTCGGAGCAAATCGCTCACCGAGGAACTTCACGGCATCGTCGTATTTCAGGTCCTGTATCTTCACCGGCACGCAGCGCGCAGCCAATATATCCATTGTCCTTGTGCTCAAAGCAGTGATCACAATCGCCCTGCGCTTCTTCCTGTCCGTGACGCCGTGAACCTCGAAGTATGCTTCCAAACGCAGCTTGTAAGCCTCCCAGTTGTCCGCCTCCTCATCAGAAGATGGTGGTCATCCCCCGTGCGCAGCCATGGTCGCAGAGCGACGACCCTCGTTGCCGCTGAAGCGTGCAGACACGAGCGTACAACAGTAAACAACGTTTATTGGTAAAGAGGCTTTTTATAGGCGCACGAAGTGTGCGCAGAGAACGTGTGCAGTGGCAAGGAGGTGTGCCAGTGACGATGCATCACTCTGTGTGGTGGATTGGTAGTGGTATGAAGCAACAACAGTCAGTGCTACAGGCGACAAGTGTCCTCAAAACTGGGAATGTTTCCTTGCAGCAGCACATTTCAGCAGTGGGGCTTTTTTACCAAGTTGCAGTTTTTTTTCTCGAAACAGGTGACACTACGCACTATTTTTTTTTCTTTGTCTATGAACCATGATACCTTTTGTATGTTATTCACACCTTCTTCAATAATTTATCATTGAAATAAGGTGTTGCAGCAGTACAGCACGGTAAAGGCAGGCACATAGGCATAAGCAAGGTGTTTATAAAATGTATGGGATGTAAAAAATTATTCTGCTTGAATAATAAAATCTTAACGTGTAGAGACAGGTGCCTAGGGTTTGCTTGTTTGGAGTAAACCACCATAAGAGGCCAAATGTCAGTTTTGTGAAAGCTGTAAATCAGTTGTATTGGACGTAGGTAGATAGTAGCCTTTTACCATAGCAGGTTTGTCTTTCACATTGGAACCCTTTCACGACGCCAATTTTTTCACTTAAGCAATGCGACTAGTTCTTGAAGCGTGAATTAGATGCACTAAGGTGTCTAGCATAGCGTCAATCTCTGCACATATCTGAGTGCTGCATTTCAAGGAGCATGCTGTGGGCCCTGCATTAATGGGCCCTGCAACACATTTCAGACCACTATATTTGCTCTAGAGCTATCCTCAGCACGGAGGAAGGAAAACACTTAGGAGAGGCCCTACCCCCTCTGCGCGCTACGAGATAAGTGTGGAGGAAGTGACGTAGTCATGGTGACGTAGTCATGGTATCTTTCTTTATTTCCTCACGATTTTTCCGCTGTAGTGGCCATGTTGTCGTGGCACAATGGCCGCTTTGTTATGGTGTGTGCGCTCATGCGTGTTGCGCCATAGTTCGTACCGTGGCAAAGGCGTCCTGTGGACAGGTTTGCATTAGTCTCTGTGTGTTGTTCCGCTGTGTTATCTAATTCCGCTGTTTTACCCCGGATGTTGCTGTGACCAGGTGGGACTGAAGGAACTCAAACACGTGAAATCAATGCGCATGCAACGGTGTACGATGTACCGCGCGATGTTCCGCACCACGGCAATGGCCACAGACTACGCGAAAGATGCAAGAACCGGGCAGCGACCGGTACCTGCTGTTGGTGAGAACAGTTCAGTTGGCTGGGCTGATAAAGCATCTTTATTTTCATAAAAGCCGGTAAAAGCAGCGAGTTTGACCGTACTGTCGAATTTGCGAAATTCATTATTACCTTCTTTCAACATGACGTCGTCAACAGTAATGCGATGACACATCGCAATTACATCTTTCGGTTTAGGATCGCTGCGGAGCACGTGCATCCAAGCAGCTCGGTTGCGCGCAGCACAGCGTGGTTTCGCGAGAAATGTAAACAAGAGAGGAGAATCCACCACGACAAGATGGTGGAGCAACGCCACCTTCCGGCGTCACTTGGCTTCACAAAGAGTGACGTCAGGGCCCCTCCTCAGTTGTTTCCTTCCTCCATGATTCTCAGCATGTGAAAGACCAAAGAGCAAAAAGAAAAATGATAGTTAACACACACAAACTCAAGTTATCAGTTGGAAAAAATTTTGAATGCAGGCAATATTGCAGTCACCCTCAAGTCAAACCTTCGCGGCTTTAGCTGCCACATTTCACTCTCCCATTACATAATAGGGTGGCGCCAATAGCAGCAGGCCCAAGTTGGCATGCACCATGGTTTCCAAGCACGCTTGGCTTGTTAATAGCCTTCCCACGGCTTTAGCGACATCACGGCAAGTGGTCTGATCTGGAAGGCCATGATGTCACTGCTATGGTTACAACAGTTTCCGTGAGGCAGCCTTTGGTGCACCATGTGCTCGGCATGTTGATGCATCGTCCTCATGGTTGCAACATGTTGCTCGGGGTTGTGTGATAATTAGGCTGTACTTAAAATGGTTGTAAAATTTAATGCCATAGTTCTTTGCGCACTACTCACAATATTGTGGGAACATCTATCACAGATTTAATTTTTAACCAACGATCACCCTTTGACGTCATGTCTGTTGCACTAAGTGTATGAAATCGCCGCATCGTGATGCTGCTATCGGTGCAGCCTAACAAGCTTTCTCAGCAGCATTGCAAACAAACAGGCGCGGTGCGTAGATCATGCAGTGGCGATTGTGAATCTGCAAAGTATTAAATGGCTGCAGTCGAAATTTTAAACAGAAGACTGTGCAGTCTTCCTCTCGAGAGAGCTGCACTTCAATTGAAAGAGGAAGAGCGGTCACTTGCACAAATGCCTTTGTGCATGATGGGCTGCTTGCAACATCATCGACCATGGCACATGACGTCAGTTAATCATCCATTGCGGGACGCACAATGCTGGCACTGAAAATGCCCCGCACAGCAAAAAAGGAAGATGGGGAAAAATGGATGTGGGGCTTGTCACGTGAATATAATGCAGTTCCTCGGCTACATTATGGGAGAAGGCAGGGAAGGAACGCTGGTTGCGAACACTAGTCAAAGCAAAGGGGGAGAACATCTGTTTTGATAGTGACACTTGCCTCCTGAAAACATGGAAACAGGACAGTTAATTTCGTCTATCTCCTCCAACGATGAGCCGATTTGATAACTTATTTTGGCAAAATGCTCCCTAGACGGCACATTACAACTTCCAGTATATAACCAAAATTTGCAATGGGGCCTGGGGAGGGCCTCCTTAGGGGCTGCAATGGTAGCCGTTGTGTTGCAGGTTCCTGCAGGCACAACACATATGTCTACTTAACAATACCAACCATACTTTTTTTTGTTCTCATTCCTTTGTCATAATGGCTGAGCTGTGAATTTTAGCCTGTAGGAGGGCTGAATGTTGCCATGCATCAATGGCATTCTTGCATTTTTCATTCTTTCACTACCATCGATAATTCCTACACAGCTCACCATGCAGTGGGTTTTGGGACAGAAGCTTGATTTTTGTGTCATATTTTGCCCATGCTTTAGCACTTCTCTGTGTCCAATGGATTACTAACTGGCACATAATGAAATGCTTCACTTGCATTGATTGTTCATTCATTCCTTCTTTTTCTTCAATCTTTAAAAAAAAAATTTTAAAGCATGCTAGCAGATATGCTTTCTACTGAGGAGTTTTACCATGTGATGCAGGTTGTATAATTAAGCAACCAGCATGATGAGTACGTATAATATAAGCTATTATCTGATCATTAGTAATAACTCTGTCTTTCCTAACATGTCATCATTTCCGTGAAAACCGCAGCTGCAAAAGCAGAAAATTATACAATATGCACATCCAAATGAAACGCGCCTCTGATATAAAAGTGTGCTATTGCATAGTGTCACAGAAAACAATGGGCGTGTTGCACAGATTGCAGATGTATTCCAAGTATGTATGTGTTTTGCTTGTCAAAGTACATTGAGGCCGTGCATCACAATGCATTTGGTGAACTGCACCATTTCCTTTTACACTAGTAGAGCACTGCAAAAAGAATTGCGTGCTTCTGCTCGTCTACTTCATTAAGAGAGCACAAACCTATTTAGAGAATGCTGAATTCCCTACAAGAAGTGGCAGAAAATGTGCAACTCCTGATGCATAGTAGTTGTTTCTATCCAATGTTGTTGCGGGCAGGTTTGCAAGAATACACATTCCAGCAGACCTGCCTGCAACATCATTGGCATGCGCACTTTTTCTTCAACATTGCTGCCTGTTTTTGTAAACCATTCATACCTTGTTTGCACAAACAGCTTGCCAATTTCCGAAAAAGAATTGTCTCAAAACAATAACAGTCCTTGCATGCAATGTACATGCTTCTGTTTATATGAGAACAGGCACCCAACTTCCCAGTGTTTCAGCGACACTGTGACAGATGGCATACTGGTCACTATCGAATACCACTTGCATGGAGCCTATAACAAAGTTTGAAATGAAAATGGTTTGCTCATTGTGGTACTTATATGCATTCTTTTGTTTGTTTGTTTCTTCGTTTGTTTATAACAATGCTGAGTATTACTATGAAATATTAGAATATCATCCTGTTCACATTGTTTGAGTTTGGATGTAAATTCATTTCCCTCCACTGATAGCAACAATTATGCACACATATGACAGATCGACAAGCCACATTTTAGCTCTGCAAGATTTAATGGTGTACAGCTAATCTTAACAACAGCAGTAGATTGTAATCTAATTGATGTTATATAAAAGGAAAAAACATATATCATTTGTTGCTTACAAGCATGCATTGCTGTTTGCTTTCAAATCTGGCCATATTTTGTGTAAGGTGAGAACCGTCACTTTGATAGATGGTGAAATGTTTGTTGGTTCAAAGCTTTTAGGGAAGTATGAAGTAACGCACTATATCTGAAGAATAGCATGACCAGCCTAGAACCCCAAGTGCCATTTTCATGGTAGGCATGCACACCAACACAACAGTATTTCCTTGGGGCACTATTCTAAATTTTTCTCTTATTTCACAGCAGACACTGTGTCATGCTAAACTTTTTGTGTACAGCACTGCATGTCACAGTTAAACACCAAAATTTTACATGATAGGGAGCAGAAAAGTATTGCACCTATGGGAAATGTGCACACAGCCTTGGGTCATATATTGAACTTATTAAAGGCACCATTATTCACTTCAAGGCACCATTATTCAATTGGCAGCCTGCAGTCAGGATTGCTTATAATGTTTTTCATTTTAATTTCTTGACAAATTCATTTTCTCATTTGTTGCAGTGAACCTGTCCCTAGGGGAATACCATAGTGATACGAATTTGAGCACCTCCAAAGCACCCAGTGACGAAGATATCCCAAGGTAAGTGCATGCCACTGTCTCTTGCAGTTCACTTGCAGGAATTGTGCAAACCAGCAGCAGCAACGGCGGCAGTATTCACCTTCTGAGAGAAACCGGTAGTGTGCAATGGAGAAGTGGAACTTATGCATTTTTTACATTGATAGCTTTTCAGAGGTCGGCACAATAAGAAGACACTCATACTCATTCATCAATATTTTGTCGGGCTATATACTCACTCATGTGTACTCGCACTCGTATTGGCACTCACTCAGGCTCCACTTCTTGCCCACACATACTCGCCAACACTCACTCACATTCATACTCGCTTTTATTCAGACTTACCAGCACCCACTAATGCTCAAGTTCACCAGTGCTTACTTATGTTTGTGCTCACATAGACTCACACTTGCCAACAGTCACTCACATTGATAATCACGTCTGTTCACGCACCGTCACTGATTTTTGTTGAGTCATTCACCGGCACTCACTCGTCTTCATGCTCACACCCGTTCAATTTCACCAGCACCCCTTCCAGTTCATACTTGCGTGTCCAATCACACCTTGTCACTCACGCTGTATCCCACGTCTGTAATATCAATGCATGGAGCCGGTATGTCTCTGTGCTCATGAGTGAGTATGCCAACCTATTGTAGCCGTTACACGCGCTCCTGAGGTACATTTCAGCTGCAGTGATGTCAACGTATGCATATGGGTCCCACAAACCCTGTGGCATGACATTATTTTTTCAGCACAAAAATACCTGTCTTGAAGCTTTGACTTTTTTATATCGACAAAAGGGTCAAAAGGGCACTCAACAGACTTGAGGTTCTTTCTCGGTGCTGTAAATGTTCCGCTGTTTTTGCAATTCCGTAAGAAATATTTCGGCATAAATTGAAGCGCAACTTGAGCAGAAATTATGGTTGCGTAAGGCAGCATGTTGAAAGCAGTCCGTCACACAATATCTATGTGCCTGTAGTTATAAGCATATACAGTTAATTTGTGTGCATCTCTGCATAGGCTCAAGTTGACCTGAAGGCTGTACCTGATCCCACCCGAGGGCTAAGGTTATCCCAGGTCTGCACCAATGTACCTTTATATTACATGGGGCCGCTTATTTGCCAAGCTTAACTTTGAATCAGCTGAGCATGACATTGAAGCAAAACTCATTTTAGAAAGGCTTCTGGGGGGGAGCATGGTAACTGCAATGTGCGGCAGAATCTTTACGTTCCTGGTCCAGTTAGAAGCTTTGTAAATAATTGCTGAGTCGTCGTTTTTTACAGCGAACCTCTTTATTGTTAGGGTTCTGTGAAATTTTCATGTGTGCGAGCAAAAACTATCATCATCAGCAATCGCTCATACCCCCCTAAGCAAGCAAAAAATGCAATGTCATATCCCTCTCATTTCCCGGGGGAGCAGTAGGGGCCGTAGTAGAGACCAGGCCTGCTCTCCTGGAGCAGTATCTTCGCTCGTGCCAGTCTTTTCGCATGCTCCTTCTCTCTGCAAGTGCCTATTCCTTCTTTCTAGTTTCATTCTGCAGGAAGGAATTTATGTTTACTGTGTGTTTTAGTCCTATCAGATAATTTAGCGGGCGAAAATAAAACAATAATCCCGGCAAACGGAGGCCTCAGGAGAGCAAGGGAGGGAGGGAGGACACCATGGTAAATGTTATGGCGAAGTAACATGGTGTGTTGATGAATTACTGCCTTTTTAAAGATTTCTAACAAGAAGTGTTCCAAAGCATTACATGCGGGCAAGTTTTCAAACTGAACAGCCATATGGACAACTTTTTAAAGTATGCGATATAATTACAAGTATGGGAAATCGGGTAGTAATTCTCCAAGGTCGCAAACATCTGCTGTTTTTTTTTTTTTTTTTTTTTTTTTGTGAATGTTGCAAGTATTTTATGTCATTGTACATCGTTGCGTATACCTCAACAATACTATTACCTAAACTAGCCATACATTTATGCTGTAGACTAAAACACAAAGTACAATTCTTTGTGTAATTATTAAAACTGTTTGTAGCAATTGTACATTCCTTTATGTGTGCTGTATTGCTTCTGCTGGGCGGGATCAGGGACCTTTGTGAGGCGCTCATTGCTTCTTGTCCCTGTATCATCTTGAGGTTTTATATAGTTGTGAGAAATAAATGTAAATTCAAGTAATTTTTTGGGCCCTCATGATTCACGATGTGTAATTGATATATAGGTCTATGCCTGTTAAATATATATATATATATATATATATATATGAACGAGACGAAAGGGAACCAAGGGGCCCAATTTTTAGCAATCATAGCATAAGAAGCGAACAAACAGACACCATGCAAGGACAACATAGGGGAAATCACTTGTACTTACTATAATTGAATTAAAGTAAATTATAAATTCATCAAAATTAAAGTGGATGAATATATATATATATATATATATATATATATATATATATATATATATATATATATATATATATATATATAGAGAGAGAGAGAGAGAGAGAGAGGTCAGATCGTTTACGGTTTGCCTCCCTTTTCGAGAAATAGTTGATACGCCACTGGTAATGCCTTGCAACAACAAAACACAATACAGTTAATAATAATAGAATGATTATAATTTCATTCTTTAAATAATATACCTTTGTATAAGTTTGGTATTATTATAGTGGAGAGCAGTATTTAGATTTCTTGTTAAGTTAGAAATGTGCCACAAATCTTTACCTGTTTATCTTGTACAAATGGCACCACTTGGTGACCCAAATATGGCCTGCATGCTGGGTGTTCCACATAACTTGTGCAAATATTTTAAAATGTGCATGTACTACATAGCTGGGCAGAACCAATATAATGTTGTTTGCTGTCGCTTGCAGCAAGTTGCATAGCCTTTTTGTATTTCACCGAATTACATAATTAGTTATTAATAATTATTGAACTGCTCAAATATATTCAGAGCAAAAGAAAATTGAGAAAATTGTAGACCATCCTGAGAAATTCTCAATTCAGCTTTTTGTTGCTCAACACGTGCAACATAAAAGGTTTTTTTTTTTTTTTCCATGCTTGGGAAAAACGTCTCCGGCATACGAAAAAGTGCATACAATTAAGCCACACAGTTTCAGAATGCATACAAGTCATTCAGATCTGCACACCAATACCTTAAGTAAACATTATATTTGAAGTAACATTTCAGGTGTTTGGATTCAATCTACGAAGAACATGCTGTGAAACCTAAAGGTACACACGTTCTTGCCGTCTCTCCTTTGTAGGCTATTCCAGTCGTCAGCTATAGAGACTGCCGTCATGAATTGTTAATATGGAAGCTTTGTATGATCAGTACTGCATATTGCTCGATATTGGGGCTGACCTAACAACAGCACGAATGTTTGGCGGACGCTTTTCACATTACGCGAAAAAAGCTAGCGCCACAGGGGCATTATCAAAGCATGTGAACATTCTGAACAATATTCTAGTCTGGTTCACATATGTTCCATTCAGTTGCGCCACACTCCGTTATCTTCTTGCTCATTTTCCTCATCTCTCTATTTTATTTTGTTAAGGCTTCATGCTCTCTCGGACGTGCGCAGCCGTTGTTTATGAAGTGGCGCCAAACAAACACGGCGCTTTTTCTCTCTCTCTCGCCCCAGCGGACAAACCGCGCAGCCGGGTCTCCCGAATGACGTCAGCACGGACGCTTTTCTGTCCTGCGCAGCAGCTACCGCGTGGTGCTTGCTTATTTATGCTTCCACATATAGATGGACCCGCGGCTCTGGTCCGGCGCTGAAGCGAATTGCGCTCGAAGGATTGTGCAGCCGGCGTGCAAGGCGGGTCAGCATAGGCCCTAGCGGGCATGCTTCGTCATCGCGGTTACCGTGTGTGTGCGTGTCGCTGCAGGGATCCACGGAACGCCAGAGGGTAGCATGGAAAGCCGCGTACGTTCCAGCAAACATATGAAAACATGACAAAACACGCATACGAGAGGTTTGTCATCGCAAAGTCCGTTTTTTGCGGCGGTCCAGTGATATCAGTGGAATTAAAAGTATTGTGGGCCGGTTCATCTTCAAATATTGTGTATAATCAGCGTAAAAGTTACATATATTACGTGCGTTTGCATATGTTAGTATAATTATAAATAAAACTTGGTACTTTGTGTTTCCTTGTATATATGAGTATATATAGAAAAGTTACAAGAACTGCTGAATACCTAAATTTGGTATCTAAATATAATACCAGAAGCATATTTTATATGTGCGAAACCCGATGCGAGAACTTATGTGAGCTGTTACGTCAACTCTGATCAGTGTCCGTAATTAAACAGAATATTCCGTTCGCGTTTATTCAGGCCACTTTCGCACGCAGGGCTAATTTATTTCATCCTCAAGAGCTTAAATGCGCACTTCAAGTAAAAAGTGCACTCTTAAATGCCCACTCGAAGTCAAATGCGCACTTTCGGAACGCGAAACCGAAAGTACACCGCCGTTGAGTACTGCGCCGCTAAAAGCGGCGGATAATCTGTGCGACTTGGCAACCGGTCGCGTACCTCGCGCCATCTATGTAGCGGTACCGAAAACTGAACACGTGGCAGATTGTTTTTGTTCGTTACGTTTTCCGCTCTAGTTCCGGTTTTCTTTTGAAACATTTCTTGAAAACTTCCTCTCCGCGTTGTCTGAAAAAGTACGTTAGACGCTGTGCAGTGCCTCGGGAGTTCCCTTCGAAGTTTATCGCATTCACCGCCGCCGTGTGTTTACGCAACGTCGGCGCGAAATATTTGACCGGTCGTCGGCCGTCCCGTCGCTGACTGGCAGGGCAGCCCGCGCCTGGCTTCCACCGCGGCCTGGCCCGTGCTTACTTCACTGCTGCCCGTGCACCTCTGGTGTTTTTCGCGAGGACTGCAATAATTATTTGTTGCACGGGTCTTGCGGCTATGTGCGCGCTCTCGTTTGTGTATGTGCGTGTGGCTCCGGTCTAAGCACGAGCGGCTTGTTGGGAGGACGGCAGGAGAGCAGCGTCGGTTTCACAGGCGGCTCGGCGTGCCTCTCGAGTGATCTGCATTCTCCGAGCGTGCTGCTGCGGCTGCTGTGATTTTTTCTTTTTTGTTTTTCTCGGGGTGTCGTGACACCCAGGAATCCGGGAGCTCCGACCGCCGCACACGCGAGCGCATCGTCGACGAAAGCACTTGCCTAGCTGTCGCCGCATTCCGACGAGCGACCGCCCGCCCGCCTTTTGATTCTGCTACCTGTGCGCGGAGTGAGACCATTCGCACAGCCCGCAGCGCCGTCGCCCCGTTTACCTTTCCTGTGCCCAGTCGCATAGTCGATCCGACCAGTCTAGGCGGAGGACGAACGACGTTTTGTCTCCGCGTCGCCTGTGTTTCTTTTTCCTCCCTGTGCCGTTATTCTTCACCCCCTCCCATTCCCTGCCCCGTAATTCGGTCACGTCTGCGTTGCTGCATCTCTCGGCCCCGAATGCGATCGGCTCGACCGGCTGGCTCGCTCGACGCATTGGATGCACCCCGGTTTGCTGTGCAGCACGCGTGAGTGCGGCTGGAGCTTGCCGTCGCCTTTTCAGTGAGTGTCCGTGCGTGTGAGTGAATGCGATGCCCTGTCGCTGGATTGACACCGCCGCTTGAGGACGAGGAAACGAGGGCGAACAGTGCTGCCGCTTCCGGCTTCTCCGCTAGCAGTGTGTGCCGTTATGGCCCGACAACATCACGAGACGAGCAACGGGCGAGCGAAAAAGTATTCATCGACACGGTCACGATCGAAGGAAAGACAAGCAGGGTCTTCACGGTGAGTTGTGGCGTTTACCTGAGTCACTGCATTGAGGCTCGGCTTGTGCCCAACAGGTTCGGTTATTTTTGTGTTCGGTTGCACCGAGGACGGACGTCGCATGCCTTTGACTGCGCTCCGCTCTCCTGGTGCATACAGTCTGTTCATTTCGATGAGGTGCAAACAAATGGGGAGACAACATTCGTGCGAGCTATGTCGCGAAACGCGCACGCCTGCTTCAATAAATGCGATTCCGAGCCGGTTGCGAGGGCGGGGGTGTGCCCCGTTTGCGGTGCTGCTGTGACTTTTGGAGTGCGGCCAGTTTGGAATCGTTTTCCACTTCGCGACGTTCGCTAAGGCTAGGTTGAGGTTTTCTCGGAGCTCGTGTTAGCAGCGGTTCTGCATGAATGCCGCTCGATGCAAGGCGATGTCCCAACGAGTGGGATTCTTGCCTCGGCGCAAAGGCGATGCCGTCGAACATTGGCGAGTGTTTAACAGTGACATCGTTTTCTGAGCCGATTAGTTCTACAGTGTGGTTTGCCGGTGAAATACGCTACCGCCCACAGCAGCAGGCGTGGGCACCAGTCCGCCGTCTAGAGGTTAGCACCCCTTCAAGGTCGTCGTGGTTCAAGGCAACAGGTGCCTGCCTGTCTGACGGCATGGTTCGAATTCGGGCGGTGCATCGCCTCATCGCTGCTCAGTGCGGTGCATGGCCTTCGGCCGTAGCCACATATGCGGATTGCGCTTACTTTAGTCCAATATCAAACACCTGCCGATTTAGCGAAGGCAGTCGGACTGCAATATAGCCTTCATTCTGTGGACCAGACCTAATCTAACCTAATAGTAACGCATTTGAAAAAAAAAAAATAGAGATTACGGGCACCTGTGACTTGAAATGTTTAAACGAAGGCAAAATTTTAATAATGCAGCATTATTTAAAGAATGGGGGGGAAAATCTATATTTGACGTGTTTGGAACCGAAAAACAAGTAAGTCCCGAGCTCTGTGCTCTTTCACAACGCCACGGAAAACGAACGCCTTTACTGAATCTGTTATGGTTACAAGGGATGTGGTCCGGTTCACAGATTAATCACTGCGGTTACCGAAATCTAAGCAGGGTGCCCGTGTCACGGCTGTCTTTCGGGTCGCAAGAGCGTGCAACATGCACGTGGTGTGTGAAGGTGTGCAACAATCACGTTGATTTGCCAGCACAGCACACCGAGCGTCTGTCGGCAATGATTGAGGTATACCATAATCGGCGATTCTCTGTGGGGATTACGCGTAACGGCGCACTACATGAGGCGAATGTGAAGATCCCCGATCAACGGAGACTCTCAATGTCACCGCTTTTTCGTGCAATAGCAGATTCCGGTGTCTTTCTTGTTTCATGATTTAAAGGCGCATTTGTAGACTCGACGCTACGACACTCGTATACAGCAGGCATGTTACCCGGGTAAATCTAACCTTCTTTTTTCGGCACAATGGATTCGAGCATCTGTTTCGCAGAACAAGAATAGTGCCCATAGCAGCAAGCAGCGAATACTTAGGGTACTTATTAGTGATAATTATATGACCTTCAAACGCATTTTCTTTTTAAAGTACTGCAGCATTGGCAAGGACTCTAGTAAGCGCGAGGTCATAGGCACCGTGCACTTGTTTGTATAGCTTTCCTGTTTCCGCTGAAACTTTCCACCTCCGCTTTGTGAAACGGCCCAGCCAAAGGCTAAACAGGCACGCAGGTGGCGCGTGGGCGAGCCCCCGCCCTATCCGCTGCCGTGGAGTGTATCTATTGTTCCTCTTGTAGCGAGCCGATCGCGCTCAACAGATATAGGCGCGGATGTGGGTGATAAACCGCGCCGGCTCGCCTTTCTCTGCGCTTCGAAGTGCAGCTGAACGCTTCCTAAACGAAGTGATTGGGGGCCTCAGAAATTCGTTATACAGGTCACTTCGTTGTAAAGATCTCCCACCGCACAGCTCACAGTAGAACCGGACATAATTATTACTTCGTTATAGAGGTCGTTTCGTTGTAGAGGCGCCCGACTGCACTGCCATTACTACACACGCCCTGTTGGGCTCTCAGTTGACATAGGGAGACATGGTGATGTTGAAATAAACTTTATTGTGCAGAATATAGAGAGGGAGAGCAAAAAAATGAGGTACCGGTGAGGACTCCGCGTGCCCCCCCCCCCCCCCGAAAAAAAAAAAAAAAACTTCGCAGATGTATGCCAATGTGAATAAATAATACATAAAAGATAAGCGACTTCTCACACCCTTCGGAAGCAATATAGGGGTCAACTTCCCACGCAGACTGCGTTTCTTGCTGCGGTTGAGAGTCCCGATCGCAGCCGTACATACAAATGTCTAGCCGACCTTCAACGTGGAGCCGGTAAGCACGACGTGGGAAACGGAAATTGCGGATTACTGGCTTTAAAAAAAGAAGGTGTTGTCTATTCGTGAGAGGTGCGTGTACGCAAGCTAACATTTTTTTTATAGTCATTGTTAATTACGATTCAAAGCAAAAAAAATAATAATCGAGACTCTGACGCATGTTGCGTTGCTGGTTGATACCGAGCACGCCGGCCCGCGCCGCACTAAAACGGCTGCGGAACTCCTCTTCACAGCTTTAGCTGTAAAATTAATCAGAAATCATCGGAGTTATGATTGGCAAAGACGAGCAAAGACGGGGGGAGACCCAAAGAAAGGGTCGCTTTAAATTTTGACTCTGTAATGTCCAGATCACGATCGTGTCGCGTTAGATGCCTAGAAGATTTACTATTTTCCATGGCTCCTAAATAGAGCGAAGAGGAAAAAGAAAAAGCCTGACTCGTAAACCAACAAAAGTTGAATGCAATACATCATATACGACAATTAAATATTAGACTGAGGTGGGGGTCAGCGGAAATTTGGAGAAGTGTCTTCCTGGGTGATACACCAGTGGAGCCCTTTTTTTTTACGTTTTTATTTACAAATACTGCGGACTCATTACGATACATTGAATGGGTGGGTACAAAAATGAGTCACGTAGGCAATAAATCATGAACATGTAACAACATACCTATAGCACAATAGACGGAACTAACTGTGTAAGTGTACATGATGTATTGGGCAACTTATAATCACTGGCAAATTTACCGCGTGTGTGTGTGTGTGTGTGTGTGTGTGTGTGTGTGTGTGTGTGTGTGTGTGTGTGTGTGTGTGTGTGTGTGTGTGTGTGTGTGTGTGTGTGTGTGTGTGTGTGTGTGTGTGTGTGTGTGTGTGTGTGTGTGTTATCAAGCAGCTGTCGCCGCTGTAACTGGAGTGTCGCGCCAGCAATCCTTGAACGAACTAAACATAGCCATTTATATCGTTGAGGTGACCTTCTAAAAATGCGCGCCAAATGGAGCGCGGCTTCTCGGCGTAGGATTTAGACGTTCTCACCGACCGTTGACGCACGCGCCGGTCAGTCTGGTCCAGTGGTGGCAAGCCACACAACAATGATCGTGTCTCGCCGATAGCTCGCCGTACGCTTCTCCGCATTCCACTGTTCGGTCCCCTGTTGTTGTCCTCTGAACGCGTGGCTCATTCGTACCCAGTATGGTGAACTGGCTGTCCCTTCTGTTAGAACGTGCAGTACCCTTCTCACCTTCTCTCCCCTGTTCCGTTGTCGAAAGCTTTCGACAATGTGTTGGCCAGCTGGAACTTATACACTGGCTAACCTCCTTGTCTTTCTTTCCCTTTCTTTCTATCTCTCTTTCGACAATGTGATCAGAATGCAGCTACGAATATACTACACTGACCTACGCCCATCAGTGACACCACGTGATCCCGCACACAATTGGCTTGTAAACAAACCCTGCCCCGAGAATATTGGCGCGCTCTTTGAATTCGTCACAATAAAAGATGCTATAATTTGTTGCGCGTTCTAGAAATACAGACGTCATACCGTGGTTACGGAGTTCCGCGGCTTATCAAACAGAGCAAAAAATGCGAGACAAAGAATTTGTGTCATTTCTCCTTTAACAGGCATTTCGGGCACCTCTCTCGTTCACGTGAGGAAAAACTAAATGATAAAGTTCCAACGCAGACTGTGTTCCAGTCCGCACGTCGAAGAATCCGTCTTGTGTCACGATGCGAATAACCCGCCAACAGCGCAACAGGCGTTGCTAAGTACGGCGTAAGCGGCGTGCCTTGTGAAGCTGTCAGGAAACCGAAATGCCGCAGGGAAGAGCGGCATGCAGTTCCACTTCGGGCATGTCTGGCTGTTCGCTAAAGTGATTGTGTACGCCAGATCCCTTCCGCGTTGGGAGCGTTTTCCGGTCGTCACTGTCGTTCAGTCTTTACTGTGCGCGTGACATTCGCTTTTCTTATAATATACTTCGCTGTCTGTCAATGTTCCCTCGATATTTTGTTATTATTTGTTTATTTTAGCAAGAATTAATTGTTTCAAAAGTTCACGCGGTTGCCTTGACCTTTACGCGCTCTACGCGTTGGTCGTCATCGTACATGCCGGGATGATTTCACGCTCGCGGCATGTCGCAATGCAACGTAAACCGTTGGCCACCGTCCCAAATTAATACTCCGGGCGACTCTGCGATTCTCAGGCACACGCGGGTGCGTTCCCTTCGCAATAGAGCTCGCCGCCGCCGTCCGCGTATTCCCGGAAAGCTCTCGTGGCTTGCGTTGTGAGCGCGGATAGGGAAGGGGTCGCAACGCGGGCGAGCTGCTGCTGCAATTTCCGAGCGATACCTCGACGGCAGCTGGAGGGGGTCTCTCCGCTGTCCGCAAAGGCGCGCGCTCGCTCAAGCGCGTTTACCGGTTGCGTCACACACACACACACATGCGGCCGGACGACGCAGAAGGAAAACATGGAGCGCTCGCCTCTCAAGGTCTCCTCCCCTCAGCCGCGGGGCCGTTGTATGTGCGAGCAGGAGATAAAGCAACAGCAGCGGCGGGGCCGCTTTCGACGGCTGTGAATGCCCCCGCTGGGAAGATCGGCAACAAGACGGCGATTCGAGCCTGTTGGTTCATGTTAACGTTTTCTAAAGCGCAATGACGGGAGGGGTAGAAGCGCTGATTGGTTGATTTTATTTGTTACGAAAACAATGAGGTGTGGTTAGCGTTACCAGCAGAAGGGTGTCATTAGTAGGAGAAGCGCAGCTTGGCTGCTTGTCCCGTTTCACTTTAGTGGCCTTTGTCGTCGCGCTTTAAAAAAATGCAGTTTCGCATGAAGGGCAAAACACTAACAGTGTTAGCAGCGTGTCTTTTTTTTTTAAGATTTCAGATTAAATATATTTGCTGTGAATGAAATGTTTCATAAACTTTCCTTGCGTGCGGCAATTCCCCAGAATTCTGAAGCCTAATTCGGTCAACAGCATAAAACATGGTTTGGTCAACTTTGACGGTTGAATAGTACCATCTTGAATAGTGTATATTCTACTTTGCCCCATATATCGCATATTTAAACATATAACAAATATGTATACGGAACAGCATGACGACGACGACGACGAAAATTCGCTTGGAGTGTCCATATAATTGCTATCGTATAATAAAAACTTCAATCAAACGTTGTGGTGAGCACGCTCGTGTTCCCAGTGTGAGGGCTTGTTTTGACGAGCAGTGGAACGTTCAATTTGTCGAACGCATTCCGTCGTGCCCCTCACGAGGTCATTAATTCTTCTGTAAACCGATAGATTTTGTCACATTTTCTGAATTTCGACAAAATCCTTGGCCTGTTTTCGGTCGCTTCGGCACAGCTGCGGAACAACAGACTTGTGCGATCGCAGATGCTGCGAAATGAATGATACTACAAAGGAGCGCTGAAATAGTGGCCCTATATCACGCGGTTGTTTTTGTATTTCGCGGGCTTTCTTTAAAGGCAATTACAAGAAGCCCCATCAATGGTACTTAGTTGCAAACACTTCAGTCGGCCATTTTTACATGTGGTCTACAACTTTCGTATTGGCACTTCCTTGGTGAAGCCAATATTTAAGTTAGGTAATTAGTTTGTACGAATTAATTGACTTTGCAAAACGAAACAAAAATACCTCAAACACCATTGAGTTGGTTTGAACCTCCTAGCACACTCCGTCGTTTTTCAAACATTGGCTACTTCTAGCTGGGACACCCTGTATACAAAGCTCGACTTTAGCTTGAGACTGAGGCAGATATTGCGCGCGCCGGTGTGGGCGCTGATTGCAGGTGATATACCGCGTAAAATACCGGAAGCCTTACTGCACGCAATATAGCGCTATTATATCGCTGTCACTGCTTCCAAATTTGAGATTAACTGGGAATGAACTGTATTTTAGAACCGGAAAGTCGGTGAATTGCAGCAGTAAATAAATGTAAGCATTTCCACATTAGTGTGTTGCGGATATGATATTATATCTTGTTTCTGGTGTTTTACGTGCCAAAAGCAGTTCTGATTATAAGGCACTGCCGGTAGTGGAGGGCTCCGGATTGATTTTGACCACCTGGGGTTCTTTAACGTGCACTACAACGCAAGCACACGGGCGTTTTTGCATTTCGCCTCCATCGAAATGCGGCGGCCGCGGCCGGGTCTCGTGCTCAGCAGCCCAACGCCTTAGCTGACTGAGCCACCGCGGCGGCTATATAGAAAACTTCATTGAAGTGAAGGGACGTAGAATGAGCAGGTGAGTGGTACCCTCAGTGCAGGGCTCCACTGGAACTAAATATCTTGGGGATACCGCTATCTGTCCCATCAGTATAGCCCTTGCGCGCACTTAGGTATCGGTAGGTTTTGACCAAGATAGATAGATAGATAGATAGATAGATAGATAGATAGATAGATAGATAGAGATAGATAGATAGATAGATAGATAGATAGATAGATAGATAGATAGATAGATAGATAGATAGATAGATAGATAGATAGATAGATATAAAGCTACGTCAACTTTCAAGTTCTCACCCTGAGTGCTTTTAGAGGCAATTTGCGAGTCCATACTGATTGAATATATCGCATTTGTGCTTGCTTATATTAGTGTCCGCACCGTCAGAGTAAGGAGATTGCTGCCCCTTCACCCCACCCCCTCTACCTCCCCCTCCCCCTTCCACACACACGTACACTATTTTTTTCGTCGTCTTTAAAATAGACCTGGCAGGCTAGGTCGGAGCCTGCGTGCGTCGTACGCATATGCTGACCTTTCAACGAGGCTCGCCGAGCTGGAATTGCCTATTGTAGCGCACTGTTTCGACTGCCGGCAAGTTGTCTCGTTCTTGTATTTTGTGTTCCAACGGAACGTTTCTGTCGGCGCCCTGTGGCGTAGCTACGAAAGCCAATTTACGTTTCCGCTGCAGGGGTTCGGAAGAAGATTCCCTCTGACGCTCAGCGCCGCGCCGGTCCCAACTTCCTATGTAGCGTCAACACGCTGCCCGTCGTCAGTGTTTTGCGTCGGAGAGGTCGCTATTGAGACAGGCATTGTGCTGGAAATGCCGCGACGGACCTCTCGTTGCGAGGGTAGCCGAAGGGATGCACGCTGACTCTTCGAATAACAGTGCAGTGTAGGCAATGCTGCGCGCCTCCGACGAGTGATGCGTGCGCCACGCCTTTTTTTTTTTTTTTCCACGTTTCTCCGCCCGATACCGTTCTCTGCACCAGCCTTTGTCTTCAGCGCCACCCTTCTTCGATCTTCATCCCTTCATTCTTTCATCGTTCAACCATTTGTATACACTCTCCGCCAATATGGAAAGAAACACCTGATTTGGGTTCAAAGCCGGTAATTTCTATTGCGTGTACTTTCAATGAGAAAAATTGCAATGAGCGCCATTCCTGAACAGGAGAATGGCATAACAAATAGCATTGGCTGTGGTTCTTTCTTGCGCGTTTGCAAGAATCGCTGTTTGAACACAAGATGAAGTGTTCCCTTCAAGTATTGGGGGAGAGTGTACATTACGCATGCACATTGCCTTCAACTTGCTTCAGAAAATGAACTCGAACGCGATTACGTAAAATATCTATCCAGAATATAAAGTCGAGTGCGTGTGGAACTGCGTGGGAGGGGGGTCCGTAGGACTCCGCCACCCCGCTGCGCAAAGAAGCTTGTCGACGCTGAAGCGCCTCGCAACAGCTCTGTTGAGGAACGATTGAATGGGTTGGCTCTGATGTCGCTCTACAGAGAGTCCGTTGACGTGAGCAACGTAATCGCAACGTTTACGAAGAAGGCACGGAGACTTGTGTTTTAGGCTTCCGAACTTAAGGTGCCTGCAGTGCGGACTTTGAAGCAAACGGACGCATCGCGCCGCGCACTTGTGGGACCAAAGACGAGATCGCCGCCGACCGCCAGACGCCGGCTCTTCTTGAGTGTGCTTCAATACAACGAAAATGTCCACTCTTCGTCTTTTTATTTTTGGCTCTGAGTAACGCTGTTTTATTTTTATTAATGAAATCTATGGAGACGTATCGGCCGTATAAAAATATTATACTATTAGGAACATTCATCTCAAAACTAAGAATATAAAACTATTAATGCAATAGTACTTCAAAAGTTACATAATTTACATACTGCGATTTTTACCGAAAATAATTACTGAAAGATAGGTGCTTCCTCAAATAGTCAAGGCCATCAGCTAGTGCCCCCACCCCCGAAAAAAACCTATATACCAATAATGTTACACCTTCACCTCTGTGTTCATAATCATAAGGCCAAGAAAAGTGGTTTTTACGACAAAGAAGCACGAGGAGACGGTTTTACTTTCTCCACGTACATGGGAGACGCTGCCATCAGCATTCAACCGGTGTATACCTAAACAAAATAGGAACTGACTTTAGGGAGGAAACCCATCGTTATAACCATAACCCTACAGTGACGGTGTAATAGCCGCCGATGCAAAAACCTGTGGAATACTTCACCTCTCCGTCTGATTTCATGGCGCCGTGTAAACGCGTTGGGCTCGTGATTGTGGGCTCGAATCGCGCCATCGGCAAAAAAAAATTTTTTAAAAGATGAGACGTTGTTAGATTATTATTTTCGTCGTTTGACTTCTGCAGTACTTGTTATTTTGTCCTTTGATTCACTACCATGGCTGACACGGACAAGGGGAGCCCTCTCTCCATTAGTGAGTGCCAAAAAATAATGTTTTTTTTTTTTTCTCGTTAGTAATAAGCAGTCGGTAATAAAAACCAGTCTGAAAAGCGATTACGTCCCTGATCGAGTTGTCTTTGTATTTGGAAATGATATGTGGCTAATAGAATGTCGAAACCCGTTGTACAAACTTATTACTGTTTGTTGCTGGGCTAGTTGTTTCATACTTATCGTGGCGTATAATGGGACGCGAAACAAATTGAAATGAGAGGACAGGAAAGAGCGCCTTTACTGTCTAAGGAGCGCTCATCAATTTCCTGGTCTTCAGTTTGTTTCGCGTCCCATTACAGCGTAACCTGGTATGTACAGTAGCGTTCTGCGTATATAATTGCCTCCGTGTCGTGAGCTTTGGTTAACGTTGCACGCATTTGGGGCGGAGGAGTGTTTGTGGCCGTGCGCAGTCAGCACTTGCTATATAGAAGTGCGTCCAGGTCAAGTCGCCGTCGAAGGAAACAATGGCAGTGTAACAAAAGCAAGACGGCGGCCTTGGAGTCGCTCTCGCATTGTTTTGAAAGGATGCTGAGCGACCATTGTCTTGGCGCGCGCGTGTAGACTTCTCTCGACCTGCAGGGCGCTTTGACGATGAGCGAAGGGGCGATGCGCAGCGTTCTATCTCTGCGCGGTCAGCATAACAGTCTTGAAACAAAATTGGGAGTTCTCCCTCCGTGCCTTTTTGGAAGTACGCGATTGTTTGGACTCGAGGAAGCAACCCGGTTACAATTTCAGGCCTCGCAAGCGGAACGTCTCATTGTTAACCATAACGGGTATTGAAAGAAGTCGTGTGAGAATAAGGAACAGTGGTCATGGGTGGCGTTACTACTATAGTTGATTCGATGGCAGGAGACTGCATGACCTCGGGCGTATGGAGTCGAGGACTGGGCAGTGACGCTGTTTACAGTTTGTTGTTTACGTGGTGAAAGTCAGGGACTAGTAATGAAAGGGAGAGTGGGCACTTCTATATTCTCAGAATCGTTTTCTTCCGTCGCATAGTCGACGATCCGGCAAAGAGCTGTGCGTTTTTCGGGACCGCAAAAGTATATTTATAGACGTATAGATATCTTACAAAATGAGAAAAGAAAGAAACACGAAAAGCATCAAAGTCTCAACGAATGTGCCGAACGGCATTGTCTTCGTCTAGTACTTTTGAAAATTTAATTAAAGTATGGCGTTCAAAACGTGGCCAAAGCCACGGATCTGATTATGAGGCACGCCGTAGTGGTGGGACTCCTAATGTTGATCACCTGGAGTTCTACAACGTGCATGATGCACTCCCGTTCCTACATCTCAAGATGCGGCCGCCGTGGCCGGGAATCGAACCCGTGACCTCGTGCTTAGCAGCGCAACGCCACATCCGCTAAGCCACCTCGGCGGGTGTCTTGTATGAAGCTATGCGGGCGGTCCTCTCCTTGCGATGTTTCTGGGAGGAGGCTGCCAAGCAACCAAGCGGGTTGTCTTGTACGTCGCGGCACTTGCAGCAGCCCAACTGATGCTGCCCAGAAGAGTATGCGCTCTTTGTCGTCGAGAGCCAGTGACCGTCCTTCTCGCATCATTGATTCGGTCATAAATAATCGTGCCGTCGTAAGCCGCTTCACAAAGTAAAAAAAAAAAATGTGGCCCTAACTTTTTTCAATTTAATTATGGGGTTTTACGTGCTAAAACCACGATCTGATTATGAGGCACGCCGTAGTGAGGGACTCCGGGAATTTGGACCACCTGGGGTTCTTTAACGTGCTCCTAAATCTAAGTACACGGGTGTTTTCGCATTTCGCCCCCATCGAAATGCGGTCGCCGTGGCCGGGATTCGATCCCGCGACCTCGTGCTCAGCAGTCCAACACTAGCCACTGAGCAACCACGGCGGGTGGCCCTAACTTTTGCAAATCTTGATAGAACACTATTTGGCGTCGGAAATTAGGCTGAGTGCCGGCTCGGAAAACAAGACGGGATGGTCGTCTGCTTGAGGTGGAGCAGTTTGGGCGAAACTCAGCAGACAATACTAGACTGCGCTAAGAAGCCGAGCTGGGCTGACTCAGGTTAACGCTCGTATGCGTTCCCCACTGGGCGTGACTGGCGGAAGTCAAGCTGACGTCACCGCGTGCCGAAGTCACGCGTAGGATTCCTTCCGTGCGTATTACACGCTGCGTGAGGTTGCCGACAAGGCCACCCACGGATCTGGGTGACGCGTCGACGCTCCGTTATGAGTCGCATCGCCGCCCTGCTTTTGTTTTTGTTTCGGTCGCGCGGTCGCCGAGGAAGGCCGGTCAGTCGCGATAGCCCCCCGCTCGAGAAGAGGGCGCCGCCGCGGTGTGGCTGGTTTTTATATTTTCCCGCTTGTTTTCGAGAGATGGACATAAACGTCTCCGAGGGGGAAAAAAAAGGCGTATATCGTTCGGCTCTTACACACGAAGCGACGAGTGTAGAGGGATCGTACGGCGGAGAAGCCGGCTTTCTCGCGTCGCGGCAAGCGAGGAGGGTGCAGAATTGGAGGAGGGAGGGCTACGCCTTCCGGCGATAGGCACCGCGCCAAGACCCTCGACTTTTGGGAAGAGACGACGCGCGTGTTTCGCGCCGGCATTTGGAATTCCAGTCGACATTCCGGCGGCGGCGAGCCGGAGCTTGGAGGGAAGCACTTCTGCGGAGCAGCAGCAGCGGCAGCAGAGATTGTTTCTCGCTTCCTTGTGTGCGGGCTGCTTGGTTTCTCGTGCGCGTTTCCTTGGTTGGTGCGGGCGCGTCTGTTTGTTTTGTGCTTGCCGCGACATCGTGTTTTTCTTTTCTCTATTTTTTTCCTTCTTAATTTACCGTTTCTTCACATTGAAAGACAACATGGGAGCAAAGCGTGAACGTAAGTACGGACGACGTAGTGTTTTGTTTTTGTTTTGTTTCCCCCTCTTTTAAAATTATTCGTAGCAGCGGCTGCGCTTTTAGGCTTACCTGCGTGACTAGGCAGCTCTTGCTTGATTCCTGACTTTTTAGGGGCGCTGCGCGGACGTCGAGGTTGTCTCCACCGATCGTCGGGCTGAAATTCTGCGGGACCTTCAAACATTTCTAAAATCGGTCTCCATCTTATCGTAGTCTTCCTCGAGCTTTCTTTCTTTGTCATTATCATTAGTGCCACCGGGCAATGCTGCTTGCGCTGTTTCGTAGTTCACAGTGTGTGGGGCTCGTGGCGGAGTCTCGTGTTGACAGGCGCATATCATAAACGGGATTGCATAATTCAGCAGCCGCATTGAGCGTGTACTTTTGCGTGGTCCCGCTCGCTTTTCTCATGCGAGTATTCTTGAGGGCGCATATAATTAAAAATAGTCCAGATAAGTTGAATGGCAGAGATAAGGGCTCTCGGCGCCTGAAGCTTCACGCATGGACAAGGTTTCTACGCGAATCGGACTATATAACGTCACCTTACTATATCTGTCCTGCTAAATGGCACGCCTCCTCAAGTTGGCGGCGTTCCACTTCTATAGTTACTAGGTGTGAAGTTTGTTTTATTTATTTTTCCTCTCTCTCGCTCTCAGCTTGAGCCCCATCGACCGCGAAACCTTTTAAAACGTTGCTAGACCAGTTAGTCAAACCTGTATAGCAGTCTGCCTGTGGAAAGGCCTTCTGTTTTTGATATTATGATAACTTTTGTAGCTAACTGCCTCCCTTTTTGGCTATCTGGAGATAGCGAGTGCACGAACCGAACACCAGCTGCTCTCTCCCCCCAGCTTTTAGTTCTGCGTCAACGTAGTTAGCAGCCTCCACCGCGTTTTCGTCTAGGCTGTCCGGCCTGTTTGACGCGCCGCCGATAACGAAACCGATCCCGCAGGACCGCTCTCTCGGTTCAGTCCAGGCACGTCGCGGTTCGTTCTTTCCGCGTCCTATAGCCTGTTCGCGCTGTCGGTCTTCTTGCTTGCTCCTTACTGTATACAGGTCCTGTCATTTTTATTTTGCCGTCCCCCCCCCCCCCCCCCGCCTCGTTCCAGTGGCGCTATTTTGCATGCGTGCGCGACCTCGTTCTCGCGGCCGCGTTTGTCTCTCTTGCTTCGTCTTGCGCACCGTCCTACTGATGCCGTGTAGTTCCTGCCGCCCAGGTCTCTGCCGCCTGCTTGAGGCCGCGCGTGTCACTTGGTCTCTCTCTCTCACCTCCTTCGCGTGGTGGTAACCCCGCTGTGCGCCTCTTAAAAATAGTCGCGTTTCCCACGCTAAAACTCCTCCACCACCACCCTTCTTGCGTCTCCGCGAGGAAGGACCCCCGAAAAATCGTTGTTGTCTCTCGCGCTGTCATTCATTCCTCCGTGGCGGCCGACGGACGCGGTCTCAGCCGCGACACGGCTGGTGGTACTCCGCCCGTCGACGTCGTCGGCGGCGGCGCCGGAGGGTCGCGCGAGCTTCACGCCCGACGTGCAGGGACGCGACGCGGCTTCATGCATGGCCTGCTCGCGCACACGCGCGCGGTCGTCCCGATGCTTGCCTGTTTATTCAGCAAACAGTTTTGTTGTTTCCGTTTGCCTGCACCACTCCCTCTGTTCGGCATCGCTAGAACATTTTTTTTTTTTTTTTTTTTCGCCCAAGTGTGGTCTTCCTACCCGCCACCGCGCCCGTTAACCTTCCTCTCGCGTCATGTTTCGGGTGTGGCGCTCCTTGGAGGTCCCTCCTCTATGGCGCTCGAAGGCGAAAGTCCCAGGGCTGAAGCTGCCGTTCAACACCGTAGTTACGTAGAACGCTTTCATGGGCTAGTTATACTGCGCGAATGGAAGACAGGGATCACCACGTGCGCAAGAATGGCCCTCGAAAACGAAAGGGTTAATTCTAAGGCTGCAGTTAGTTTACTTACTTTTTTGTTTATTTATTTGTCCGTACTTTGTGCCTCTTCCGGGCTTTTACAGGCTGGGGAATGCAAACTAGCAACAAAAGCGTGACTTGGGCACAAATAATTATTCGTAAATACAGTTTGTTAAGAAAGAAAAAGATGTCTTCAGATTAAAAACTCAGTAAAACAACACTTACAAGTTTCTTTCACATGAATCAGTAGTTGCAAACATCTGTGAATTAAGTTTATTCCAATCGAATTTTCTACCAAGCAATAACGTTTAAAGACCGACTTTGGATGAATGAGGCATTGAAGCATAATGATGATTTATCCGGAGGGATACTCTGCCGTGGGGTTGGAAGCACAGTTCGGGATCCACCATTTAGGGTACTCGTGTACAATTGGAACAGAAATTTTAACCTAGTCCCCATCCTACTCGCAGTGAATTTCGCAGCAAGGTCAACACAGTAGTTATGTAGAACATTCTGGGGGTTTGTGAATGTATCATAGGAAATGGCGCGAATCGAAGAAAAGGACCGCACAAAAAGAGGCATGCGTCTTCTTCCGAGTATTTTTTTTAATTATTCACGCAGTAATTGACTATGGTAACAAGTTACGATCGCGCTGCTGCTAACCGAAGAAAAGCAGTTTGAGCGGCACCTTCGGAGTCGCCTCGCGTCCCGCTTCTGGACGGAACGTTGAAGTGCGTGGCCATGCATGGCGCGAGCTTACTCCCCGGCCTACGTGGGCTGCATACTTGAATAGCGGACGCTACAGCTATGTTCTGTCTCGCTAAAAACGTTCAGCGTTGTGAAGACTGGAGTGGCTTCACCTGTAGCTCATTCGGGCGCCGAAACTTCATTAAAAGGTTCTCGTGCGGTGTTCCCGATTCGGCGTCTAATTAGTAATCGTTTTTGTTTGTTTTTTGCCAGCCCTTCTGTTCATTATTTTTCCGATGATTTAGCCTTTCGTATTTCCTACTGCCTGGATAAAATATTTGTCGTTCATTTACTTCAGCTTTAAAACGTGTCATCTAATTTTACTTCATTCTGTCTTTCCTATCCTCCATCTGTATATCATGTTTCTATATCCTCCTTCGTGAAGAGCAGGCAAGCGTACATTGTGCCACTTTACTTTTTTCTTTCTTTCTTTGTATATTTCGGTGTCTCCAAACAAAACGGGTTTTTAAAACTTATCTCCTATAAAACATTCCTCGCAGAAATTTGCTGCTAAAGGATCGTTTGGAACCAATCAACCCATCCAGAAACCAGTCGCTCGATCGTCGCCGTTGCTTTTGGTGGCGTGCAGAGCTTTTCTCGGGCACTCATCGCGAATCTTTTTTTTTTTTTTTCGCGGCGGCTTTTCAGGCCGAGATGATTGAAACGCCGTTGCTTCCACGAAATTGAGGGGTAAAAAAGTGGGCGGTGCCTCAGCGGGCCACCGTTCGGCAGATGAGGGCTATACTGGACAAGGTTTTCGAAACGCGTATCGAAGAACCCTCGCACTCGGTTTTACTTTTCCCTCACGCTTGCCCCTTGATGTGTACGCACAAAGGTTCGCCCCTGGTTCGCAATCGCCGTGGAAGGTTTTTCCCTTGGCTAGCCGGTGTCCAGGGAAAAGCGTAAAGAGGTTTAAGTTATATTGTCGACGCCGTCGCTACGAAACCGTGATCTGGAAACTTGCCGCCGACGAGTTGTTGCTAGGCGCATGTATATGGACAATAATTTTAAAAGGGAGTATCCAGTGAAAAAAAAAAAAAAAAAGGGGGGGGGGGGGGGATGGCCGTATGTTATAACAGTTTTTTAGTCACCTTTTCCCCTTCGTCATTGATTTGAACAGTCACGCCCCCCTTGCCGGGATAGGTCATTCCTCGGGATTGATCAGAAACGGATAGAATCGCAGGAGAACATTCACAAAATACGGCTCATGACATGTCGATATGGTTTCCTTATCTTTTTTTTTTTTTCTTGCATTGATGCTCATTGATGCATTGATGCTTGCATTGATGTCACCGTCCCAAAGCAACGCTTTAGCCTTCAGAGACGCTGCAGCGGAAAATTCAGGATAACATTTTAAATACGTGGGGAGTTCTTCAACAAGCGCATGGATATTTAAGTGCACGCACGTTTCTGCATTCCGCTCCCATCGGAATGCGCGGCCGCCGTGGGCGGGAGTCGGAGCTGTGACCATTTCCTTAGTATAACGATCAGCACAATCACCGAGTCACCGGGGTGTGTATGCATCACTGGAAGCAGCAGTGCACGAGCCCGTATCAAAGGCGCTTATACTACGTAAGAGCGTTTATTGCCCCATTGGCTGGACCTTATAGGACAGCGATCGGCGTGATGTCGAGGCGATCGCCGCGGCGTTGACCAATTGCTGACTATCATTTGCGACAAAAGCTGGCGGAAAAAAGTAAAGAAAAAAATTTCCCGCTAGAGTTTGTACGGCAACGAATCGAAGGTTTTCCTCGTGAGCTGCGAAAAACTCGCTGTTTTGTAAGCAGGCACGTGGTTCTTCTGATTTCTTAATTCACAATCACAATTGGTGTGAAATATGGCCACAGATTATTTGAAGACCACTTTTGTTCCACGCAATGCAGTTTGTATGCGTTTGGTAGCAGGCTCCGAAAACATAGCGCAGAGGCCTAACATCCGTGTAATGCTATAGGAATCATCATCATCATCAGCCTATATTTATGTCCACTGCAGGACGAAGGCCTCTCCCTGTAATCTTCAATTACCCCTGTCTTGCGCTAGCTGATGCTATATAGGCATGGACATGTGTAAATTTCAGGGAGAGCAATTTTGATCTGTGACACGAAGTCGACAAAATTATGTATTTGCGCTAACATTTCTGAAAATAGCTTCGTAGTTCGTTTTTCTCGATGATGTCGGATATTTCGTGCAAAACATTGATTCATTCCTACAGGAATTATTGGACAAGTATCTGGCCGAAATGTCCTGCATATATTTGCATTGAAATCATTTTGCTCTCACATAATGTCTTCCCGCCGTCGTTTTACTGGCGCCAGGGCGAGTAATTGCTTCTTCTAACAAAACTAAACCGAACCCGGAAGTAAAATAGCACGGACGGAGCGACGCTATAGCAATTAAGGAAAAACGAGCGCCATTTGATCAGCGCAGATGGCAAAGGCGCCGGCGCGTTCTTCGCGCGCTTCTCTGCGGCTTTTGCAGTCTTTGCGGGTGTCTTATTTCGCTCATATCACGTTATATAGCGTGAATTTTGCTTTTCGTTCCAGTTGCGTATGTCTAGCAGTTCCTAAATGAGTAACGGCGCTTTCTTCGCAGAAAAATCGAGAAAAAAGAAAAAGGGCCGCCTTAGTAAAAGACTGAAGAGCAACTGATTCCAGTGCTTCAGTCGCTCAACTGGCCTCTTTCTTATCTTTTCTTTTTGCGAAGGGCTCCATCAGATTGTTTTGCAGATTTGCGTTGTCGCGCCGAACGCGCGATAACAGTATAAAATGAGGCACTAATCTGAAAGCTGCGCTTTCCTCCAGGAAAGGACACTGTACAAGTATACCTTCCGTCCGTGTGTCTTATCTTTTACATGCTCGTAGTTTTTGGCACTGCTGATCTCACCTCGCTCCTCTCTCTCTCTCTCTCTCATGTGATGCTACAAGAAGGAAAAGTCTGTTTGTTGTTTTTTTTTTTTTCTTTTTTTTTTTTTTTTTTTTTTTTCAATGGACGGGGGGGGGGGGGGGGTCACTTGGTGATGAGCGCTGGAGAAATGTGAAAGAAAAGCAAGAGGGCGCCGGGGCCGTGATAGTGTCCGGAGCTTTGTTGAGCACTTGCCCTAATTGAGAGGCGAGAGCTAGCGCTCTCTGTTCGAAGAGGTTCTGGTTAGGTCTTCTGTGTGCGCCAAAAACGGAGCGTTTCTGAAGGGGTTGCTGATGTGAGCGAGGGATCTAGCACCTATACTTCCATCCTCGATAACAAATAGAATGAGTTCGCTTGTAAGTTCAAGAACCATTTTGTATACTCCTTACGTACTCTATATGCTCCACGTTGGAGCAGCATTGTCCATTTCGTGTGGGCCAGTCAGGTTTTTTTTTTTTTTTTTTAATAACACTGGTTGTTTTATGTATTGTTCTAGTAACATGTGTCGCACTTTTTGTCGGCAAACATGATCTTGGACATGTTCGGTGGTGTTTATATTTTTAGTTTGACCGCAAGTACTTCGCATGAACTATATATACCTGAATTGCGACACACATCACGTTTCAGGCGGAAATCTCCTCACTCTGTACATTTTTTTTTTTTTCGACGCAGAGACGCAGACAGCGGTGTAGCAGCTCCATATTAATTTTTTTTTCCAGCGTACGTTATCTGAACTGGTTTTGTTCGTGTCCTGTATCGCCGAGAAAGTTGTCAAAAATCTTCAGCAGAACCGTTAGCAATAACTTCACTTGGGGGGGGAGGAGGCATGCTATAGCCGTTCGCAAAGGGTACAAAGAAGCTAGTCACTTTATTCGTGGCCTTAAGCGGTCGAATTAATCGTCATATAAAAAGGGAAGCGGATTGAAAAAAATCTCCAAGCGCGAGATCGTAAATCTGAGTGGAGCTCCCGCGCCTTGCATTGTTTCTTTTTTTTTTTTTTTTTTCTGCGGCCGCTGTGGGTTTCGTGGGCGATCGATCGCAACAAAGAGCGGTTAACAAATGGCCCTTTCATTTAACGACGATCCTCCTTTCTTTGTTTTCTTTTTCTTTTTTACACGCTCGTATCGTAAAAAGTAATCCAACGCTCGTCATCAGCGTGGTTCATGAGGACGGTAACTTCTTGATGCCCTTTTACATGCAGATGTACGTGGCCTTCTCCGAAAGCCATTAGAACGAAAAGCCGACCTATCTCTCATTCTCTGCGAAGCAGGCACCGAAATGCGGAATAGCTGATTTGCGTTTGTTTCGGTGAACCTTTTCTGTAGGCCGATGATTTTCGAAGGTAGTACGACGCCATTGCCCAGCGCTGTTTCTGCGAATACGGACAGTTTCATAGTGTATAGCTTGCGCAAGAAGCTTGCGTAGACCGTGTAGAATGTGCATTCGTGGAACTTTCTGCGCGGGAACGCCTTATAGACCCACTATTCTGCTGATACGCTGCGGTCACATGTCTGCTTGTCGACTGATGCCGCTCGTCAAAATTAAGTCGTTGTTCTAAGCAATAACATGCATCGCACTCGTACCGCGGTCATGTATGGTAGAGTGTAATACGCATGGCCAGCTTCGTAGCGTTTCATTTCAGTGTTGCGTCGTTTTCCATTGCGCACAGCGTTCGGCTACATGTCGCGAGTTGCGCCTGCAGTGTTCACGCCGCTCCGTGCAGTCGCTGCCTCTTACGTCGGCCACACGAGACGCCCTATCGGAGTCTCGCTCGATCTGCGCGCTTCCTGTCGCCCTTGGAAGCGCCCAGCAACGCCTATATCCACGGGTTAATTGCCTTCGGCGTGACTTACAGAAACCGGAAATTTGCGGCTTTTGCGCGTCGCGAGAGAGGCCTAATTTGTTTTCATTACGGCGGGAGCTATATAGCCGTCTCGGCGCACGTTTCGTCAGCCCCCGCGGCTTAAGTGTCGTCGTGCCTGGGCACCCGGGTGGAAAGACATCGATTGATGCTGTACGCGCACGACTCGAGTGCGGAGGGTTTCCGCGGCTTGATCGATGTCGTTGGGAATATGCGGTTGCGAGCAATAGCCCCTTTCGTCGTGTGCGGTGTGTCTACATTGATGTGCGTATTTTTTTGTGTGTGTGCGGGTGTGGGGACTTATATATACGGCTAGCTGTAGGCCTCCAACCCGGGTCTGCCCAGGAGCTGCCGTTCCGGCGAGTGCGTTCCCTTTGCATTGACTAAGCGACCGAGGCCGACGGGGAGCTTTCGGCGGGCAAACAAGATTAAGCAAGGGTCAGATAGTAGTTCGCAGATAGGCGAACTGATGAAGCGAATCGCTGGTCGTGCTGCGCTTCTATAGCTCCGCCGGGGCTTGCGCCGATAGTGTCCGCGATGGACACAATGAAGAGATATGAGACTCGGCTTGCCTATGGGAGGCCATGGCCGTCGCATGAGCCAAGATCAATGCTCTCGGAATGCGCGGTTTGCTTGTTCGACCCGGCCCGTTATAGGGCGCCGCGGAATGCCCCCCCCCCCCCCCCCCCCCCCCCGCGGGCAGCTGGCGAATTTGTCCACGTCGGTTGTATACCGTGTTTCACACAGCGGCCCATTACGTTCAGCGATGCTGTCGCGCGACATCGTAGAGCCGTTGCTTCTAGAGCTCCGCCAGCCTCGTTCCATTTTTTAACTGCAAGCGAATGCATTTTCGGTCATCCCTGTATGCTATATATTGGTAACTGTAATGATGACTGAAGCAGATTAACTGTTGGTTACCACGGACGTAATATAGGTCCTGTGCGCCCAACAGTATCAACGATATCACCCATCCACAACTAATGAGCTATCCGGCGCCGGTCTGAACATCGCGTCCCCGTGCTTTTGTGATCATGTATAGATACGGGCGCTGGTTTTGTGTGTCGTTTTCCGACCCGTTGCGCGTATACCGTCTCAGTTCCCCGTACTTTTTCTGTTGTAGTGGCAGTTTGGACGCGCTGCTCAGACCGGAACCGCAAACGTGAACGAGCGTAGAGTTTGTGTAACTGCTTGCTGTACGTGGCAGAAAGGTCTTGAGCGACGACCACCTCAAGGCTGTGTAAAGAGACCTTGTTGCTCTAAGTCGGTAATGCCGCTGCAGATCTGCCGCCACCGCCGTTGCCAGAAGGTGTCCGTGTGCATGTTGAATCTTGGTGTTCGTGCTCGTGACCTGCCGATCCATACATTGACAGCGTATATACGGGGCGCCGCTCCGACCACCGAAAAAGCGAGGAAAGGACTTGGAATAGAATCGTTAAACTCTCTCAGAAAAAAAAAAAAAAAAAAAAGTCATATTCGCCGACTCAATACTAACACGTATACTTGTTACAAAAAGCACTGCCTTCTTAGTAAGTGCAGTAGTAAAATGATTGTTAGTACTTTTCACTACCTGCTGAAGCTAGGAAAAAAGCACTCAGTATACTACCTCGGTAGTGCAGTTACTATCGCAGCTGAAATATAGTTACCAACAATACAATGGGGCCTATTCGATTTATAAGTGCCGCTTGCATTGTCATATGAAGTCGATGGTGTTGAAAAAGCATAAGAAAGTAAAATAATAATTATACATGAAAAACGAGAACCGTCGCTATAGTATATTTAAGACATCAATTAAGGGTGTATAATACAGGTACACTATCAACTATAAGCACGAATGCGCATACAGAACGGCAAAGGTGCAACACGACACTTACTCGAAGGGCAACTTCAAGAATATTTATAGCCCTAGTTTGAGGGAGCACATGTTGCACCGGTGACCACCTAGGTATTTGATTAAATGATCAAAGCTTTGTGCACAGATTTCTAAAGCCTACTGTCTGCATATATGTGTGTTACGACGTCGCACATAACTGTTAGTCCAACATAATGAACATAACTACAGTTTATCTAAGTTTTGCATAGGACTGTCACACTCGCAGCATAATAGACCTCGGCCAGACGAGGTAGTAGTGGCTTAGTAGTTACTTAGTAAAAACTACTAAGCCTTTCTGGCTACTAAAGGTAGCACTTGCTAGCTTTGCTAGCCGCTGGTTAGTACAGAACTAGTAAGAAGGTAGTAAAATACATAGTAATCTAGTGAACGCATGCATTTACTAGCTATTTACTAACTTCATTTTTAAGAGTACGTTTATCCCGGCCCAGCTTGCTAATTACTCGATCGTCTTTACTCGCGTTTCCGGACTTGACGATTCGGCGTCCCGTGTGGCTGTACGCAATTAGTGTAGCCTTAAAAGTATTACCTAAGTAATTAGGATTGCTGTTTGATGGCGGAAAAAAAAACTTAATTTTCCGGCCTTCTTTTCCGGTGAGAAAACGACTCGTGTTCCGATTCCATTAATTTTCGCTCTTCGTCATATGCCTGAACAGCTCCTTGCTTACGTCATCATGATCGGCTACTTGGGAATAGTGGCTAGTAAGGACCGAGCCAAAAAGATGGGCTCATTGCGCACCGGCCTTGACGTGAAGGTTAACGAGTAACGTACGCGCGCCTTCTCGCATGCCCTGTGGTTAGACTCAATCGTGTTATACTTAAGCCCTCCTTTTAGCTTCCTCCTCGCCTGCGCAAGATTAATCTTCGTGATTCATGACAGCGGCAGGCTGCATTTATCAAAGACGTGCTTGAAGGTTTTGCTCTGTGTAGCATAGAAAGGGTATAATAATGGAGGGGGCCATCAAGCTAATGAAGGCTACCAACAACCGTTAACATCTCGAGACACACTCTGTGGGCTTTTTTTTATATTTATTCATCCGTACGTTCTTCTCTGCGTTTGTCTGTGCGCCAATGATATCACTGGAAATCATGCGCGTGAAGCTCGATTAATTTCAAATGGAAGGGCTATTAACGATGTCGTATCATGTGTCTGAAAGACTACAACCATACGACTTTCCGAGACGCTGCTCTTCCGCGTAATGCGGGGTGTCCCGTCGTTTAGATTTCCGCATTAATCTTCGTTCATGATTACGACGAGCCGTTAAGTAAATCTGCACGCCGTCTCAGTGTACTTTTGGGAACGTATTTTGCGAGGTTCGTTCAATAAAAATTTCCCCTGACCCACATAAGCGTGCACAAAAGAAATTTCACTCAGTGCTAGACGTACACCCGGCCACAAAAGTTTACGGACCATGGAATCTAAGAAAACGTTTAATTCCCGAGCAGCCTGTAGCAGCAGCCAGTAAAAACTGTATACGTTAATGTTGTTAGCATGTTCTAGTCGAGGCCAGAAATGCAAATACCAGGCTACGTTGTGAGGCTTCGGAGATATTCAGCAGTTTCTCATATTTCATGGTCCGTAATATTTTGTGGCCGGGTGTACGTCTATTATAGGTCAGGAGATATACCGGGGGAAATTTCTACGAAGACCTTAACCAATAGTTAAAAATAGTCGTTTTAAAATAAAATGATGGTTCCTTCGGAGATATGCATTCAGTGATGCTGACCGTGGAGTGACGGGTCATACGTGGTAATTAGTCGCTAATTCAAGAAAAATGATTAACTTTTAAGCTTTTAGATTCAGCGGGCTCATCGTAATTGGAAAATTGGAGCGATCTCTCCGTATAAGCCATATCAACTTAACCTTAACAAATGGAAATTTTCCAAGAAATGACGTCGTTAAGTGCTGACATCGGTAGTTCAAATATGGACAGAACTTTGTCGAAACGACACCGACTCCCAGTGGACCTTATTCAGCTGTTGATGATGACACTGTCGCAAAAGTGGAGGCCGCAAAGATCGACGCTTAACAATTCAAGAACTAGCTGAAAAGCTCAAGATCAGTGTATAGGTGTATACTAAAAAATATTCAGGAACATCGGCTCATGCGAAAGGTGTAAGCTGGTTGGTTTCCTCGCTTGCCTTCTGCTTTTTTTACAAGGAGGACCGAATGACCTGCAGTCATGAACTTTTGACCACTTGCCTTAAGAACGACTTTCTTGCCAGATTGATTTCGTTGGATGAAACATGTGTTCAACATTGTGACCCAGAAACTAAGTCCGAGTCTAAAAAATGAAAGCACTACGACTCACCAAAACCCTAGCAAGTTGATGCTGACACTGTTTTGGGACTAGCAAGGAGTGGTGATGACAAATTTTCTGCCAAAAGGTGCCGGATCCATAACGGATACGTATTATGCTAAGTTGCTGGCGACATTAAGAAAAGCCGTCAAAATCAGCAGGTGGGGCATGCTGTCAAAAGGTCTTCCAAGACAGTGCTCCTGCTCACAGCTCGCATGTTACGCAAATGTAAGCAAGCTCCTGTGGATACGAATTTCTTCGCCGCACTCCGTACTCCCCCGACCTTGTGCCCTCTGATGTCCACCTCTTCCTACATATGAAGTTAGATTGGAAAAGCCGGCAATTCCCCGATGATCGCCACTTCCACGCTCATCGCCGAAATCCAGTCATGGCTCCAAAGTCAACATGAGGACTTCTACACGAGTGGCATCCGCAGTTGCGCAAAGGGATAGCGAAGGTGTGTGGCTCTCGGTGGCAGCTATGTAGCGAAACAAAAACAGATATGCCAACTTTCGTGCTTCTCCACCCAGAGGGAAGTGGGTCAGAGGAAAGCTTTATTGAACGTCCCCTCGTATGTGCCCGCGCCTGCATGTTCTTGCACGCATGGTCACCGTCACCCACCGCTGGCTTGCTGAGTCCTTCAGTTTTCGATTACGGTTCGCGGGAGAAGGGCTATGATTGATTGATTGATTGATTGATTGATTGATTCAGTGAGTGAGTGAGTAATAAGGGTGCTGTTTAGGTGCCGAAGCATTAACATGTGGGTGTGTAAAAGTGAGCCCTGAAGTCGCCTCTCTGAAAATGGGCGGGAAAGTGGGCTTGCGAAATAGTTGGAGCTGCACCACTGATGGCGGCTTTTATTATTTTGTCGCTTCCTCTTCCCTCTCTCCCCGGGGCCCCCCTTAATCCTACATTACCGTCGTTCGGAGAATCGTGTCCAGTCGTGGCAGCGTGCACGACGGAGGAAACGAGCCGGATGATGTAAGGCTAACGACGAGTAGGGCGCGTGCCACACCGGCAGAGCTTAAGTTATAGGCAGAGTGAGCCTCGCGCGTGCCCCATTAAAATCTTTTTAGTGCCGGGCCTTTGGAGGTATACGTGTAGCTTGCGCCTGCTCTCGTCTCTCTTCTTCAGTTTCGTCCCCCCCCCCCCCCCTTTTTTTTTTTGTAAGTCTTTTAATACGGCGTACTTGCTGCGTTGCTGCACAGAATGTTTTCTTCCTAAACATTCTCACGCAAACAGACGGCACTTTCTTTTTTCCGGGGTTCACGTTCAGCTTGAGCTAACTGGCGCACTTACCATGCCTGTTATAAGCAACATGCAGACGCACGCTTATAGGACGGCTTTTGGTAAAACCGGTCTCGCAGTGTTCTAAATTCTCCTTGAATGTTATAAGCCGCTACAATTTTTTTTTTTTTTTGTCATATTATGCGGCGAGTTAATCGGCGAGAGATGGCGGCGGTGCTGCTTAGTAAGCAAAGACGTGGCAAACGACGTCGAGTCCTGCGTGCTTTCGCGAGAGGCACCGCCGTCGACGTTGCCTGCATGCGTGGAATGGCTATGGCGCTGTCTGCTCGCAGCCTTTGAAACCCTTGGGTCTTGTCCCGTCGACGCGTGCACCTCTTATTTCTCTCTGTCGCGCGGTTATAGGCTTACGCACTGAATTACGCTTCCTTTATGTACTCCTGGTTTTTTAGAGGTTTTGGCCTCGCTTTGTCTTATTTCCCTTGCGTCAGCCGAGTTGAGAAATACGCATGGCAGCCTCTCAAAGGCATCTACAACGATTATCTGCGGATTGTTAAGCAGGCGGTTTTCTTTCTTTCCTTATTAATTTACTTTCTCTTTTTTTCTTTCTCCCATGTAATCGATGAAATGCTGACTTAAAACGAAGCCAGTTTAAAATAAAGCTGACATATGTCTTAGAGTTACAGAATCCACATCTATGACGCAGTTATTTAATTGTGATAGCGGATATTGAGGAACGTTGCGGTCGTCGAACACACAAAGACACATCATATATATGGGAGAGAGAGAGAGAGACAGAAAGAAAACAATATTGCTTTGTCATAACTGAAGTCCAAATTAACCTATATGTACAAACTTCACGTACAAGTTCAGATGAGCATAAAAAAAAAAAAGAACACGCACGCTCAAGAACATACACATGCACACAGAGCAGTCTAACACGCAGGGGCTACTCGTCGCGATAGCTGAGTGGTTTATAGGGCGTCTCCCATAGCCATCACCCATAAACTGAATTCCTGACACACGAACGCAATGTCAAACATGTATAGCACATTCGACTTATAATTAAGCATAATTAAACGATACGATCAGCGCCTCTTATATGTATAACGCTGCACGGAATAAACGGTAAGAAGCTGCACTCAGCCGGCTCTCAGCAAGTGGAGGCGATGAAAGGAAGCAGTGTCTTTTCCACGATGCGGACTCTCTCTCTGTGGTGCACAAAGAAACTCTTCTGCCGCGCCTCGCAGCGTTTCGCGGTTCGCGGCATTGTTCGTGCTCGAGCGCGCCGTCTCTCGAGTACGTGTGCTCGTTAGGCGCTTCGTAAATAATGTGCCGCGAATTGAGTCGCGATATTCGAATGGATGGTTCCGCGTTTGTCGCGGCTGCAATATTAATTATCGCCGAAGAAAGGGCGGGGAAATGAAGACGCGCGCTATTCAGATGAGAACGGGCCTTCGGTCGGACGGCCGTTGTTCCAATTAAAGAATGTCAGTGTAGTTCATTGAGGCGGCAAACGGAGGAGACATCGCGAGGGCGTCATTCTGCTGACCCGTGCACGCGCGCTGTTGTAATATTTACCGTCATTTTTCAATAACTAACCTGAAGGCTCTATACAGTGCTATACGTTCCATACGTTTCGCTGATTAACCACTTAATAATGCGTGCGCATGCCGGCGATTCTTTTGAAAATAACGCGCGCTTGTGTGTGGAGCCCAGCCATGGGCTGCAGTATGTGTAAATAAATAAATAATAAATTTGTTGAGAGAGAAAGAATAGGGGGTAGAAGAAAGCGAGGCGGCCCTTATGAGTGAAACATCGCCGGTTTGAGGGGAGGGTGACAAGCTCTCTTGAGCTTGTCACAAGCGAGGTGAACTCTTACCTAGTCTCTCTCTTGGAGAAAATGTAAATAGTTGCCTCTTTTTCTCTATCCTTTATGCTATTCTCTGTCCCTGTCCTTTTACTGCGCTGTACATGCATCCTCGTAACTGCTGACCGCCGTTCAGGTCTCAGCCAACACCACCTTTGTCTCGGCTGACTGTGCTCGACAGTTGCAGTGAGGTCAACAGTAGTTTCCTTCCGTTCATTCATTTCTTATAAACAATCAATTACTATGAAGGAAACTATAAACAGCTAGAAATTTGTCCAGCGCTATATCGCGGTCGCTGCTCGCGATATAAAGCAATTCGGAACGACGCTTTTTTATACATACTCCCACTGCCTGGACAGCGCAGATAGCGGCCGCATACGCTCTTCTGCCGCGCGGCCCGGTCGGTCGTTGACGATGGAGAATTGAGGCACACGGAATCGAAACGGCGTGCACAGAGGCCGAGCCGTGGACCCGCGCGTAAGCGCCTGGTCGCGTGCGCAGCAGCGCACGAGTCGCGCGCTGCCTGCGCGTCGTTGATAAAATTCCCCCGCCGTCCGCGTTCTCTTCGATTTCCCCCGTTGCTCCGAGCCCACCGCGTGACACACTCGTTAGGCTTCCCTCCCCGGTGTGTAATGTACGTAGTGCGGTATTTAGCGCTGCGTCGGCGCTGTCATAAATGCTTATCGGGACGCGATGATGGGACCGCAGAGTCGCAAGTGTGGTTCGATCGCCATGATATTCGACGCTCTCCTGCTTTATATGGGGAGGCTTGTTCTTTCCACTTCCTCCTCTCCATATTTTGTTTTTATTAAATACGTACGCGCGTCGTGTACGGCCGCATTGGCTGAGGTCAAACACCCCTTTCCAAGCGTTGAGGTCCCATAATGGCCGAGCACCAGGCCGGTAGCGCGCTTGTACCTATTTTACCGGTAGGTACCCGGCGGCAGCACTTGCCTCCCACAGCCGCGGCGGATGCTCGTCCACAAGGCCGTCTGTGGTTGGACAAGAGGCGCCCAGAGACAAGTCCTGAGATCTCTATTGGACCCTCTTTCGAGATGTGAACCCCCACGACAGCCGAGCACCAGACCAGGGGACATCTCTGCCAATTAGAAAAGCCGGTGGGTTTCGCGGTGGCACCGGGATTTGAAGCTCGGTACCTCCCGCATACGAGGCGGATGCTCTACCGCTAGGCCATCGCTGCAGCCGTCGCTGTTTTCGCATCAACTACTGTAAGGCGAAGACGACTAAGCGACGTTGTCGTTCTCTCGCTTCCTGCCCAGTTTTCGGCATTCTCCACCCTATACTAGCGGCACAGTGTGCAAATATACTTGTTCTGCTGCTGTCCTGGAAGCGTTTCAGTGATGTATGCGCTGCTTATTAACATATATTTGAAGCGATTTGCACCTTATTGTACGTATACGCAGTTCCTTAGCGCTTGTGTACATTTTCCCGATGTTCCGTCTAAGCGGGTTATATAAACTCTATATGTCCTTCGTCGAAGCTTCTGCGTGAGTTCGCACCGGGCTGGCCGCGGCGGGTGCATTATTATATAGTGCGCTATTTTTCATAAACGAGCTTGCGCGTGCACTGTGATGCCACGTTCAAGAATTCTGGGTGTTGGGAGCCACTCGCACAGAGCCCTCCGTCACAGCGTCTCCCATGGAGATGTAACTTTTGAGGCGCAGAAATCGATCGATCAATAAGGTAGGTGCATACATTTATGACCGCGTTCCTTTAGTTTTCCTTTATTCTGTCCTGTTTGCCGATATAGCTGTTGGCGTAACGTGCGTCGTGACTGCCGTCTTGTTACTGTGAGTCGCCCGGACGGCCTGATGGATCGGTGTGTACGCCAGCTGACGTCCGCTTGACGGTAACCGGGTTGACGGTCGCGCGGAAAGCCGGGGAGCGTTCGTTCCGTTGCATCTAGCGGAGCTTTTCCGGCCTGAGTCGCTGCTGCTGCTCCGTCTTCCTGGCTGACGAGCGGCCAAGCGCTTTCCTGTCACTTCCTGCGCCACTTGGGCCGTATGCACATTGGCGCCGACGAAAGTTCCAGCGACGCAGTGTATGTTTTGCCTGCTAAGAGTTGAAGTCGTTTTTTTTTTTCGTTTCGTTTTTTTTTTTTTTTTTCGTCTCACGTATATCGCTTGTTGCCTTCATTTCACGGTTTCGATATATATTCAGCTGTAGAATTGGGCGTCCACGGCTTGACTGTGCGCGCCACAGAGTCGCTGCTAAAAGCTGTTTCACATGCTGCGACTAGAGCGAAAAAAAAATCGGTGCGGGCGCACGCGTCGCAATGCGACTGATGCGGCGGCCAGGGTTGCTTGCTGCCAGGTTTTGTCGCACACGCCGCATAATTCTTTTAATGTAATGAAAAAGACGTGCGCGTTATAAAATAATTGACCTCTCTTTATTAGGGCCGAATAATGCGTGTGTTTTGTAATTTAAAAACGTTTTGAAGTTTAAATTTGTTTTGGAGTGCGCAACGGCGGTTCCTATATGCAAGCCGTACGTAAACAGCTGTTCGCAGCTGGTTGCTCAGCACTGTGTGTAGTCTCATGTGCCTTCTATGTGTCGCTCTGCCTGAATAAGATAAAAAAAGTCCGCAATGTATTCAAGGTTTATTGGTTTCTGTATTCTCCATCAGAGAAGATACAACTTAACGTGCATGGAGTATTCAAAAATAAATTGATTATGTTTATTCAAGCTACGGAGGTAAATATGATTTCGTAGAAAATTCATCAGCGATAGCATGCACGCTTGGCATGTCAAATTTAATAAGCAAGTGAGGCAAGATAACCTTTCAAGATGCATCGGGAAGTTTACGCGTGTGGAAAACCGACAGGAAAAGAATGCATCTAAACGGTCGCGCGTTCAGCGCAACGTTGAACCTTCGGGTACTTTGCTGCCTTGTCATTTGCCCATGCAGGGGCTGCAATTATTTAAACTGCTCCGTGCGCGTGATTTTTGTATGCTACTCAACAAATTAAAATTGTGACGACCCCCCAAAAGGCCATGTCGTCTCGTGGGGATCGAACACCTCGTATTATTGGGAACTCGCATAGGTGTGTCTACAGCATACGAAACAAAGGTGAAAATGCACTTCGTTTGCTACGTAGCGCGTCAACGAACGCATAGAAATGGGAGAATGGAATCTGCGGCACAAGTTTTTTTTTTTCTTTTTTTTTTTTTTTTTCTCCCTTGGCGTACGTACCGGATTCAGCAATCCACGTCCGCGCACATCGCACTTGTTGAGCGAGACGCCATTGTCTAAAACAGACCGCGAAATAGCGCATCTCGGCGCAAATTCGGCGGAACATCGCTGCGATGTTGCGACGCTGCGACCAACCGGTTGGTCGCAGCCGAAAATAGCAGAGTCGGTACTGCGACTGCGATTTTCGTCGCATGCGACGGAAATCGCACTTCCGGAGCGAAGAAAATCGCATCATGTGAAACGGCGGCACGCTATACGTCTACAACCCCGTTTTGCCACGACTGCAAAGAAAGTAATGCTTCCGTTTGTGTAGTAAAATGATAAATTGCTGAGAACTTCTGTGTAACCGACCATTATCATTAACACCACCTTTCTTTAAACAAAAAAAAAAAAAAAACACTGCCACCATTCTGCTTTGGCATGGTTCTGTACCAGAGGCAACCAGTTATGTATATGTGAGCGCCATTGATTTTGTAAATGATCGTGCAAATGTTACAAGATTCGAATTTTACTTCTTATATAGAATTGCTCCCGAGTGCGCCGTCGTTCGCATCTTCAGCATCCGCTGCCTCTCGCGACTTTGGGGTTAACGCTTTCTCTCTGTGTGAAAAAGGACAATGCGTAAATAAGTGGATCGCATAGGTTGATGGGGCACTGGCGAATGCGTCTGTATAAGTGCTTACGAAGCTAAATGCCGTAAGTGCCAGCCAAGTGGGTCTTAATTTCGGAGTGCCCATGGACTGCAACGCCGAAGGAGCCGCACCATCCGCCTTGGCGATGCACTTAGCTCTCTTGCGCCTTTTATTCTCTCAGACTTCCTCTCTCGTTGCGTAACGTGTTTATCTCATTTGTCTGTCTCACTTTTTTATTTATTTATTATTATTTTCTTGTATCATATCGTTGCTTTCAGGCTGGCTTCGCATTTGTTCTCTCTCTCTCTCCCCTGTTGAAACCATTCGAAAGAGATTCGGGCCAGGAGAAGCTGTAGCTAAGCGGTGCCTTTCGATATGCGCAGTGGCCGTCACGAAGAGCGCTTCCGTGCAGGAACAAAAGGACGTGTGCCGGGCCACTTAGAATGCTTTCGCAACCCAGACTCTGGTTTTGAGCAAGAATTTGGGGGGCGCGTGCCTTTTCGTTCCGAAGTCGTTTCGTTCCATTTGCTCCCGTCTTTCTTTTTCCCTTTTTTTTTTTTTTTTTTCATTTTTCCGTTGGCGCGCTCATTTCTTTTGACTGCTGAGACGGAGGTAAAGGCGTGCGGGGAAGCAGAACCGCGCTTTTTTCATGCCCGCGAGGCATCCGCGAGACGCATTCCCTGGCTTCCATCTATCACGACCCCGAGAATCGAGAAGTCACGTTCCTCTGCGGCGTAACGCTGGGAGCCGAGGTGAAGTCGGCGTCTCAGTGGCTTTATTGTGTGCGTGCGTGCGTGCGTGCGTGCGTGCGTGCGTGCGTGCGTGCGTGTGTGTGTGTTGTGTGTGTGTGTGTGTGTGTGTGTGTGTGTGTGTGTGTGTGTGTGTGTGTGTGTGTGTGTGTGTGTGTGTGTGTGTGTGTGTGTGTGTGTGTGTGTGTGTGTGTGTGTGTGTGTGTGTGTAGTAGTAGTAGTAGTAGTAGTAGTATAGTAGTAGTAGTTGTATATAGTATAGAGCAGCAAGAAAATGGTATATAGAGGAGCGGCAGTGCGAGATGATTGAGGCTGCTATTTCTTCCGCTGCAAGAGAAAGCACTGTGTTCCGAGACGAGACAGGAATGGAGCCGAGTGTGTGCGTGTGTGTTTGAAGGAGGTGAGAGGAGGGGGGGGGGGGGGGGGGGAGGATAGCCGCGTTTTTGTGCGGCCGTGTCGTCAAGAGCGGAGACGATGGTATTCCACGCACAAAGCAAGCAGCTATATAGAGCAAACCGAGTTCTCGAGATTTTAGAGTTGGAGTGCCTGTTCGACCGGCCCTCTCTGCCGTTGCGCTCACTGTGCACCGTTCGTTCGCTTTGAAGCGGGATCCGCGTTTTTTGTCTTGTCTTATTTGCCGTCTGGTCGAACCGTCGAGCACGCTTTCTGTGCTTATAACTGTCATACTTTCTCGCTCTCTTTGGTGTTCCCGTACCTCTCGCGAAGTGTAATTTGTCGCTTCTTCGTGCGTCGTTGCAGCTGCAAAACAGAAAAGAACCGAGATCAGAGAGGTCGATTAAAAGCGGGTTCCTAGCAAGATTATATATGCGGTGCGGAAGCAGAAAAAGAGAGATACGAAGAGCGGCGCGCGTGGGGTGGCGGTGAGTGCATGGATCGGCCGGGAAGGAGTCGGAATCGACGCCGCAGATTTCGATTCGCGCACTGACGGCTGCAATTTGGCGGCTCGCGGGGCTTCCTGTGTACGCTGCAAGTTATGCGGAGGAAGTTTTATTTATTTATTTTTTTTTTTTTCGCTGCTTCTTCTCCCGTCATTCTCGCCATCCTCTGCATGCGTACGTCTGATTTTTCGCCCCGCCTTCAGAGTCGTTTGACAAACAGGAGACATATAGACGCTCCCCCCCCCCCCCCCCCCTTTCCCGTTTCAGAAGTAGCGTCCATGTCGTCTTTGTTCCTCTTGTTTGCGAGCCTCCCAGCTCACCTGCTGCCTCGCGGACGCTGTGGCGTTGCTGTTGTTGCTGCTGCTTCAGGATGAGTGAAGTACCGCGTTCTTCGTGAGAGCTGGGGGAGGGGAGCTTGTGTGTTTTCGGGGCGCGACACGTGCACTGTTTCTTGCGTATATTTTGAAACTGTCTTACCGTGCGACGCCCGTTCTTGCTCGCCATCTTGGCTCGTATCGATCACTGACTGTTCACAACACCGTACTGCGACAGCTGCCTGTATTTTTTTTTTTTTTTTTTTTTTTTTGCCGCTTCCATCTCGTCTTGGCGCACAGTTTGCTTTCAAAGATTGTCTGCGCACGCAGTCCCAGCTAGCGGGTGCTTCTATAGCGGCTGGGCGCAGCTGAATTTAATTTTCGAGTTCTCGCCGGTGCTCACCGATTTGAAGCGCACGCGCCGCCTCATCTTTATAATTGCTTACTGTGCTGTTTCGTCGACAAACGCGCACGAAGCCTTCCGCTATGTCGGTGCCGTTCTTTCCGTCTTGTTCCAATTAAAGGGCGCTCTTGCGATATCCGATTTTGCGCCAATTGCTTTCGGGTAGAGTTTACTTCTTACAGCTAACGAAATTACAAACAGCGCGCGATGATTCAAATTAATGTTGTTGAAAGAATCGGCGGGGCTTGCTGCTTTGTTTTTTTTTGCACGTCTGCTTTGCTTCTTTTTTTTTTTTTTTTTTTACTTTCGCTTGTTGAGCGTGTGTGATTAACGATTGCGTATTTCACGTTTCGATCGAGACACGCGTTCTTATTATACTATGAAGTCTAGAGTATGATGGAAGCCCGTCTGGGTGGGATGATGCATACTTAGAAGGAAGAGATCGAGACACCGACCAAAAAGGTTTAAATATATTTAAAAATACATTAACGTTTCGGCTCCCCCACGGGAGCCTTGTTCACAATGAAACATGCGGCAGAGCTTGCGCCCTTTTTATGTGCAGCTCAAGACATGACCAAGGCATTTGGCATACATCGACGGCAGATTTCCATCGTTGCGATTAAAAGTGTGCGCCATGGTTTGGATGATTAAGGGTTCAAGATAAAGACGCGTAGAATGATTTCGTTCCCTGGCGACCACGCGAGGCTTGAGTCTCACTGCCCAGAAGAGATAGCACGCATGCAATTGCGTGCTAATTTTCAAGCCAGTCTACGCGCTCGGAAAAATGCGCAATGCCACGACAAAAAAATTGGAAAGGCTGAAGCAGCGCCGCACAGCATGTTCGCCAGGTGCCCTCAAGAACGTGGTGTGCAACTTGTCCTCATACAAGCCCGACGGCTCCGAGATGGCAGTTCTAAATCTCGGGCTCAACTTCAACATGGGGACCTGCAACAGCATTGACCAGAAATTTAGTTCGCTCCGCCGTAATGCTTCAGGCTCTTTCTATGTTCTCAAATTGCGCAATCTGTTCACATCTGTGCGCCCACTAACCTCATGATTCCAAAAAGTCACGTTAGAAACATGAACTTTCCGTTTTCTTGAACCAGTAAGCTGTTGCCGGTTAGAGCTACGGGAAGTCCGCGTGGCAGGTCGAAAAAGTAAGGCGACTGTTGCAATGCACCTGTAGATCGTGAACGCGTTTGTCAACGCAGATTATAGGCTGACTTTATTTGAACTTGTGAATCGATAAGTCGCGCAGTGTATGCTGCTATGAGATGCAGAATATGCAAAGGCACAAACGGAACCGAGATCGAGTTTTCTCAGACGTGCAAAATTTTTACAATAATCGGTTCAGGTCAGCCTGCTAGCTAACCGTGCAGTGCTGATGACATTCTGATTGCAAAATAAACTGCACCACGATAAGCTTAGCAACTGCCTTGCGGAATAGATAGCATTACATTTGCTAAATGTTTTGAGCATCAACAAGATCGAACGACCTACAGAACGCTGATTTACGCACAGCAAGATATGTCAAGGACGGGTGGGCTGGGCCAGGGAAGCTAAGAAACCGCCACAACAAACAGGTGGGAGGGCAGGTAGGTGAATGGCTTTGAAGTCCACGCAGAAACAATGCCAGGTGCCCTCAAGAACGTGGTGTGCAACTTGTCCTCATACAAGCCCGACGGCTCCGAGATGGCAGTTCTAAATCTCGGGCTCAACTTCAACATGGGACCTGCAACAGGCACGAAGAAAATAATTTGCGCCGCTGAGCGTGTAGTGAATTTGGTCGACCGATCCCGCCGGGACGAGGCTCGCACACGTGTTGTAAACGTCTTGTAAACGTGTTGTAAACGTCTTGTCGAAGTTGCACGCCCAACCCGCGGTGGACACCTTGTCGAAACAGGAACGTGAGGCCGTCAAGAGGCTGCAGGAGAACCAGGGTATTGTCGTACTTCCCGCCGACAAGGGGAACGCCACCGTCCTTCTAGACAGAAGCAAGTACATAGAAAAAATGCGCTTGCTATTGAGTGATGTTCACACGTACGCCGACGTTGCAAGAGACCCGACACCCAAACTTCAGAGGGACCTGCAAAAACTGCTGGCCGACATGTTCCGCATGGTTCCGCCGCAACACAAGCGGCTGTACTACAGATTACTCTGCCACAATGGATCAGCTCCAGCTATATATGGCCTGCCGAAGGTACACAAGCCCGATGTTCCCCTACGCCCCATGGATAGTGGACTTCACACGTTCGCCGCTCCACAAGCTGTCAAATTTTCTTCATAGAGTGATATCGCCACTGGTTGGCAAAATTGCTACCCATATACGCAACACGCACGACTTCATTGAAAAGGTTAAAGGGACAAGATTCGACCTCGACAACGTTTCAGCTTCTTTTGACGTGGTGTCACTGTTTACGAGCGTACCGATAGACATGGCCGTGGATTCCCTCGACAAGGACCCGACGTTGCCTGACAGATCCCTCATCGAGGTGCATTATCTAGCTAGGCTACTAAAACACATACTTCACGTTCAAGCACATACTTCACGTTCAAAAAAAAAAAAAAAAAACATTTTATCGGCAAGTCAATGGAGCGGCAATTTCGGTTACTGTCGCTAACTTAACAATGGAGGCTATCAAAGCTAGGGCGCTGTCCTCGTGTGCCTCGACACCGAAGGTCTTCTTCGGGTACGTCGACGGCTGTTTCAGTGTTTTGCAGCGACAGAATCCTTGACCTTTTCACGGCTCACCTGAACAGCATGAAGACAGCAATTAAGTTCACCGTAGAAGTGGAACCTAAAGGCCAACTGCCATTCTTGGACACTCTCGTGCAACGCGAAGGACAAAATCAACACAAAGTGTTTAGGAAGCAGACTCGCACTGGTCGCTACCTCAGCTACAGATCGGTGCATCCTGCTTCGCAAAAGAAGTCTGTTGTCGGCTCTCTTCTTCGTCGGGCGAAAAATGTGTGCACTGCAGCAGAAGACTGCATGGCGGACAATGCACTTGTGCGGCGGGAATTGACGGCTTGTGGTTACCCTGAGCACTTCATTGACTCAGTAGGGCGCCAGCTGGCTCGTGCAGTATACCCACCCACCCTGGACCCCCCCGAAAAACGGGCTGCGATACCATACGTCCCAGGCGTAAGCGATGACCCTTGCACGAGTTCTGCGCTCATATGACGTGCAGGCTGCGCACGTTCCCTCCCGGAAACTCGGACACGAGCTCGTGCGCGTAAAAGACCCTTTGGAAAAGGACAAAGTTCCCAGGTGTGGTGTACGTCATTCCGTGTGCGGACTGTCGCTAAGTCTATACGTCGGAGAAACCGGCAACTTCAAGAAAAGACTTCAACAGCACAGGAATGACGTCCAAAAACGACACGTTGCGTCGAATGCCCTATAGCCGAACACTGCGCAACTACGTCACACACGATTAGCTGAGACAAATCTCGCGTGGTCGCCAGGGAACGAAATCATTTTACGCGTCTTTATCTTGAATCCTTGATTATCCAAACCATGACGCACACTCTTAATCGCAACGAAGGAAATCTGCCGTCCATGTATACCAATTGCCTTGGTCATGTCTTGAGCCGCACATAAAAAGGGCGCAAGCTCTGCCGCATGTTTCATTGTGAACAAGGCTCCCGTGGGGGAGCCGAAACGTTAATGTATTTTTAAATATATTTAAACATTTTTGGTCGGTGTCTCGATCTCTTCCTTTTATTATACTATTTAATATCAGCCAAGTGCTAGCGCTGAACGTAAGAGCTGTGTCCGTTTTTCCTAGAGGAGATTCTCGTGTGCGTATAAGGTCTTTTTGATTCACTTGCACGGAAAAAGATTGACTATATAGCTACACCGAAGAATATGCACAGTGCGACAGGACGCTATATGTATATGCCATGTCTGTTTTTCGTACCTTTATAGTTTACGGGTATTTCAGACAAACTTACTTTCTCAGCATGAGAGACAAACAAGTCCAGGGTTGTCTATATATGCTTCAGCTTCTGGCAAACATGCAGTTGTAAAAGACACGTTAGTGTCCGTAGTTGACCGTTTTGATAAATGGACTCCGCATTTTGCATTCTCATCGTTTCGTGATCTCAAGTACATTCTTGAGCGTTCAAGATTTTTTTTTTTTTTTTTTTTATTGCCCACGTCTGCAATGTAGCTTGCATTTGTAATGGCCAAAGGTTGCTGTTCGTAAAACGCACGCTGCCATCAAAATTCCGCCTTGACGCAAGAGCCAATGCGTCGTCTCCTTTCGACCCTCAGGCGCACGTCCGTATATTCACTGTCTTAGCGATGTCTCGTTTTTCGTTCATTTTACTGTGACGCGTTTTAATCTGTCCGGGAACACGCGCAAGCAGCGACTTTTCCTAAGCCGCGCTTCACTCCGTATACGCGCGCGATCGAGGGGCCGTAAGGAGCAACAATAAATCACTTTGTACTGGCAGATCGTTCATCGAAAGCGTTAACTGAATTTATTTAGCGGGAACGGGTTTATTACAAACTGAGAAAACGAAGACCAAGCATCTTTTTCTTCTTCTTATAATTCCTGCCCAAAGCGCGAAACCGCCGTGGTGGAGTAGTGGCTTTGGCGACGCGCTGCTAAGCCCGAGGGCGCGGGATCGAATCCCGGCCACGACGGCCGCATTTCGATGGGGACTCATGCAAAAATGCTCGTGTACCGCGCATTATGTGCCCCTTTAGCAAGCCCAGCTGGTCAAGTGCCCCACTACGGCTTGCCTTGTAGTTCTTGCACGTAAAACCCCAGCATTTTATTTATTTATTTATTTATTTATTTATTTATTTATTTATTTATTTATTTATTTATTTATTTATTATTTTTGCCAGATGCGTAGCACGTTGTTGTGACGTCACGGAAGTCGAGCGATGGTGGTTTTCCTGCACAAGAAAAGCTTCTGCACGCGTACTAAAGGTCAAGCCGTTGGTTTCCTTTATAATGCAATGTATATAGTACATCATCGATTAGCGATCGACTAGTCCAGAGCGGCCGCTGCAAAAATCTGTGACGTCACGGTGAGCTGGTGCGTGAGTTTCAGCGTGTTTTTAATTTCACCTTTTTTCTGGCTCACAGAGCCTCCGCTCACACCAAGACTGCCCCGTTCCACTCCCCCCCCCTCCCCCCGAATTTTTATAAAATATTCGGGAAGCGTAAATTACCAGTATCCCGCCCAACATATTTCTCGTATAGCGCATACATTCGCCGCACAGGCCAAGCTGTCGCCAACGGAGGGGAAAAGCTGCCGCAGGGGAGGGACAGCCACCGCAGAGCCCATACAGTGTCGCACATTTGTACTCCAATGTATTCATGGTTAAAAAATTTAAATAAACAATGAAAGAGCTTGTGTATGCTTCGACAGAACTGCCGCGCTTCACTGCTCTGGCGTTGGGCTATATAGGTATATTTATACACGTGCTTCAGGGCTCGCAATCTCCTGCTGTTTCTTTTTTATCGAATCTCTGTCGTGCTACATGCCCTGGCCTCTAAACTACAAGAAGAGTGCACGTGCATGCGCAGCAGCTGCTGTGATTGCTGATCGATAGCGGCTTGAATCGCTTGCGAAGAGTCTTCCGTCGTTTCTCGTCCAGTGTACCAGCCTCGTGTGCCGCGGCACAGTTAAGCTCGCTCGCATGCACGACAGAGTGACCGGACATTCTGTTATTTTGCGGGCCCATCCTTCTCGGTATACTCTTACGAGATCACGGAGCTTTGTCCGTATATAGTCTTCGAAAATGCACGCATTGAACGTTTCCGTCGGCAGTTCTTACTCCTTTGACCGATTCGATAAAGAGCATTACATCCCTCCCGATCGATCAATCTCCTGCGGCTTCGGCAGCCATCGTCCGAGCTGAAGCCTCCGCGGGTTGTTATTCGCGTCTAAATGGTGCGCATGCTGGAAGTATTTGTCTACGCAGGATTTTTCTCCTTCCTTTCCCGCCGCGCGCCTGCTTGAAGGATTTCCTCTTCCGGGCAACGGATTCCCTGAGTCCGGGTGCTGACGCCGCGTGCCGTTTGAAAAACGGTGTCGACGAGGCGACGTGCTCGAGTCATTTGTCCTCACCCACCCGTGCGAGCCCGGCCCGTTATTTTTTTCTCCTAAAACAATGGCGGGCTGTACAGTACGTAGGCTATATACCTCTGCGCCTTTGTCTTGCCTTAGTGGGTCCCCCCTCCCCTTTCTCTCTCTCTCTCTTTGATCTTTGTCTCTGCTTTCCAACGTGAGTCTGAAAGTCGATTCAGGTTTGGCTTCCGTCGTTCGGGTGATTTGCCGCGTGCCTCTTCGCATTCCGTTCCCACTTTTCTTTTTTTTTTTTTTTCTGCAGGGCTGCCTTTGTTGCATTCTTTTGAAAAGCCGTATACATGCATAGCGTATTTGGAACACGACCTCACAGAGCCTGCCAGCCAGTCACTGTCTGGGCCGGCTGGCGCCGCGCCTCTTCTCGTGCTTTTTGTTATTTTCTTTATTTCCTCCCACCGCGCGTGTGCATAGCCGGCATTGTCTGCTTACACCCGCGGCTTACCTGCGTATGCTCGCTCGCGTTGCTCTGGAATTTTTGGCGCTCGGCGCCGACTGACGAATGCGCATCTCATCGCATCGTATATACATATGCGCTCCGGAATCCCGCTTCGGTCGTTCACCGCGGCATGACGGCTGTACGCTCAGTGTCCGGTGCGTGCGCTGATGCCGGTACATCGGAAACTCGCGGCGCGTGCTGTGTCTGAACAGGGTGTTGTCTTTGTACGTACGTACGTACGTTGTCTTTGCATCGCCAAAGTGTAGAGGTTGGTTATAAAAGGGCGGATGTCACGTGTGTAATTGTGTAATTGCCCTATATTGGGGCCTCGTGTGTCTCAGGTATAGAATGGAGTGTTCATGTGTTGAAGATCCGACGCCGATCTCCTCCTCACTAGCGAGGGAGATGAACATTACAGCGGTTCGGTAGCCTTTGTCCAACAACGCGGGCCGAAACGGTTCTCTCTCTTTTACCCGGTAGCCTGTGAGGTCGCCGATTCTATACCTACCCGACTGCAGTTCAGAAATTTCGGAACCGTGAGCTCATTTTATCATGATAGTAATAATGTGGACTACCCAGGCGAATTGTCGCCGTCGCCGTGATGTTCCGTGTTAAGTCAAAGTGCGATAAGATTCTATCGCTCCCCGCGCGCCGTATGCTGTGTGTGCGAGGGAAAGTGTGCGAGCCGAGAAGTATGGTGGCTCGTTGCGGGCGCCCAGTGTTGGTGGTTACTATTGACCCTTTTCGCGGAGCAGTTTGTTTTAGAGAAACGAGATGGCGCTCACGGCGGCGCGCCATACCTCTCCTCAGCGACGGCGCACGAATACGAAACCATTCCCGCTTCTACCTTGCTTCTGTGCGATCAGCTGTCGGAAATGCAACTGAGTTTTCGCTTACACACTGTGCTCCAATCATGCTAGATTGAATCGTGTGGATTGAAGACGTGTGTAGTAGTTGGCTGCAAAAATAGCGGCTGGCATGCTAAGGAATAGAATGAATCTGTGTGGCCAAGTTCGTGGACCGCTGCAGCTTGCGGGTTCGAACGTGTTACCGGCACTTCGCGATGTACGCCTTTCCTCGAGGATACAGAAATTTGCTTATCCGCCAGCCTTGTATCGCTAACCTTCAAGGAAAGGGCTTCATCCCCAGAACGTCGACAAGAGTGAGTACCACTCGTTAAACAATGACAACGGGAGTAGCGCCGCTTCCTGTCATAGTAAGTTTCGCGCACGTTATCTATATACATCTGTCCCAAATGCCATTAAAGCTTACGCCCACTCTATCGCCGACGTATCAAGAATAAGTGAATGGGCGCACACTTGAATATATGCGAACTGTATACGCACAATAAATGACGGACTACACCTATATGGCGCACGAATGGTCGAAGCTGAATGTTTTGTGACGGTCCACAAGAGTAAGCAAGTTACTAGCTGTAATATATATTTGCTACAAGGTATTACAATGTACAAAACAGCTATGTTTCAAGCCTTGTGCGCAGCAAGAACAAATCTATCGGAACTGAGCACACTGGCGAGCGATTAGGCAGAAAATCAGATAGTGGCCGCACCGAGGAACTTCACTGAGTCAGAAACTGACAAGTCACTGCTTCAAGATATTTGCCGAATGAAGAACAAAGAGCAAAACGCACTAATCCTGACTGAATTCATAATCGGAAAGCTCGAAATACACATTTAGCCCCGCTTTTAGAAGAAGCACTGCTTGCGCCGTTTGGACATAGCTTAATCAGCTCCGAAAGCGCTTTTGCATGTTCTCTGAAGCTGTGATCAAAGCTTCGTGTCGTCCACCTAGCCTCCGTCTACGATGTCTCCGAAAACAGGTTTTCTAAGCCGCGCCGGCGTCATACACTTCCATTGTAAACAAGGAGGCAACGGAGGCAGTTGAGGCAAGCAATGGACGCGTCACCACGTGATCAAACATGGCAGCGCCCACGGGATCGCCGGGAAAAGGGTCAATAAGTCAAACGCGAGCAAAGAAGGTGATGGGGAGGGGGCATTTCCTCCTCCTGCTCTATCCCGGCTGCGGCTGAGCCAACGCCACCTAGGTAGCACAGGCCTACGCACTCCTATCTATGACGTCATGCTACCTGCTCAAAATTTCCATTGCCAAGGCTGGCGTGACGAAAGCGGTGACGTCAAAATCACTGTTGCTCACGCGGGACAAGGCTGGCGTGACGAAAGCGCTGACGTCAAAATCACTGTTGCTTACGCGGGAGCATCCCCATTAGATTCTATGGCAGTCGGGCCAGGTAGCATGACGTCATGATCGGAGTACGTAGGCCTTGTGCTATCTAGGCTGAGCGCATACGCAGCCCGCGCGTCGTATCTTGGAGGTAATCTGTTGCGGGTGTAGAGGCTATAAGGGCGAGCCGAGATAGCTGGTGGATTCGTGAGCGCTGTATTCCCGCGCGCATAGTGTTAGAGGTCGCGGGGTCACCGGTACGGTCGGTCTGGTTTTAACACACTGGAGGCTCTTGGCCCGACTAATACCCCTGTCACACGAGCAGATATAACCGCGGTTAAGCTTAACCATGGTTTACAGGGTTAACCGTGGTTAACGCGAGCGCGGTCTGCCATTGCTACACGGACTTGGTTAAGCAAACCGATGCAATCACGTGGTCCTCATGTGTGCAAAATATTTTGCGCGAAGTTCACTGTGCATAATAAAGAAATAACCAGCATGCAGATAAGTGTTGCAATAAAATATACGCTCACATTTTCAATACTACAAGCCTTTATAACTAAATAATGTTGATGAACTTGGCGAGTTTCACATTAAGTCTTTCAACAATGGTAGCTGTAGCCGGTTTACAGTGGCTAGTAGCCGGTTAGTAGCCTTTACGAGAGCCAGCGCATTCCATTGCGTTTCTTTTTGTTGTGCGTGGTAGTTGCGGTGTGTTAGCAGTTTGTACGCATTATTTCCTCTGCTACAGGTTACAAGTGTCGTATGGCCAGTAGGCATTGCTGAGAATAATTCACGTCGTGTGTTTTCTGTGCTCAAGTGGTTTGTGTGTGTGATTCGAGTTTTAGCATATATTCGGGCATTCCTTGTGTTCGACCGCAGTGCGGTAAGGTGATCCTCCCAAACGCGTATAAATGTCCTTGTTGTAGCGTCGGACCAGTTACTGCGCCTTTGGCTCATTGCGATTTCGGACGACGCTGGTGCACTCGCAATTGCCATGGCGTCCGCCATCTTGCCTGTTCGTCGGTTTGCGAGAATAAACCGAGGTTGTCAAGCTCGGTTTGCGATAACCATGGTTAGGGGGCTAACTACGATTACGCCTGCCGTGTAGCTAGCGGTAACTGCGGTCAGCCGTAACCGTAGTTAGCTTAACCTCGGTTTAGGCTGTCCGTGTGACAGGGGTATTAGACTATCACGGGCTGTTTCTTGCCAGCCTCTTATCAGGGCGCCGTTGTACCGAAGTTCTTGCTCTATACCGCCCGTATCGAAAAAAGCTACAAAATCGCAAGGCACCGGATAGTGTTGGGTATATTGTTAACCACAATATGTACATTATTGCGGGCTCCAAACATTTACCGACATTAGAATCCTGCGTTCATTTTTTTTTACTGCACTGCACGACGTCGACGCGATCGGAAAAGTCGGAAGCCTTATATCTTTGCGCATTCACCCTCTCTTGTCTTAATTTAGGTCCGTGCCCTATATGAAGTGTGAGCCCGATGACCTCCTCTTGCTGCGATTTTTAATCTCTGAGCGGGCTTGGCGGTGTAATTTCAATCCCGTCTCATCAGACGTCCAAGCATGTATACACAGCCAAGCCGCCTCACTCTTCGCTCTTCAATCTAGCTTGTCCGCGATGTCAGCATCCTTCGGATCGTTCCGAATTTTTTCCCCAACGGACACGCATGCATGCCCCAAATACTACGCGCGTACGCGGTACATCACGGTCTCCACGCCCCCGCGAATACGGCAACGGCCGCTCGGAATTCCCGATGCCCTCCATATATGTGCAGCCGATGCGGGGACACCCCGTGGTCTGACGTTCTCGGGTTGACTGCGCCATGGTTTTTCTCCGCAAGCTCAGAATGCCCTGGCTTGACGTGCCGCTGCCGCCGCCCCCATCGGACGAGATTTTTACGTATTTCTTCTTCGGCGGTCGTGCCAGGTCGTTGGCTCGTCAAACGCGTTTCGCCGAGGAAAGCTCTCGCCACGCTAGCCTTCGCGCTGCCGTGCGCGCCAACACTGGGCGTGGGCCCCTTCGTCTGTGACCGCAGAATGTCTTCCCTCACCCGTTCGTTCTCCGTCGTCGTGCGTCTCTCTCTCTCTCTCTCTCTCTCTCTCTCTCTCTCTCTCTGTGTGTGTCTGTGCGTTCGTGACCAAGCCGTATACCGAGCGGTCCCTTTTGTGCGCAGTTCGGTGTGCGTAGGTGTTTAAATATCCCGACGCCTGCGTGCGGTCTTTGTGGCCGTCGCCACATTGTCCACACGTCCGCGCGGTGGAACACCGTTTATCAAGCGCAAAGTGGAGCTGCCGTTCGGCGCCCACTCTTCCCCCACCGCTGCGCTGTCGGTACCTCAATGGCGCTCGCTGAGGTCGACGAGGCCCCACCGTTGATGGACGTGCTCCGCGGAGGACACTTATTTTTTTCTTCTTGGCCTCGCGCTGCCATTACCGGGGAAATTATGATTTATGGCCTGGTGGTCGTAAGTGCTCTGTGCGCTAACGGTGCGACAAAAAAGCGGCGTCTCGTGTGGTTGCTGCCGCCACCCCGCTGAATTTGCGAGCGTGGACATCGCGGTGCATGGACGGCCTCAGTAAAAAGGACCGTGTACTGGAAATGGCGTCAGGCCTATTCTTGCTAAGTAAACGGATCAGTGACCGATAAACTGATCCTTATTGTAAACTAAACGTCGCCGCATGTGGGTCAGCTTTTGCTCATAATTTTGTGAGCTCACTCCCCCGCCCCCTTACACGCCTAAAAAAATTTTGAAGTAGAAAAGAAAACGTCCCCACTTACCGTGTTTGTCGCGCCGAACAGTTCGTTGCTTTCGTTCATGGCTCCTCTAAGTTGCTGCGTATAATTACCATCGCCTTCATGAACGTCTGTTTGTATTTCTTGGCAATCGTTATGCGAATAGCCCAACCAGATCTGCTCATATACGTGTGCTGATATGTGTATTATTGTGCGCTAGCTCTGTATGGGACACGAATATGGGATTCGAATAGTTAAGAAAGTTGTTGACCTTGTATCGCAAAAAAAGGTTCGAACTTTAATTAAGGCATCACTTAATCAATTGCATAATCCACATCCGCGCCTGATGTATTGAGTAGCCAATTTCCATCGTTCGGGGTACATTATTGTCGGCAGTTTCGAATTTGATGCCTGGATGCGCCAGGAATTTCATTTTTAATATTTATTTCCGTTACCTGCACGTTAACCAGGCCACTCAAGTCGCACTGCTTCCTTGCTGTCTTGCGCACAAGCGGCAGAGAGAGAGAGAGATAAATGAGATGCGAAAGGCAGGGAGGTTAACCGGAAAACGGATATCCAGTTTGCTACCCTACCCTGGGGAAGGGGTAAGGGGAGACAGAAAGATAACGAAAAATGCACCAACTTAGAAAGAGAGGTACATTAAAACACACACACACACGCACGCACAAAGGAACTCGGGACTCGGGAGCGTCACAGTCGTTCAAACAGGTCGCTTGACCGGAGGAGCTTCAGTAGCGCCCTCGTCGCCTTCTGGTGTGAAGACCGCATCAGCCGGCATTCTAAGATCGTCTGCTCAGAAAGCGGCCGGTCGTAGAGGCGTGCTAACTCCGTTACGAGCGACTGTCTCTGGGAGCTGTAGCGAGGACAATGACACAGGATATGTTCGATTGTTTCCTCGCTGCCGCAAGTATCACAGGCGCAAGCGGCAGATGTTTTGATAAAACAAAGTAATCCGTCCAACGTTATTTGTCCCCTTTCTTTTCGCTGTTCTATACGAGATTAAAGGAAGTAAATGTGACTGGCGTTATAAAGTCCGGGAGCGTAAATCCTTGCTTATGGCGTTCCGCTTCGCTGGCCTTAGAACTTGCGCACGCCGACAGGCAAACAAAACATGGGATCACCTCTTTCAGCTGCTTGCCTTCTGCTCCTTGCCTTCGGACGCCTGCCGTCTCTTCAGTTTCGTTCGTTGGCAGCCGAGTTTTTTAATCCTTGTCTGGCCCTCACTGCCCTGCTCTGCGCGCTATGTCTCCGTCTCGCCAAAATGGTGCATCGTAGCTGAAGGTGGGCCCTGCATGCATGAGATTTTGGAAAGGAGCTCGCACGAGCGAACTGGTCATGGCTGTCGAGTGCCTGCACTTTTCCTTAGAAACGTGTGCCAAGTTTTGATTGGAGTCTAGTGTAGGATTGATCCGTTGGATATTATATTGGCGTTTGTGCATCTTGTAAAGGATTCATATTAGGAATGCAATCGTATCATGTGTATTTACGCAATTAATATACATGTAGGTGTTAATATAAACTTATTTTGTTGTGTATTCAGTAGCAAATCAAGATAAAGGTGCTTTCTCTCTCTCTCTCTCTCTTGTAAATTGCCTCATTTGAATACGTTTGGTAGAAACTCAACTCAATGTTACTGCATTACCATGGGCCCTGTCTTGAGACCTGTAAAGAGGGATTAGGTGATCAAGCGATTTGACGCATTTCGGGAAGAATTCTAATCTCACTAGTATCCTCTCGCGCTTCCATAGAAGTCCGGACCATTTTCGAGAGGTGGAATCGCGTTTATGTTATCGTTGGTGATCGATGAATGGGCGCCGCGGTTAATCCTGAACGTTGTCAGCGTCGATTTATCGTGCGGAAAGATAGTTAAAGCAAGAAGAAACGTAATCGATATAGAAACAAAGGGTTCGGGAGGATGCAGTTAAGCTTAAGTCGGACAACGTAACTGACACGTAGCATTGCGGGCACCGGCCTGCCTGAACTGTATTTCTGGCTCGCTGCAGCTTCGCGAGCTCTATACGACCCTGATTACACGCCGATGCAAGCCTTCCACAGCACCGCATGGTTTTTCCGTGACGGAGCTCAAGTATATAAAGCAGCTCGGGGTGTCTATGGAGGGTGGGCCTCGGGGCGCTCGCGATGTGGCTGCAGCCGGTCCATGGGGGCCCGAGAGTGGGAGGTGTGCAGGGTGTTCTCCCACGCATTCAGTTATCGACCGCGCTCTATTCATTACTAGGCACGTACCGGCGTAGCCGCTAATTACAGTCGCGGCGTATATATAGGGCCGCCGTTCTTTTCTGTGCGTTGGAGGCCCTCGCCATCTTGTCTTTCTTTTATTTTGCCAGCTACGCAACCCGGCCGGGCCGCCGCCTTGACTGCTCGTATGGACGCCCCAGGTTTATGCACATGGGTGGTATATATACGGGGGCAACGCCGTAGCGAGACTCCAACTTTCCCGCGTGGGATATTGTTTCTCCCTCCTTTTTTTTTTTTTTTCTTATAGATAACCGCGTCATTTCTTATCTGTATAAACGGACAGAATGTTGCGTGGTTGCCAAATACCGGGAGAACGATGAAGCGTGTCCGGGTGCCATGTGTTCCTATACTTCGTGTGTTTACAGTTAAGCTACGTCATCTTTCTGGTAAACCGAAAAGCTGTCGGGTAATCTGGGGAGGCGAAGATAAATGTTTGCACGCACATTTTATCATCGCGAGATTATTATTATTATTATTATTATTATTATTATTATTATTATTATTATTATTATTATTATTATTATTATTATTATTATTATTATTATTATTATTCGTGGCCCTCGTTTGCGGGGCCATGTGCTCTTCGCGTTTTGTCTGTTCTTTCTATGACAGATTTTTGCGAGGTTATGCAAAGCGCAGGTGCCCGTGTACGGCGTTTAATTATAGCATATTGCGAGGTCTGTTTCGAATATGTTCGCGTTCGATACTGTCCGGCTAGAGTAACGTATTTAAGCACAGACAAGGCTCCGGCCATTTCGCTAATAACAAACGGCGAACCCTGCCGAAACGAATGCGAGGATCGCCCTCTTGCGGAGCAAGGGGAATAAATCACGGGGCCTGCAGTCTCGACGCAGCAATTTGTCATGCGCGCGCGCGCGTTGTCATATGCGCGGGACGCATTGTTTCTCTTCGTACTTGCTTCATTTCGCTGTGTCGATGTGGCTGGGACATGAACTGCGAGGATTTCGGTTACCCATCTCGCCTTTCTGGGTGCTTTAGTCATTGTCGTTTGTTATGTAATTGTTGCTTCCACCTGATTTGCGTTTCGGCATATAGCCTGTGAGCGGCGGTGTAGCGCATAAGCATCAAAAATTGCGTGATGTTCAAGCTGTGGCCTTTGGGGTTGACAGACATTCCATAAAGTTGCACGTTGCATAGAATGAAAGTCAATACAGTTTTACGCATCGCAGTTAGTTGTGTATAGGATTGAATGCACACGTGCTTCACATAGGTACCAACGTATGCGTTGAATCTCCTTCTCGTTTTTTTTTTTTTTTTTTTTTCTTTTTGCTAGTGCAGCGATGACACTAGCGAGAAATATAACAGTCATTTGGATTCAACAAAAACAATTTTTTTTTTTTAGCTCTCGTTCTTCGTCTTAGTTAACTGCGCCGCCGACTCTTGTTTTCTGTACCATATACTTCGAACACATAAAACGTTGTAAGGCTGCCGTGTTCGCGACAGAAGCGCGGAGAACCTGTTTTCGTCCTCCGCGTTTTTCTCCGTATAGGCGACGTTTCTCTTGCCGTTTGGTGGCTGCGATCTTTGCTAAGTTCTCGGCCGCCTTCGAGCTCTTCATCGCTTCGCCCAGGAAATTTGTAGAAACGGAAACCAGTCGGCGAAGGAACTTGCTATATAAAGCAAAGAAGGCTCTCGTCGGGTGTTTTCGATCGCTTTAAGCACGCAACTCTGTCTAGGTGTTTCGGGATGAGTATCATGTTAGCCGCTTTGGCTTTGTTATAGGGCGCACATTATACACGCTCGCTTTTGCTTCTCCCGCATCCCTCGCTTCTTTATTGCGTTTCCCCTGCTTTCGAACTACCGTGTTCAGGCGAAACGCTGTCTATATAAAGGCCCTCGATTCGTAAACACGTAGGCTTTTTTTTTTTTTTTTTCGTCGCATTCGCCAGGAGCTGTGGTGTGACCACGTGCTGAAGTTTCGTTACTGAGAGCCTCTAAAGATTGAAAGAGAGACAGTGCTCCTTACTCTGGTCGAGTTATTGAACGCTCTAGTCCTAGCGCTATCACGGTTACCCGACGGCGCGTTTAACATTTACTATTTGAAGTAAATAGTCAGCATATCGTCCTTGCGTTTTGTTTTGTTTCGTAACTCATTCGCAGAACGCTTGCTAGATTCCGGAGAATGTAAAATATTGTAACCTACGTGTAATGGTGTAGCGTTGTGCACTACTGGGTCATAGAATATTAAAAAAAAAAGATAATTCAGTTTTAGAGTTTTACGCAACACCACAGTCTGATTATGAGGCACGCCGTATGGGGGGGGGGGGGGGGGGTTAAACCCGCGTGCTCAGCAGCGCAACGCCATATCTGAGACCACATAGTTTTCAAATTATTGCAAGTGTTGACCTGTCGAGAGAAAAGTCTTTCCTTCACAACTGGAGGTGAGCGCCCTATAGTCCTCAACCGCACGCGTCGCGATACCTCAGTGTGGCGGAGCTGTTCGTTCGGGGGCGTAAGACTATAGAGGTTAGAAGGGAACCCTTCTAGCCTCTGTAGTAAGACGAGAGGATGCGAGCGTTTGCCGCCTGCCTTTCTTTCCTGCAGCCACGAGTTACGCCGACAGTTTTGTCTCTCTCGGGCAGACATGGGACGTACCGCCGAAACAAGAGTTAAATTCAAAACATCGGGGAGCTGCACACCCGCCATCAGTGCCTAGCGCAAGGCGTTCGTATCGTTATATAGCTCCATCGCACGCTGCTATCACAAGTTTATCGCAAATTTATCATAGCCCCAAAGCCCGATGGCTCGACGCGAAGTCCTTGAACGACTCCGCGAAGCATCGCACCGCACTAACAAGGGCACGAGAAGCGACAGAGGACGCATGGCAGCGCAGACTCCACTGTGTACATTGCTTTTCCTTTATAGTTATGCGTTCAAAGATGCCACGGAGTCCTTTCTGTTCCTTATAGCCGTACACCTCTGGCGGAAAACGTGCGCGTGAAGCAGTATAGAGCATAGTAGTAGTGGTTAGTAATAGTAGTAGTGGTACTCAGGAGCGTGTCCGCGTCATCGCCGACAGCATCCACGATGCTTACGGATATATAGGCAGGTGTGTACGGCGGCAGCTATAGCACGAAAAGGCATATGCGTTCAGTGGCACGAGAGGCGCGGCAGCGATTGCGAAAGGTCGCCGTGCGTGGGCGGATCTCCGGGCCTCTTTCATGCGCGGGCAACGCGTGCCGACCTTGTCTCACGCACGGCTGCCGCTGTTGGCGTGGCTGCACAGAGGAGCGCGCCTGCAGGCGTTGCCGCCGCCGCTTGTCCCACCGCCGTCACTCAGCGCCGGGTCGGCTCGGCCGGTCGTCGGCCGCCACGACTCGAGGCACGCTATGCGCCGCGCACTATATTTAGCCACCTGCGGTCATCGAAGGCTCGCGTGTCTGTTCGCCGACAGATTTGGCCGCGCTGCTCTAAAAAGAGCGCGCCCGAGTCGAATGGTCTTGCTTTGTGCGCTACGACTGAATGAGAGCGAGAGAGAGAGAGAGAGAGAGAGAAAACGACTGCTTCGAACGCGAGTGTGTTCGCACGAGCGGCACATAGCGTACAGTGCCGCTCGTCTTGGTGAAATTGGCTTGCGAAGAAACGAAAGAGTTGTACTTGGATAGATGAGGACGCGCGTGGTGTTATGGTCTGCTCATGCGATTTACAGAACAGCAACTTTGTATATAGCAGTGACGATATTCGTTTCGAGATACCTTGTCCGCAGCTTAAATCGTTGCGATGTAAGTACGTCGTTGCGCGCGGAAGGTATTAGTTCAGATAATATCAGTAGCAGTCGGTTGTTAAAGCAGCATCAAATCCAGAGAAGCGTGCTTGCTTGCTAAGTGGCATGCGGGAATGCTTTAACTTCGAAGGATGCAGTTCAGTGACATTTGCGACCATCCACGTGATTGTTTAAATTTGTTTCCAGCGAAATCTCGGCGTACGAGTTAGTAACGGAACATGAATCGGTTTCTGCCCGTTCTTCGTGTACAACGTTTGCTCCTATATATCATCTATGTCACCTTTGTGCAGGTGGCTGGCATTTTTAGGAGTCGTGGTCCACTTATTTGGGGAACGCCTGGCTAACGTTGTAGAACTGATTGTAACTCGAATTTTACATGGGGGCCTGCAAGCTAATCTTTCATTATTGGTTATTCGTTTTATGTCTCACATCGACCAATGTATTTTTGTTTTCGAATATTAAATGTAACACACGTCAAAGGTTTCTTTCGGTATGAATATTGTACTTATGGGGTGGGGTGTGGATAGAACGGCTTTGTATTGGCACGGCTTCCATCCGGAACATACTTCACGTATTCCACGGTTTGGTCGACGTCACCATTGCTCGCAGATAACTGCTTTGCTAGTGAGCACACATTTTAGTGCTCTTTGTTCTCATTTTTATTTTTACCTAATTTATTTATATTTTCCCACCGCAACGCTGAAAAGAACAGGCAACGTTCTCCGGCTTGGAAGTAATTATAAAGTATACATGGTGTCCCAGCTATCACGCAGCACGATTTAAAAAAAGAGGAACGGTGTTACGCGAAGCCAACCTAGTGCGTATTGTTTCCGGTACAGTGGAGTAGCCGCCAGTAATTTTTTCGTTACTGAGATTTAATTAGTTAATTGTAATTAATTATCTAACTCGAGAAGTACTGTCCTAATTATCAAAGTGTCAATGAGAAAGTTGTAGAGCAACATGAAAAACTCCCGATACAGTTTTCTGTTGCTCAATACGTGCTACATAAATGTGCTTTTCCGAGTGTGAAAGAAGCCCTCGAATACACGCAGAATTGCCGCACGACTGGCCGCTCGAGGCACTTTGCGTGTATTCGCTGGCTTCTTTCATGCTCGGAAAAACTTATATGTAGCACGTATTGAGCAACAGAAAGCTGTATCGGGAGTTTTTCATGTTGCTCTACAACTTTCTCATTGACACTTTGATAATTAGGACAGTACTTCTCGAGTTAGATAATTAATTACAATTAACTAATTAAATCTCAGTAACGAAAAAAATACTGGCGGCTACTCCACTGTACTGCGTGGAAACAATACGCTCTAGGTTTGCTTCGCGTAACGCCGTTCCTCTTTTTTTTAAATCGTGCTGCGTGATAACTGGGACACCCTGTATATACGAGAGATCGTGGGCAAGCCTCGGATTTTGTTTGTCCGCGGCGCGCTTTATTCTTCCCGCCGCACTTCTCAGATCGAAATTTTATTCGGCGCGCATCATCAATCTTATTTGTACCCGTCTTCAACCCATTAGTTATTCCTTTGTCGTACTCGCCATGTCGTGCTGCATGCTCAGTTCTCGGGTCGGCTGTATATATGTGGCGCGTACACACCGGCGAGGTCGCTGCCTGTCAAGTGGCCGCTGCACTCGACCCGCTCCGAGATAAGCGCCCGGTTTCCTGAACGTTGCGGAGCCGGCCTTCTCGGAATTCTCCGTCCGCACCCGGAGTGTAAAAAGACTGTCCACGCGTGCATGCAGGCATGGACATGGCGCGACCGTCGAGTGTACGTCGTTCTTCCCACGGCGCACGTCATGGTCGCCCCCCCCCCCCCCCCCCCCCCCCCATCACCCCTCCGCCTTGTGATAACCTCCGTTGTCGATAGCCCCGCGTTAGTGGAGCAGTGTTCCACCCCCTTTTCGTTATACTTCGTCGGCTGGAGTGGTCTCCGCGCCGGCGTGCGACTGAGGAGTCATATCGGCAACTACTTGCACGGGTACTCGAAACTGTGCCTAAACATCTCCCGGCCCCCTTCCGCGGAGAAGGCAGCAGATGGCGCGCATACCTCGGCCTGTTGGTTAGTTTCTCCTATCTGTTGAAAACTTTCCCTCTCTGAGGGGCAGCCGTCATGTCGCCTGCACTCGAGTCCGTCGAGTTCTGCGCGATGTCGTCGTTCTTGCCCGCTCGTGTCTATTATGCTCTTGGTGTCAGCTGTCATGTTATAGACTCAAAGCAGGGAGTTCTGACCTTCATCTTCGTTTCGTTGACTTGTGTAGGTGATACGGTCTCGGTTAATTATAATAACAGAATAGTGTAGTAGTAGTTGTAGTAAAGGTGCTTCTTTCGGTCACCGTGGCGACTTGAGCACCTTCATAAAAGCCCACGGCCGCCCTTCAGTTTCGCAGGAGATACTTCTCTCCCTGTAGGCTGACTGTGTGCTAAATCCGAGCTCTCTAATGAGCCAGCGTTTTACACCGGCTGAAGGAAACGGTGTACCATGTACGGAGCAGTACGTGCGCGCAGTGTAAAGTGTGCACTGTACTATAAACAGCATGTCTTTCCCGCTGGCGTAATCGCAATGTTTGCGTATGTCGACGAAGCAAGGGAAAGCGACGCCATCGCCGGTTTCCTGTCTCTTGGCCTCTGCGCATATATACGCGCGTATGTAACACATTTGATGGGCGTCTCCTTCGGCGTACTCTTTAGCTGACCATGTGGAGAGCAAACAATCGCGCCGTTGTCCGGAGATTTAGCTGTTCACTTGTTTATCCTCGTTAATATGGCATGGGTATGTATAGCGAAATACTGTGGTATATTGGTATACTAGTATAGTATAGCAGCAACAGCAGAATGAAGTAGTAAAATATTGATAAGTAAAATATTGAGCTATGTATGCTGCGGCTGTGTTGGAAGATGGCTTGCACCGCGTACCTTTGTTGTATGGGTAGAACATTTATCGGTAATTTAAAATCTAAGGAGAGGTAAACAGTTGGCAGACACACCGGAAGTGTCAATGTGGCCAGTTGTCGACAAGTTCGACGCGAAAAGGCTTGTTTACTAACGGAGCTTCCATAGAAACACTGTTCTGCACATATCGACGGGGCTGGTGTAGCTGATACTGGTACTCCAGCTTTTTAGCTGCTATTAGCCGCTGCAAATGACTGTTTTATGTTTGGAGTGAAATAATGTCACCTGGCGGCGCACGTCGCCGATGGAGTTTTTCATCTTTTCTTGAAAAACGCGTTTTGCTGTTTTCAAGCACGCAGCTGCGGCATTACATTGAACAGTTTCTACTAATTCCTTAGATTCGTTGTCGTCGTACGGCAACGGCTGACATGCTTTGCGCCGTTGTTTTAATGATTCATTGCACGATAATGCAACATAGAATGTGTTTCTTCGCCGCGGTTCTTCTGGCTGCAATCTGTCCGCTGCTGGTGCGACAGAACTCGACAGCACTCTCAGAAAATTGTACAGGCTGGAGATGCTCGACGCCTTTGTAGTGAGAATATGGGTTCGCGACTACCATTACCGTGTATTTTGTGCTCTCCGCCTCCGCTAATCGTTTTATCCGTATCTCTAGAAGTGCCTTAGGTGTGTTGTCTTCTTTCTAATGGTGACATGCTAGCGTTTATCGTTTTTCTCTTTTTGAATTAAGCTTCCTTACTCATTTATCACGATTTATTTGTCCAACACGAGGGCGTATAAGCAAAAGAAACTTTCTCGCATCTTCCATCCGACGTCTCATCCTTCGACGTTAAACGGGGTTGCCGTAGTCGCGTTGTGCTTCTACTTCTGTGGCGCGTTCGCGAGCGTTAATGGCGCGCGGTGTCCTTCCCTGCGGTCTCGTGCCGGGGTCCTGGCTATTAAAGGCGACGAGGCCTTGCCCTTCCTGTACGTGTGGCCGCACTCATTGGGAACGTGCCGTCGAGTGAGCAAGCGGGCGCGAGATGTCGACGAAGCAGTGTGGGACCCTGCAGTTTCTCACGGCGTCGCCTCCCCTCTCCCCGACTTCGTCCGCCTCACCGGCCTTCCTCCTCCCTCCCAAGAAGAGCTTAGCGATCGCGGTGTCTGTGCTGCCCGAAGGGTCGTGCAAACGCCGGTCGGTGGCGAGGTGCGTGCGGGACAGGCCTTTTTGCGCTGCACAGAAGGCTGCCGCGTGGCGTGCGTGCCTACGTGGGAACGACTACTGGCCAGCGCGCTAACGAGATGGCTCTGTCCTCTTCGTTCTCGCCGAGGATGAGCTGCGCTTCGAGGAAGGGGCGACACCGAGACGAAGGGTGTTATAAGGCGCTCGGAACGGAGCGCTGAACAAGGGCGGCGTGCGACTTGCAAAAGACGGGGGCGTGCGCCAGCGGAGTTTCTCGGACGCGTCCTCCTTACCGCACTGCGATCTCGAGCCTCCACGAAGGGTCCCCCGTCCCACAGCTTCCTCCCCTCCTCTTCTTCGTGGCGACGTCGCGCGAGCTTCCGAGCGTGCGTGCCGGCATGCATGGCCCTCCGCCGACTGCCACTTTGTAACCCGGGGCTTCGGGGAAGGGGGCCGCTTCATTTACGCCTAGTTGGCTCGCGCCTTTCCGCCTTGGGCGTTGAGTCTCCGGAACGAAGGCTTAGAGAGAGAGAGAGAGAGAGAAAACTTTGGCATCGCCGTGCGAGCTGTCGTTATATTTCTGCGCGTGCTGTTACTTGTTTCGAGTAACGCAGCTTTCGCTGCAGACGCGCTTTGTCGACCTGGAAAAAGTTCGCGTTCATCCCTCCTCTCGTGCGCTCGTCGGTTCTTTTTCTTCTTTCTCAGTACACTAGCCGACGTGATCGTGGACTGACGCTTTTGTAGAGGCTGTAGCGGGAAGCGAGGAGGCACTTCGTCACGTGCTTCGCTTTTAGTTTAATCGATCGCGACTGTCTGCCAAACACGTCGAAAGCTCGGCATCACGAAGGCTGGCTCCTCTCACTCAGGATTCGGAGAGAACATTTCTTCGTTTCTCTTGCCTTGAACAGAATGTGTACTGAGCTGCTCAGGCACGATAATGCACAATAATGCACGATAATGCATTGGCATGCCGGTAACGACTAGGCGCAAATTTACCTACAAGGGCTAGCTTTACTGACATGGTTTTCGCAGGAAATAATCCTGCAGGCTTTTAACCGGTTTTTAGCAATGTGGTGTCGGCAATGTGGGACAATTGGGCGAGTTGGTTAACCTTCAGATTTAAACAACGTAATCGAGACAAACGGGCCCTAAAGTGTCGTTGGGTGAGCGCACGCGCGCGCAGATGGGCTTTACTATATTTATTAGCCATTTTTTCTAATATGAACGTCTGTTGTTAGAGCTTACCCTGTGTTCTTCTTTCATTATCTTTAGTCTCGTTTGCGGTGTTTCAAATGTGATGTTACTTACGCTTTTTCTTTTTTCTTTATCAGCTACGTTTCATATCGGCCGCTGCCTTCCTCTGACACGTAACTTGTAGACAAAAGCGCGCATTTCTGCGAGAAAGAGAGAGAAAGGAAACTACCAGATTGATTCCGAACATCTCAAAATATATATGTCACTGGACGTACGAGTAAGTGCGCTAAATCCACATCACAACCACATCACTCGCGCATGTGGAAACAAAGCTAAGCTATTGCGTTACATCTTTCTCGGTCCCTCTCTTACACCCTGAACCTTTCGTAATTAACATCGCCTTCTTTTGCTGTCGTATACTGGATGCTTTCTGTGTTCCTTTGTAACTGTAGGGTATTCGGATTAAATTTGCGCTAGACTCGTTGCTAAAGTGCAGATGGTACTTTCAGCGAGAACTGAGATCGATTCTTCGATAACATCTCGCATCGAAGTGACTGCGTGAATCTCGCCCGCAGATGTCGTGGACTTAGGTTTAGCTTGTATCATATAATACTACCTGTTCTCTCTCTTTCTGATCCCCCCCCCCCCCCCCCCACACACACACACGCACTAAATAAAAACAACTATTCTGCCTAAACTGACTCGTCGATGGGGCTAATCTATTTTAAAACTTAGGCTGCATATGCTTGCTTATATTTATATGCTTTGTTTCTTCCTCCCACCCCTTTTCTTTTCTCACCACATGTGTGTTCAAGGAAATTTTAAATGCAGGCCATTTTTACTCGCGTGTGCAAGAGTAAATGTCGATTTCAATGCGTTCAGATTTTCTATTATATATATAGTGGCATATGCGATGCACTGCCGCTTCACCCAATTTTTCAATTTGTTCACACTCTCCCATAAAGTGGTGTTTGCCCTGAGAATTCGTGCTACATACATGACGCAGTTCTGCTGAAATTGCTCTGTTACTATATATGTGCTTCTCGATGGCGTTTTTCTTTCTTTCCTTCCTCATTAACACTCTAAGCCGGCGGGAACAATTGCTGAAAGCTTTCGGGGCGCAGTGCACTCCAGGCCAGCCGCTCTTGAGCTGTCGCTTACACCATACAGCCTGTGTCGTCACACGATGAATAAAGAAAGGGTCAATAAGAAGAAAACATTGAGAAACACTTTTGTTGACCCGCTTTTGTGCGCTCTTCGCAGTTCCGCTCCTGTTAAACACGAATGTTATTTGAAAAAGGCTGAAGCGCGCCGCGCGTGGCTCGGGTATATACTATATACAGTATGCAGCCTCTGGGCGCGTTTTTCAAGCACCGTGCCCTTGCGCGATTGATTGCCCATCTCATCTGTGCGCGTTGTTGTTTTTTCGTGTGCCCGCCTCGTTTGTTGTCCCCAACCCCGCCTAGCTAACGAAGTTCGCGCGTTCGACGCTGGCACAGCTCGTAATTAGGGCTGCCCGTTGCGCAACGGCGCGACTTGTATTCCTTCTCTCACCAAGGCCGCGCGACGCCGGTGCGTCGACAGGCGCGGTGCTCTTCCGCCGGCTGCGTTAATTGATCTTGTTCCTCGGTCGCCGATTCGCTTGGCACCGAACCGCCAATGATGGGAGGAAGCGACGAGCGAGCGGCGTGTGTGATGCGACTGCGTTGGAAAAACGCGCGCGCTTGCGGTTCATACAGCGGTGTGCCCTGCTGTATATAATGAGGAAAACAGGAAAATAAGCGGGCGGGGCCAAAGCGGGTCGCGCTAATGAGCACGGAAGCGGTGCAGTGACCTATAGGTCCGCTGTTAATCGCTGCTATTGTTGTATACTTAAGTTGTACTTCCAGAGCCACGCGTGGGCTTCCTGCAGCCGCGCGCAAGCGTGCTCCCTGGTTTGGGTAAAAGGTGGGTTATTCCGCAGGCGGGGGCCCAGCAGGTATGGCGCGTAAGATGATCTCACCGCGGTGATTGTCGTCGGGACGGGAGCGCGCCGGGCGAGTCATCCATCCTCCCTTTGAGGTCGGCGTTCATAAGCCGCGGTTATAATCCGGCCGCGCTCTCGCGGTCTCTCCATCTGAATGCTAATCGGCTGTTTTCTGCCTTCGGCCAGTGGCTCGCGTATGAGCCTTCGCGGCTCACCGCCTATTTTGTCCGGTCTTGCCCCCTTGCGATGTACGATCGTATGCGTTCGGTCCGCTGTATGTAGGCAGGCTCTTCCTGTGTGCGAAAAAGAACAGATTTCTTGGAATTGAATTTACATCAGAAAAGAGGGGTGCGCATATATAGGCGAATGAAGTCGCTGGTCATAATGGGATCGAGGACGTGATTTTTTTTTTCCCCGCTTCTATTTGCGTGCATTATGTTCGGTATATGTGTGTTCGCTTTCGTCGTCATTGTCGCTTATCGATATCCTTTATTCCCCGATCGATATTCGCAAGCACGCGGGTCTCGCGCGTAGTAAGCTCGGATGAGTGACCTGGCGATTGCCTCATATTCGGTCTGACATATGTAGTGCAATTTGCTCCGTTTTGTGTGGGCTGTTATTTGACGCCATCATTCTTGGTTACTATATATACTTGTGCACCGTAATTCTGAATACCCTTGCTGCCTTCCCTTCATCTCCTGTGTCTGGGCGTGTTTATTTATCATTTCGGCGTTCACCTTTCCACGGGCTCGCCTGTGTGATCTGGATTAATAGCCGGAGCAGTAACCGTGTGGCCCGACGCAGTGCCGACCGTGGACAAAGACTCATTTGTCACGGGGTCCGTGTAGGCTCGCTCCTGGAGTTCAGCTTTCCCCCAGCACAAAGACTTGCTGCGTGCAGTGCGCGGGTTGTACCGCTGTGGCGATGTCATTATTTATTTGTTTTCCTTTTTTCGTATACTTATCGATTAGGTAGCGTTTCACGTCAGGCTCAGTGATATTAACGATCCCGATGCTGCCCGCTCCCGACGCTGTCTGATTGATTTCATCGCGGTGAATTAAAAGGCACCGGGTGTTGCAAGCGCTTGACCCATGTTCGGGGCTACGTCTCAAACAGTTTTTCTCGTCGCGAGCATAAAATATGCAAAACTCCGCAATGTACGCTCTAGTGCGACCTCTATGTAGTATGTGTTCTTGTGTCTCAGAGATGATTGGGCGCTTATGAAATGCGCTATATGCAAATCGTTTTCTGGGTTCGTATTAACCTTAATGCCTAGACACCGATCCACATCATGTAAAATTGGAACAACTCGATTACCTTCATTGTGGCCGTGGAGAGCACATCTGTAGGGGAAAAAAAAGGAAGAAAAAAAAGCGAAATATATTTTGAGTTACAACGTAGGTATAGTTGTAATTAATTAGTAATTCAAATTGGTTTGTTGAAGTAGTCTCGGCTAAAATTTGTCTCTACAGCATATCAATAACGCGGCTGTGAGCTTCGTGCTCACTTTTCTGCGCAATAATCAGAATTTTGAGGTATCAAACTCATCGTATATAGCATACATGATACATATATGAGCATCACAGGGTTAAGGACCGCAAGACTGAACACCAACTAAAGTGGTGTGGTTAAAAAAGAGGGGTTGAGAGACGTTTTGGCTCCCATACGGAAACCTTTTCTCACTGGCTGATTTCCTTTCCCTCTTTTTTTTTTTTTTTATTTAGTTGGGAGGCTCGTATTTTATTGGTGGTGGTATGAAATCGTCATTTGAGCCGTATTTTATTCATATACGCGCGCAAGGTGTCTGCGGGATAACGGTGTTGAACGAGCGACCACGTGATAGCGCGAGCAATTTGAGGCGGCAAGGCTGAACGTTCTTTTCTATATCTTCATGCGGCGAACGTCTCTCCAAGTTCCTCCAGAGTTTTATGACCAGCCTGGGGTTGGACGCGAAATGTCGGGAAATGATCTCGGCCTGATGGGGGAAGGCGTCTCGGGACGCTGTTATCGCCGCGGAGCTACTATACTTTATATACCGAAGCTATATAGCAAAGGGGGGTCGAGGGGGGGGGGGGGGGTGTATTTCGCGCGTATATATACACCGAAAATAATCGCTTTTCGTCACTTAATCGAAGGCGCGCTGTAGTTATCGCCCCGTTCATTTTCTCGCGCCGTGAGGGTGCTGCTCGTCATGGTCTTTCTTTCGTTTCACGAGGAGCGGTGTAAATGGCAGGCATCGCCGCTGTCCGCGCAAGACACGCGAGAAGGAAGGGGGAGGCGGAGGGGCTGAAAGTGGACGCGACGCGCCGTTTTGGTGGCGTCGTATAACGAGCCCGCGGAGGAATTGTCGTCGGAGGCTCCTCCGCGTGAAACGCATCAGTAGCGACGCAACGACGGCTTTTCGTGTACGTAACGAAGAAATGAAATTGCGAATAAGAAAGAAAGGGGCGCAGTAGATAGCGGGGTACTCGTTTACGCCCTCCCCCTCTTTTTTTTTTTTCTCTATCTGTCTCTTTTTTTTTTTTTTTTTAAGTATTCCTGGACTGCGAATGCGTGCGCGATGTGTATACGTGTTTACGGATGAGTATGTACGTACGCGCTTTGCTCTGAGAGGGAGGGGGGGGGGGGTATGAGGAAGGGTTCTTTTCTCGTAACTTCTCACTCGAACCAAACAAAACTGACCGGACGAAAAAAAAAAAGAAACAAAGAAAACAAGATAAAGAGAGAGGAGCGATGCCTTTCAGTGTATAGTGCGGTGCCAGGCGCTGCAGCTAGCGTCGCGGAGGCCTGAAATATATACGCGAGGGAGACGCGCGAGGACCATATGGCCTCGCCCCATAGTTTTCTCGCCCTTTAAAAATACGACCGCTGGTCGGTTCCGGGCCCCTCGGTTATATTTCCCGCCCCCACCCCGTTCCGTCCTCTTCCTTCTTGTAACTCTTTGCGTTGTCGCTTTTTCTACTTTCTGCTTCCGGCGCTCTAACTGCTGAAGCAGATCACTTTGGGAAACGTCTTATATATAAACACAGAGCGTCGTGGGGAGGGGGCTAATGGGGGTGATATACGGTAGTTCGTGGGAATGAGATCGTCTTGCTCCATATTTCTGTGTCGGCGTACGTTACGGCACAGTCTCCGCGTCCATGCTGTTGTCTCCCCTTTTTGCTCATTCTTTATCTTCTCGTTGGAGTGGCTTTTCTGCCTCGTCGTGAATTTCACGTTCCTCCGCCCCGGTCGTGTATGTATATATATATCTGCGTCGTGTTTTCTTCATTCGAGGCTGCAACGATATGTTTGTCTTGATCCTGGGAGTACCATTATGGTGATATATCCTCGGCCAGCTTTCGCTAGATTTGCGAATTCTCGACTTCTCGAATGCGTGATGTGTTTAGCTGCGGATGGATTTACGCACATTGCGTTAGCGCTGTCAAGAACATGTATGTATCACAGAGTTCAGTGATAAGTTTGTGTACTCGGTTTGAATGCGCGAAATTCCGCATCGCATCCATTGCTCGCGCGTGTACGCAGTGGTGGATCGGTTCGCCCCTCTCCCGTGTGGAAGCCCTCAGGTGCCCGCGTGGCGTGACTCGCGCGATTTCCGTTCGTCGACGGAGCGTCGCGTGATTTCCACGCTTAGCGGCGTGCGATGTGTGCCCGCCTCTGTAAATGACGCTGCGGGCAGAAAGCTCGTGGCTCTGGCAGGTTCATTGCGCGGACATACCGAGCATTATACTATATATGCAGCATGCATTTGGGACTCTCGGTATTTGACACTTTTAAGGCGTATGCGTGGACGTTATCGAGGACGCCGTAGTGTCGCACAGCCAACACGGTGCTCCAAACGTCGATTCACTTACCTCTATCGGCGATATGGCATGCGTGACGCCACGTGAAGACTCCCTATATACGAGCCATCGCTTGCGTCGCGCAAACGAGCGTCGTGTATCCTTAATGGGGGTATGCATCGCGCAGACCATTCACTGTTTACGAAGAAGTTTAGAACAGACGCTCGCCCCCGCCGCTCTTGCGGCCTGGATTTGTATACCTCTCTGTCAGCCTCCTCACAACTCGATACGGTATTGACCCTTTTCGCGGCGATCCCGTGGGCGCTGCCATGTTTGATCACGTGGTGACGCGTCGATCCATTGCTTGCTTCAACTGCCTCCGTTGCCTCCTTGTTTACAATGGAAGTCTATGACGCCGGCGCGGCTTAGAAAACCTCTGTTTTGGGAGATATCGTAGACGGTGGCTGGATGGACGACACGAAGCTCTGATCACAGCTTCAGAGAACATGCAAAAGCGCTTTCGAGTCTGGTTAAGTTATGTCCAAACGGCGGAAGCAGCGTATATGGTGCTTGTTCTAAAAGCGGGGCTAAATATGTATTCCAAGCTATCCAAACATTCCGCTCACGAATTCAGACAGGATTAGTGTGTTTTGCTCTTTGTTCTTTATTCGGCAAATATCTTGAAGCAGTGGCTTGTCAATTTCTGACTCGGTGAAGTTCCTCGGTGCGGCCACTATCTGATTATTTTCTGCCTAATCGCTCGCGGGTCTGCTCAGTCCCGATAGATTTGTTCTTGCTGCGCACAAGGCTTGAAACGTAGCTCTGTTGTACATTGTAATACCTTGTAGCAAATATATATTACCGCTACTCCGCTAGTAACTCGCTTACTCTTGTGAACCGTCACGAAACATTCAGCTTCGACCATTCGTGCGCCATCGGTATAGTCTGTCATTTATTGTGCGTAATAGTGCAGATATAGTCAAGTGTGCGCCCATTCACTTATTCTTGAAACGGCGGCGATAGAGTGGGCGTAAGTTTCCCTGCCATTTGGGATAGAGGTGTATAGATAACGTGCGCGAAACTTACTATGACAGGAAGCGGCGCTACTCCCTTTTTCATTGTTTAACGAGTGGTACTCACTCTTGCCGACGTTCTGGGGCTGAATCTTTTTCTTTGAAGGTTAGCGATACAAGGCTGGCGGATGAGCAAATATATGTATCCTCGAGGAAAGCCGTACATCTCGAAGTGCCGGTAACACGTTCGGACAGTTGCAGCAGCGGTCCGCGAACTTGGCCACACAGATTCATTCCATTCCTTAACATGCCAGTCACTATTTTTGCAGCCAACTACTGCACACGTCTTCAATCCACATGATTCAATCTAGCATGATTGGAGCACAGTGCGTTAGCGAAAACTCAGTTGCATTTCCGACAGCTGATCGCACAGAAAAAAGCGGTAATGGCTTCGTATTCGTGCGCGGTCGCTGAGGAGACGTATGGCGCGCCGCCGTAAGCGCCATCTCGTTTCTCTAAAACAAACTGCTCCGCGAAAAGGGTCAATGACGAGTGTGCTCCCCCTCGTGGCATTTCGTATCTTCGAAACACTCACTCGCACACACGCACACGCACATTTTTTTAATTTTTTTATTTATTTTTTTTCCTTACGACCTGTTCTCGTTTCCGACAGTGTGCGACGTAAACCCCACGCGCCTGCGGCGCCTTAGATGCTGCTGCTGCTGCTTCCGCTCCTGCGCCTGCGACCTCTTTCCCTTCTCTTTCCTTTCACTCCCCATCCCCCTGTGCAGCGCGGTTGAGGTGTCCTCTATTGAGAGACAGTTATCGCGCTGAACTTTAACCCAATCTTTCACACTTTCCAACTATAATCTCTCTCACACGCGCGCGCGCGCGTTTCAAGCCATTTATTGGCCTTCCTCCTTCCAGTACGTTGGGCCCCGGCGTTCACTGCCATCACTTCGGTAACTAAAGCGGTACTAAAGACGGGAACTGTTTTAACGATTAGACAACGTAAATCATTATTCGCAGCAGCCACTGCCATCACTTCGGTAACTAAAGCGGTACTAAAGAGTGGACTGTTTTAACGATTAGACAAGGTAAATCATTATTCGCAGCAGCCGCGGTTGCACAGTTGATGTGTACTGTCGATAACCAGGACGAGGGTTCGATTCCCGGCATGCCGCTTCCCAACAGGGGCAGTGTGCGATGACGCTCGCGTATGCGGCGCTTTGGGTGCGCGTTAAAGAACCCCAGGTGCTTAAAGTTAATCCGGTCTCCCTCACTACGGCGTTTCTCGAATCCCCTGTGTTCTTTTAGAACGTCAAACCCCACCGATCAAACTATTACTGTGGAGAAGCTGCCGCGAAGTCGCCTTCCCCGCCGCCCCCGACCGCTATACGAAAATGTTGACTGCTGCATCGCACTCTGCTGCGTTGGCTAAAATTCTGCGTTATACCGTGCAGGCCTCCCGTGATTGATCTCGCTTGAGCTCTCCCGCGAACTTAAAGGGACGCACTAAAGAGAAAAATAATTTGAGCTGTGTTAGTAAATTACCCTTGCGCACCACCCTTCCTTACCGCGAGAGGACGCTCAGCAAGCCAGTACAGACAAAGACGAAAGAGTGGTGGCGACGGCGCATTGAAGTTCCCGTACTAGGCTCGCCGTGACATCATGGATTTTGACGGCGTCTGCTCTGGCTATAGTGAACGTCGTATCGGTAAAAATAAGCTACACTGTGATCTACAGAAGCCGTGGACTGAACTTAGCAAGATTGGAGAACTTTAACGCTGCCACAACGACCCATATACGGGAAAGTACTTTTGAAGTCCGTACAGGCGCTGGGGTTCTAGTGCGAAAAATTGCCGCGTATCTGCGTGCTTCGCTGCAAATGTCGTCGAAAGACGATAGTCTTCTGCCGGCCGTACTACATGAGTGCTGGTCTGATCCGCGGCCACTCGTGATGCTGTTCTCGTACCATTTCCGTCCTGGCATGATAAATGCAATGGAGGTTTGTTTGAACAGATTTCATTTTACCGCATTATTTCATCAAGCGGCCATTTATGTTTTGCCCTGCCTCAGACAGCGCTTCCTTTATGTTGAAATCGGCCGCATCTGGCTGGCATTGATAAAATTGAGGAGGCGCTGCGTGAGACATTGACGCCATCTGGCAATACATCGGGAAACATGAGCTTGTGCAGAGGGTTTCCTTCCTCCATGGCAGAGGGCGCTCGTCGGCGCGCAGTCGGGGAACGTCGTTCGTCGGCGCGCATAGCATGGCATTTTCAGCGCAGCTTAAGAAACTAGGGTCTTTAGAGTTACGTATCTATGGATTTTCTATTAAAGGAACACACCTCCTAATACTTACCTAGTGATGTTGCGCCTCAGATATGCGTAATATTTACTTTGTGATCGATAACGTTCACAAGTATGAACAGCCGTACCAGTTTAAGTAGTGTGGGCGGTAAGCAAGTGGTCCAACTTTGGCTGGGTGGCTGAATCGGGTGACAGACAAACAGACAGACAGACAGACAGACCAAATTTTCAGCGTTTAAGTTCCCCAAGAAAGACTATCGTCTTTAATAAAATCAAAGTGTAGCCTTAATTGTCTCCTCTATAGTAGCCAACCTCCTACTACAATATTAACGTGAATACTGTTTTTAAGAACAATTTCTCATCTAAACCGATTTAGTGTTTTGTTCTTCTTTCTCCCTCCCTCTCTCTCTCTCTAGTGTCGTTTTATCTGCTTACTGAGGAACCCGTGCTCATAAGCCTCGCGGAACGCTATCTGCGCTGCCCCTTCTCCAGCTTGGAACACATGCAACGGTTCCGGCTGCCCTCGTTCGTGCATGCTCGCCGTCTCCAACGTACGCGCGCGGTGCACGGTTCCCTTTTTTTTTTTTTTTCTCCCTGCAGGGTATGCTTCCCCGCAAGAAGCCGCTATCGTTTCGCCCCCGGAGGCTCTATCGAGGCCGTTCCGCCCAAGTTCCGCCGGGGACGCCCCCCGGCGGCAGTGCGCGCGTGCTTGCCAGGCGTGCACGCGCCACATGTTGCTTCTCATTTGATCTGTTCGGCTTTTCGTGGGCATTTTCCTTTCGTTGCGTTTAGCCCTTCTGCGCAAGGTGCCGCCGGAAAGAAAAAGTTACGTGCGGCTCGGTGGGCGCAGGAGTTCGCAATCGATTTTTTCCCGCGTCTCCGTTGAAACGCGCGCGCTTTGCCCGCGTTCACGCTTGGGCCTCCGGGAGCGTTTGTGTGCGAAGTACGGTGCACCGGCGTATACACGCGACAAATAAATCTCTGGGCGTCGGATACGAGGGTCGGCCGTTTTTAAATGTCAATGCAGGTGGCCTCCTCCGAATTTTTTTGGTGGCATGCTGTCGAAGCAATTGTCCGCGAACGAGGTCGCTGCGAGACTATTTAAAACGTGTTGACGCAGTGTAGCAGCAACGCGCTGTGAGAAGAATCGGTGGAAGGTGAGATTTCAGGAGTAAGAAGTGAGCTTTATCGCCGTGATGTATTTGCAGTGAGAAATAGAGTGAGTGCACAGGAGAATATCGTCGGCAGCATGGCGGAAGGCAGGCAGCGTGGTGTTTTGTTGCCTTCTGATGCCTGCTCCCTTGCATAGTAATTTTAGGATGTAATAAAAGAGGGGGGGGGGGGGGGGGCATAAAATAGAATGGTTTTTAGCTACCCTCTCAGTACTAAAGCCACCATGTCTTTAGGAATGTCAGTAGTGCGCGCGAATAAAATTTAGGGGGAAAGCTTCTCTACAATGCAAGGCATGTGTTTCGCTCACATCGTCTAATGTGTTATGTTCGCCAATAGTAGAATCGAAAACTTTTTATCTCTCCTTTTACTGAGGGGACTCGGCGTGTCGCGCATGTATAATTTCTGCGGAGGTTATCCATTCTTGCTCCTATACCATCCTTCTTACTATCGACAGTGGTGTTCAGCCCTTTGCTTTCCTCTGAATGGAAATGTTCTGGTACAAGAGGAGCGTAGCGATCCCGCACTCCGTTACCTTTAAAAAGCTTCACTGAACCGTCTACCTTCCGGTAGTACATTTAGGCCCTCTAGGAAATTGTGACGCTACATTTCTACTCGCGGGGCCGCTTTCCCGTTCTTGATTCACCGTGCAGGCTGATTCAGCTGTTCAACCTATTCCACTTTTGTCGTCACTCAGTGACGCGTGCATACCTATAGTGCTGGAAGTGCTGAGTCCCCGATTCTTCTTCCCGGTCGAGTTCCCTCGACTGCGTGGCTGTTCTCCAGATGCACAGCACGGCGCGCACAAGCGGAGTCACTTGTCGCGTATTATTTCGAAAAGGTCTCAAAAACGTGCTGCGCGCAACTATTTTCCGAAACCCTCGCGTCTCTGTGCGCCATCTTCCGCACATATACCGTGCCCAGAAGCGACCATGCAGCCATGATGCACCCTCGCTCGCGACGTCGGTCACGAATCCAGTCATCTCCGCAGCTCCTCGTCTTCCTGGATTTTCCATTTTGCGGCGCCCACCCCACTCTCCCGGTAGCCGTCGTACGGCACGCGCACAACTCGCTTTTTGTGCGCTCACGTTCGACGAGAAGCGCTTATCCCCGCTGGGAATTGGATGGAGAAGCGCACGCGTGCGCCCACGTGATCGCAGCTTCGGTTCGGCGCTGTATCTGTTGTCACGGTTTATACCGTTCCGCGTGTGCGCGAAGTTAATGGCACGCATGGAAAGAGATAGAGAAGCAGGTCTTTTGGGAATCGTCAACTCTTCGAAAGAGGGATGATAAATGAGCTTTCTGAGACATTCTTTTTCCCATCCAGCCGAGCTGCCGCTCGTACTCTTCGGCTAAGCTCCATTTGACACTTGTTTGCGAAATCACTGATGGAACAGGGCTAGGCTTGATCGTTTGACATTGCGACGTCAGATATGCGTTGTGCTTTTCAAAAAGTTGCTCCCTCTCTGTACACGAAAATTAAACAAGAAGACCGAAAATGATGTTGATGCCTTTTCTAGCTGTTTTGTTGCTCATTGCTTAGACGGTCTCGGTCGGGTACTCAGATTGTTGCCTTGCTCTGAGCACGTACGTATCTCGTCGAAATTGAAGTTGTTCACTGTTTGCCATGAAAAGTTGTGTTATCTTTCCCTTAATGTTTGATATGGCGTCGGTTACTTGATTTCACCCTATCTAATGTCTTTGACACGCACTTACAGAATTATAAACATAAGCTCAATGTGACAGAATACTAATGTGTACCGTAATAGAACTTAATACATTTATAGATTTTCTCCATATGTCTTACAGAACCCTTCCTGTTTTTATCATCGCTATTTTTGTTTACCAGTAGCCCCTATCATTGCAGTGTTTTAATCCGTGTGTCACCGCCACCATCCACTCCGATTCTTACGCCAAATAAAAAAAATATATATTAGTAATAAAATAAATAGAGGCACAGAAACCATCGCGTGCTCTAATTTCGTTCTTTCCTTCCCTCCTCTCTCTCTCCCTGTCATCTTTGTGTTGCCCTTTCTCATTCCCCCGGTGTAGGGTAGCCAACCGGACGTTATTCTTGTTAACCTCCTGCCTTTCTCTTTCCTCCTTCCTTCCCTTCGGTCGCTAATGGGCTTTCTCGTCGGCTTCTGCGTCGTTACTGAAGCGACATCATTCCCTCCGATGGATTTAAGTGATTCGGCCTATTACTGCTTCATTAAGCCGCTGCCGCCGTCGCTGCTGCCGCTGCTGCTGCTGTCGCCGGTTTTGAATTTTTTTTATATATTTCGTTTATGGAAACGCTCGCGTATGCTTAGTGTGTATTCTTATGCCTTTTACTCGTTCTTTACGAGCTGTTTTTCTTCTCTGCGCGATGGCGCGCTGTAACTTTTATTTTTCCATCGGCGCTGTGCGTTTCGCGTGTCAGGACGCTGCATATGCGTATGTCGACTCAACGGCTTCTCCTCTCTGTCTCTCCACCAGGGAACCCCGCAAGGTAGTTCTGGCCAAGGGCCCCACGGGGCTGGGCTTCAACATCGTCGGCGGCGAGGATGGCGAGGGCATCTTCATCTCCTTCATACTGGCTGGAGCACCCGCCGACGCCAGCGGGGAGCTACGGCGCGGAGACCAGATACTCTCCGTAAGTTTGTCGCCTCTTTCTCCTTCTTCTTCTTTTCTTTCTCTCGCGTCTGCTGTTGAACCGAAGTCGGAAATGTAGCACCGCCCCAAGGACTGCGCAGTGACGGTGCCGGAGCGAATTTATCCGCACCGAGAGAACGGGACGTCCGCATCCGCTGCGTCGGGCGTAAATGCGCGCGCAGAACCGGAGTCGCAGCAGCTCTCTCTTTTTTTTTTTTTTTTTTTGTCAGTTATGCGGTGAGGCTAGTACCGAGGCATCGGGTTTTCACCGCCATAAGTTAGCAGGACTCGGCGTTCCCGGCAGACGTGCTATACATTCACGTGCGCGACGGTTCGGAGAGCGCGTTTATATAATCCCACGAGGCGCGCGTCCTGCTGGTGTGGTGAGCTGGGAGCGGCGGGCGGATTTGCCTTCGCTGTTTTCATCCCGGTCCCTGGCGGCTGGAGGTCAGCTCGAACGGAGCATCTGATGAGCGCCACGCACGGGCTGCGAGTCACTTCGACGCGATCAGATCAGAAAACTCGGGACCTTTCGGCCACGTCGCCTTTGTTCTCTGAGGTTGGCGAGCCTTCGCTTTTCATGCGGCCTCGCAAACGCATGCACCTATGTGCAGACGTCTAACTTTCATCTCCGTTTCTCCGCGATGACCTGGCGTGAAATTTCGTACGTTGATACGTACGGTATCCGACGTTTAAGCTTACGAACGTGCTTGGCGCAGATTCGCGCCATGTCGGTCAACCCTGCAGGGGGAATAGCTGATGCTACAACTCCTCTTTCTCTCTCTCCCCACAGGTGAACGGCGTAGACCTACGGCACGCGACGCATGAGCAGGCAGCGGCTGCCCTCAAGGGGGCCGGTCACACGGTCACCATGGTGGTTCAGTACAGGCCCGATGGTGAGTACTCAACGCATGCCTTCACTCTTTATCATTTGTGACTCAATTCCCGACACCCCGGCGATCCCCCGGTCATTCCCGCTGTGACGTCAAGCGCTTTTTATTTTTTTATTGTATATCGCCCTGCTCTGCCTTCTGGACGATCGTGACTGGGAAGTATTTCCTACGCCGTGCGTTTATTCAATAGCGTGAGCCATTACGTAAACCCTTGGTGATTGAGGGGGGTTGCCCCACCCATCGCGGTTATCGACGACACTGTGGTATCGCCGTTTACTTGTGCGTCTGTCTTGTCCTAGCTGCTCCTGTTGTTGCTTTCCTCTCGCTTTTCATTTCTGCCGTCGTCGAATCATCATCAAGACTGACGATTGATTTGCAAATCGATAAAGGCATCATTTCTTATAGCACGAGAACGTTCTTGCTTTACGGAGAGAGGGCCCACTCAGCCAGTCTTTGGTCAACCTACATATACCCAAAGGTAGTGGCGATCGTTATGAGAAAATTGGACGTCGCGCGAGATCACCTTTAGATTATTCAAGTAATTCGCCTATACCTAGCCTTCGCTATGTACTGTTCTGTTAGACTCGGCTGCCTTATATCATCATCAGCAGCAGCCTATATTTATGTCCACTGCAGGACGAAGGCCGCTCTCCCTGCGATGTCCAATTACCCCTGTCTTGCGCTAACCGATTCCAACTTGCGCCTGCAAATTTCCCAACTTCATCACCCCACTTAGTTTTCTGCTGTCCTCGACTGCGCTTCCCTTCACTTGGTATCCATTCTGTAACTCTAATGTTCCACCGGTTATCCATCCTACGCATTACATGGCCTTCCCAGCTCCATTTTTTGCGCTTAATGTCAACTAGAATATCGGCTATCCCCGTTTGTTCTCTGATCGACACCGCTCTCTTCCTGTCTCTTAACGTTACTCCTAAGATTTTTCGTTCCATCGCGCTTCTTTGTTAACCTCCAAGTTTCTGCCCCATATGTTAGCACCGGTAGAATGCAATGATTGTACACTTTTCTTTCCAACGACAGTGGTAATCTCCCAGTCAGGATTTGGTAATGCCTGCCGTATGCACTCCAACTCAATTTTATTCTTCTATAAATTTCTTTGTCATGATCAGGGTCCCGTGTGAGTAATTGACATAGATAAACGTACTCCTTTACAGACTCTAGAGGGTGACTGGCGATCCTGAATTCTTCTTCCCTTGTCAGGCTATTGAACATTGCCTTTGTCTTCTGCCGTATAGTATGGCCGTCAATCGGTTAATAAATAGAACAAGGCGGTTTCTTAGGTTACATTTCAATTGTACTTACTCAAACTTTCTCAAACTCTCATGTTATTTTCCATGTTGCCCCTTCCTGCGAATCGTGTTCATCAGTGGGGAAGTAGTGTGAAATGAGCTCGACTCTACGCTTGACTATACGCACGTTTAAATGTGCAAATGTTATGCCGTTCTCCTCAGACGTCACGTAGTATTCGCCTCAGAGTCGGTCTGCATTGTCCTGTAGCCGCATTTGCATGCGATGTAAGTGTACTTGTTGGGCTGGGCAGGGGATGGAGTGGGGGGAAATCTCGAATCGATTCACTTGTTTTGACAACCATTTGCCTTCTCTCCGTGAACAAAATGATGTCCACGCGTTACTTTTGCGTCGCTACTTTATTTTGTTATCCCCTTTTTGTAATTGCCTGGCCTTCCATGCTTCTATTTTCCTTTTCTTTTCATTCTTTCTTTTTTTATGATGATATAAGGATGGCCTCACTAGATGCTGCGTTCAAACAATTATTTCAGTATTTATATAATACACACGGAGCCGGAAGGCCGAAGCAAATCGGAAGCTTTGTCTAATAACTAGCCCATTTTCCTCGATCCGCTGCATCGCAATTTTCTGTGCGGTGAAGGGCCGATCGCTGATTGCCCGCGGCTGCTGTCGCAGTGACGAGTGGTCGACGAGGCGTGGCCGCCGAAAAGCGGCAACCTCGTTATCTGCATCTGACAGACCCGGAATCAATGCAACGATCGCCGGACACCCCCCCCCCCCCCCCTCACCCCCGTATCTGTTGACTGTCGCCGCCTGTATACGCACTTAGTATTCTTCCTTGTCTTTTGCGCTTTTTGTTTCTTTTTTTTTTCACCGCTAACTTTCACCGTTGACCTTATGTTTATGCGCCTTCACGTCGCCGTTGGCGCGGCCGGCGTCTTCTGGGAAAATCGAGAGCTGTTTTCTTTTTCGGCGCGTCTCCTGCGAAAGTAGGTTCGCCGCAGTACAGGGAAGCATTGCGGGAAAACCTCGCGCACTCCCACTCGGGGCGCGGCTTTCGCCGGCTTTCTTTTACCTATTGATGTCCCTCGACGACTGGGCTGCGGCCGCTGACGGACGCAACACCTTTTAGTCCCGCCTCGTTATTTCCTCTGTCTTTTCCTCTCGTTGACGATCGCCTTGCACGAGCGTTTGGGCTCTCTCTCCCGTTACCTCCTTTCCACCCTCCCCGTCGTCGTCCTCCTCCGGCGCCGCATCACCGTAATAGCGCTGCGCCAGCGCACCGCCACACCTGCTGCGGACGGGCGGCGCTGCTTAGGAGATGGGCTGCTGCGTGGCGCCGCCGGCACGACGGCAGGGCTACTGAAAGTTGCATCGCCGATCCATGTTTTTGTTGGCGAGCCTCGTCGTGCATTGTTTTGTCGGCGGGAAGAAGAAGAGACCAGCAGCCGGCGGCTGATGCATTCCTACAGCTGCGTGATGGGAGGGGGTGGGGGCTGGCCCTGCGCTTAATGGGTGGCTGCCGTGGGCCTTGCTCACTGTGCGAAGGGGGCGCTGAGTGTGAGAAAAGAGAGAGGCACGCGCGAAGGACGACGAACACGAGCTTCTGTTTGTTCCGCTTTCTTCGCTTCTTCCGCGTTAGTGTTTCACCGATTGGCCAAACTGCAGCTCCCTCTGAGGCGCTATCCCTGCGGAGCACGTTTGAGACGACGAGAAATGTGGGCAATACGAAAAATTGCTTGTACGAGTAAGAACTGCTAGACATTGCGGCGATTTATTTGTAAATTTTATTTTACGGTGGTGCGGCAGGCGTTGCGTAAACGAAGACAAAAGGCAAGAAACTTTGGACAGAAACCATGGGTGGATGATTGTCTAAGCCATGTAATAGCTTCGCGGTAGACTTGCCGAGATACGCTGTTAGGAACACTTAATGATTAGCTCTGGTGTTTTGTGCTATAGAACGTGTGAGTGCTGTGACGTTGCACTGCCCTCAGGCTTGACCCGCGTTAAAAAGCCTCGCGAGGACACACATAGTGCTATGGTATCAAGATCCGCCCAGTAAGTCGCCACCTTTGATTACACTGTCTCCTGGATCTGCCCTTTTCACTCGGTCAGCTAGCCGTTCACGTAAAACGTGGCGGAAAATGCCAAAGAAAGCTTCGCTATAAAAAACAGGACATGTCTCGTCCTTCGTGCGGCCTGCTGTCTTCCCTTATGTAGCGCTGCCGTATTCCACGATTCACCCACATTTTAGAGCGCAGCTCTTAGGCGCCCACTCCTTTGGCGAGCGTCGGCGTCTTACCTGGTAACAGAGCGATCGAGCACAGCGAAAGTTGAGAGAACGCGAAGCGCAGTGGGGGATGAAAAAAAGCGGCGAGGGCGAAGAGAACGCGAGGAGGACGGTGCAGCGGAACCATAAGGCGGAAAGCGGAGGAGGGTATGGCGAAAGCGTGAGAAGAAAAGCGTAGTGCCGCGCATGAGGGACCTTGCGGCGATTGCTATGAGATGGCGCCAGAGTAGCGTGCGTCGTCTGTATGAAGACGTAGCGCTGCATGAGCGGAGGTTATCTGCGGCGGCTGCAGTGAATCGCGCCCACGCGTCGCCCACGCGTCTTCTCTCGATCTCCCGATTTGCGAGGAAGTCGCGACGCACTTCGCTCCGTTTGCAACGTGCCGCACGAGACAGATTGTCCGCGCCAGCCAATATGTCGCGAAATGAAAACACGTGTACAGCTGCGCTCAAGTTTCGCATTAGGGAGTATCGTAATCGTAGGTGTATTTTTTTCTATATTATATTTTATTTGCTCGCTCAGCGCCCACTTTCTACAGAGCTGTCGCGCAATTCAAACGGAAAACATTTTTTTTTCTTGTTTGTTATTGTTTTTAACCGCGATTGAATTCAGAAGTCAGCGTATATAGATTATCCAATTACGCCTTGCACCGAATGCGCCTCTGGTGAGGGCGCATATGACAGTCGAGGTGAACAGGGTCGTCTCGTAAGCGTCTTTGGAAGAAAGGAAGAAAGCTTGGCTGGGGGGGAGCCAATTGCCGAGAGGAAGCTTTCAGCTGGCGCCAATCTCCGGTATTCGTTTTCAAGTGCATGTGAAAAGAAGCAATTTTCTCACCAGGCAAGGGGTGAAAAGAGTTGAATGAAATTTGTTTCATTATTTCTAGAGAGATAACTTCCTGTAACAGATTGCCGTTTCGTCTTAAGGCCTTGTGCATTAAGGCAGCTAGATCCGGGTTTTTCGGCGGAGTTACAGTGTTGTTAACGTCGCGCTTTACTTTTTAGAAATTATTCTCTTTAGCCAATTTGTATAATGTGCTTGAGGAACTAAATCGAAATTGTTATTCCGTCTATCGCTAGAACTTAACGCTTGCATAGTGAGAGCATTTCTGTTCCTATCCGAATAAAGAAATACTATCTAAATAAATCTTCGCCTGAAGCACCGCGAAACATGCATTGGTTCCTGCGTGCTGTATCAGTCCATCCGCTCGCTTATCCCACTTTGGCACTGACAAGATGTATCTCCTGCGGGTTTTTCTCTCTCCCCCCCCCTCTCTCTCTCTTATTGTTAATTCAAGTTTCAGCGCACGACGTGCAGCTGCGAAAGAGCATATCTTATAGTTGGAGCGTGTAAAAATTATCGCCATGAAAAAAAAAAAAAAAGTGTGCGAATGGAGTTTGTACGACGGAAAATACCGCACGCGCCGCTTGAAAGCTCGTTACGTTATAACGATCTGTGGAAACAGAAAAATAGGGAGCATTATATCGAGGCCTTTTTATCTCTGAACAATCGAATGAAATGGTTTCGCTGTACGCGCTTTTCCTCGTTATTGCGCGTGCTCTGATGGAGAGTGCAGTTGCAGGGTTATTTCTTATTCAAGCCATGCGCCAGGCATTCTGCAGGCGACATGCCTCTGTGGCTCTCCGAGCGACCTGTGTGCCGTATCATAAAAAGGCGGTCGATGGCGGCTGCAGTGCGTATTCACAGGCGCATGCCCTTATACGATTCCGCACGCTGCTGCGGCCACCCGAATAATCGGCATTTGCAGCAGGCACTTTGTGAAAACGGGCTTCAGGATTGCGGCGAGGTTGGGATATGGTCATGCCTTGAAATGGGCTCTCATCCGCGCTTATTGTATAGTATAGAGAATATTTTGAGCTCAGTTGCGGTTTTATTGTGCTTCTTTGAAAATGTCGCATCCCACATACTGTATATGTATATATTATTTTATGTGTGTGCATGCTCGGCTCCTGAAAGCGCTCTCAGCCAAGGTATTTCGGGCGGGCGTCGCGACGTCGTCGTGGGGAAACATGCTGCGCTTCCCGCAATGTCCTTCTCCTTTTTTCTCGTCATAAAGATGGCTTATTACACGGCGCTGTCCATCCTTGCGGGAGAGCCTTGCGTTTCCCAGACGGCGGTCTGTGCGCCTCGGATGCTTTTTATAACCCGCTTCGCGCGCGTTCTCCAGCAATGATGGTATATACACGAGAGCTTGTTTGCCATGTCCTCGTCTAGCTAAGCCTGTGGGCGTGGAACAGTATCGTACGACGCGCACTTGATAGCATCTCCTGTCGAGGATCTTCTCTATGCTTTAGTGTATAAGCACTCGTCTGTGTTTGCTTGGTGTCGTAACTGCGTTAAAGAGAGAGAGAGAGAGATACGTGTGTGTGTGTGTGTGTGTGTGTGTGTGTGTGTGTGTGTGTGTGTGTGTGTGTGTGTGTGTGTGTGTGTGTGTGTGTGTGTGTGTGTGTGTGTGTGTGTGTGTGTGTGTGTGTGTGTGTGTGTGTGTGTGTGTGTGTTCTATAAGTTAGTTTAGCAACTGAATGCACTAGAACACGACGAAGACACTAAGGCAGGGGAAAGTGCGATATAGGGTGAACATTTGCTATCCGCGAGGCCTTTATTAGAAATCGAATGCAAATGGCGGTCTTGCGTGATTTCTTTGCGTGCACGCGCGCATTCGACTGTCTCTACTTTGAGGCTTCCGTCTGATCTATAGTGTCACGCTCAATGGCGTCTCCGCAGCTCCGAGCGCTAGCGATATTTACGCGGAGAATTTCGCCGCATCCGCGGGAATGCAAAGCAGCAAGGAAAGATTCCGTCGCTTTCGTCCACACGGGCGATGCTCAGGATAGGAACTATAGGGAATTAACATCATACATGCCGGACAATAAATTCAGCGGGCTCACTAATAGCTAAACCCAGGGAATGCGGACATTGTCGCCAGCGTGCGGGAAAGTACTATAAATTGCTCTTACGTGGCGACGGTTGCAGAGTTTCAAAGCTGCTTATTAGAACAAATCACATGCATGCGGCGGTATGGGCAAGGTAGTTGGTGTAGTAATCACTATATATACGGTGTCCTACCCCATGCAATATACAGAAAAAGTAGGTAGTTATGCTCCTGTTCGCACATGACGCATTCCTGTCGCGAAATCTGTCCGGCAACGGCTCGGACGCAGTCGCGTTTGTTTTGCTGCTCGTATTCTGCGATAAAAAATCTATAGTCAAAAATATTGACTGAGTCATCTGGTTCCCCGCCCTTCTCGGCCGGGTGCCAGGTGCCCCGCCAAACCTCAACGAGATCGCCCACGACGCAGCGCGTGCGCTTACTGACCCTGCCATCCCAGGGCAACCCCACCTCGCCGAGATATATAGACCAACCGGGATGCACCCATTACGTACAACGAAATCACACAACACTTCTACCTTGGACGCCGCATTTTAGGGGCGAAGCTCCTTATAGCGGCACCCGTTCCGTCCCCGTCGTCGTAGTAGTAGTGTGTAACCAGTAGTGTGTAACCAGTCTGAGAAAAATGAGAAAAAAAATTCCGAAGTTGTGTCCGTAGCGCGGAGTCGAACCAGGGACCCCTCGCTTCCGAGCGCGCGGCGTTAGCCCACTACGCCACGAAGCTTACATGGACACACGCACCACTATGGCAATAAATACCCAACATTAACGAAAGGCCGCGTTTCTAGCGCGTTTCTAACGCGTTTGTGCTAGCGCGTTACGGCCCGTGTAAGAAGCTGGTGTAAGACGCTGTGGCCTCTCCGCCTTACCTTCAACGCGTTTCGAACGCGCTGCCCAAAGCGGTGGCAAGTCAAGTTCAAGTCGAGGAGCGTTTATGAATACGGGGGGTATACTCTCTCAGCAGTCATGTGATGGCGTCGGCAAACGCGGTGCACGTTCCGGCATGTGTAAATGGCTGCGTAAGACGCTGTGGCCGCTCCCCCTTACTAGAGAGTACTGCACGTTTCTAACGCGTTTGTGCTAGCGTCCCCTTAAGCGGGAGATCCGATGATTCCCTCCGGAGCTTCGCCCACTCATCATCATTCACCCCGTGGATAGGCTGTGATTTTTTCCGCCCCCACACCCCAAACTTAACAGACCGCAGGCGCTAACCCTACGCTTATTACAAACAGACACGTACCCAAACCCCGCCAAACTCCACGTTCTCTGTCCTGACGCGTGCCCCAGCGACACGTGCCCCTCGTGCGGATACACGGCGACACTCGCACACATGCTCTGGGAGTGTAGAGACGCTCATCCCGACTCTACCTCGGACAAGTGGGAGGAGTCCCTCAGAAGCTCGCTTCTCGCCGACCAGCAATGGGCCATCCAGCAGGCCCACGAAGCGTCCGCCAGGTATTCCCTGTCGGTCGCTACGTGGGAGACGCCCGCTACGCCCTAAGCGCGTTCTCCAGGACCTAAATAAAGTTTTTCCAGTCCAGTCCAGACTGAGTCAAATAAACGTGTTACTGCTTGCCAGGAAAACGCATTGATCTGTGCCGCGCACCAATTTGTAGGTGTCGTGGAGTGCGTGTCGAGACGTTACCGCCAGATCTATAGATATGACACCTGGAACTAATACAACTTGTTTGTCCATTTCGTCACGTATGGAAAAGGACTAGCGCTAGTAAACTCACTACTCCCGGATGCAAGCCGGTATACATAACAGGCTCGCTGTAACTGCGTAATCTCCGTTCGGAACACAACTCTCCTCGATAGCTATCTCACCATGGTTTGCCAACTTCAGGCCTAGCTCTTTGGGTGGCCCCATATATTAATGGCTCGCCACCGTGTTTCCGCGTCGCTGTGTAGGAACCCAGTGTTGCGGGACCTTCGGAGAACCTCGTTCCACGCCGTTATCCTTCAGCGCGTCCCTCTCGTTTCGCCTCGTCATCTTTCGTGTGTCTTCCTTGCACTACAGCGGTTTTTTGCGAAGCCGACGAAAGTCGTTCCGTCTCCTTGTCTGACCCCGGATGCCAACGCGCCGCTGCTGGGATTTGTGCGCGACAGCTGCCGCCGAGTGCTGATGCCGTCCTTTGTGCATGCTGCGCTTCTGATCAGAGCGCGTCCCTTGTTCCAGCCCTATATATCTGCCGACACATTCCAGACCCGATTTGCCACCCTTTTAGCTCTCTCTTTCTTTAACTTTATCTCCTGTATATGCGTCCACATATCATTCATTGCTGTGTCCGCCGCCGCCGCTCCTGTTTCGGTCCCTTGCTCCTGAAAGGCCCCATAGCGCGCAAAGCGTTGATGAAGCATTCGCGCCTCCGGCAGCCACCATATAGGACCGCTGCTGAGCGTCCCCGGTTCCTTTCTTCCCTCCTCGCTTCCTTTGTCTGTCCGCGCCCCTTGTATAGAGAAATCGTTGTTCCTAAGGGACGCTCTTTCTTTATCTGCGCTCCGCAGCGTGTGACGATTAATTACAGCGGCGCTCCACTGATTGCGTGTTTTTCCGGTAGTGGAGCTTGTCACTTTGGTCTATCCTCGCGCCCCGTTTCAAAGGACTCTGTTATTAGTCCCCACAGTGGATACGGGCGCACTCGGCGCTGTGTTGGAACGTCGGAAAATGAAAACGAGAAACAGAAGAGCCGGAAAAAGCATTGCGAGCATGCACGCGAAGAATTAGGGAGCATCTGGGAGAGATATACTGAGCGCACTGTATGCAAACCGTAAATGCCCTCGTGTGTGCGATAACGAGGCAGGTCTATGAGAGTGATAGTCGCTGAGGGACGCACGTTATCCGCATTCACAAGTAAACTCTGTATTGAATTCGTTGGAACGAAAACTGTTAGGCGTAACGTTAAGCGTATACGACAGGAAAACAGCGACGTGGATTAGAGAGCAAACCGAGGTTGGCGACATTCCAGTTGAGAATAGGAAACGGAGATCGACAGGCGCCATATGTAATGTTTAGGGAAGATAACTGGTTACGGAATGGGTACTAAGGGAAGGGAAGTGCAGTCGAGGACGGCAGAGGGCTATAGGTGGTGCGGTGCACATGTAAAACGAAATTATGAAATTCGCAAGCATAGAATTGTGTCATCTGGCACAAGACGGAGATAGTTGGAGGTCGATGGAGGAGGACTTTGCTCTGCGCAGTTGGCATAAAATATCATGTCGATGATGGTGTTGGTATTGATGATGATGAAGTGCGCATGTAGTAGAGTGTACGAGATTAAATCTTCTGTTCCACAATTCTGCAGGCATTTCGGTACCTTCGTACGCAGGCGGGGCTCTTTCGCATTTCATCCCTCTAAGTTTATTTTCAGTCTCCGCGCGCGGTCTCGTTTCGTCTATACCAAATGCGCCGTAACTAGTTTGAGTTAACCAGTGAGATTGGTTTGGAAGGAAAATAGCTCCGTTTACAGCAACCTCTTTCCGCGGTAACAGAACAGAGCCCCCCCCCCCTCTCTTTTCCCGTTGTACACGTCCAGACGAAATTCGCCCAGCGCTATCCATCTCTGCTTAGCTTTGCCCAATCCGTAGCGAATGCTATATGCGCCACTGGTCTCCACTTCCTTCCGTCGTGACACGTACCATCTTTCTTCGTTAGCTGGCGGTTCGCCGTTGGTTCGCGTTTGTAAGCCGCGGATGTAACGCTCGGACGCAAGAAATGAGACACGAGTACGCTTCGCGTTATCCACCGTCGCGGGGTTAAACTTCGCCGGGCGAAATGCAAAAACGTCCGTGCACATGTACCGTGCATTGGGTGGACGTTAAAGAACCCCAGGGGGTCAAAATTAGTCCGGAGTTCCCCACTATACGACGTGCCTCGTAATCATATCGTGGTTTTGGCAGGTAAAACCCCCGAATTTAATTATACTTCGCCGACTACCGGTGCCATCGGCTGTAGTGGTTATATAGCTGTCAATATTGGTGTCGTAATTAGCTCGTTCTGCATTGAATGTCTGTAAGTACTCTCCTTCTGTGGAAAGCGCGAGCTTCAGGTGGTCGCATGAGGTCGCAGACTCCATGTTTGCGTACGTTTTCCTGTGAAAGGCTTTCTTCTCTTTGGGATTTAGGCACCGAACGTGCGTATTTACAGACCGTCAACTGCAGCGAAATTTCAAGTTGACTATAAATTGGGTAAAAATTAGTATATATGTGCTGTTGAAGCAATTTCGGCAAAGCTGTAGGGCTGGTAATTGTCTAATTTTCTTATCAACAGCCTTTAAATAGCACCAAAGCAGACGACGCCTGCACTTGGTGGTTAGCAAATATAACGCAATTCCCAGGCCACGGCCTCCGAGATTATCGGCGCGCGGCGCCTATAAGCTCGGACGCCATGTCGAGGAGCCGCGCTGATTCTCAACGTTCTGAGTTTTGCGTTATTTCCGACGATTGTTAATGGCGGCGCTTGATTTTCTTTGTTCATTTTTCTTTTTCCTCTCCGCTTTCCCTACCAAGAATGTCTACTTTCGCGATCTTTTTGTGACGCATCCACTCGTATAGAAAACACAAAATTTTACGCTGAGGCTGCTCATTATTTACACTGTACGAAGCCGGGCTTCTTACGTGTTCAAACATTTTGTGGCAGTTGGCCTTTGACCGCGTGACTCTGGAGACGGCGAGGTCGGTAGGCACTGTGAGAACTTTGTAAGTGGACCGCGGAACGTGAACAACACGACTCCCCTGCTGTTGATTTATTATTCTCCGTTGCCGCCTTCCGCCAGACATCGTTTAAATCTGCGCTCGATCAACAGCTGCACCCGTGAATGTTGAAATGGCAATTTCTTGAAAGTCGAGTTTGCGTCTCAGCACTTGTCCCTTGCTCTCGGAAGGTCGAGCATGGCATTCCATCGGTGTGCCTCATTGTGCTGTCAGAATTGCGTAGTGTCTCACCTTTTTTACAGTGCGTCGGGTGTTAACGTGCGCGGCACGCGCATGCGTGTGCGGAAGTACGTGAAGCTCCGTGCTGCGTCATCTCGGCAGTAGCTATTATATATTACTATGTATGCTTGACGAAGCTCGCTGCTGCTAAGAATTGCATAACAGAAGGTGCGACGTGGTGAGTGATTCATGCATTTACATTAGTTATTTCCAGGAATGCGACATGGCTTGGACATGACAGGGACGGCCATGTCGTATCCAACAGCGAACGTATCAGTGGCATTAATTCTAATCGCACGGTATAGATTATAACGCATCTGTGGTCGCCGAACGATACCCGCGTGTCAAGATGTTGCAAAATGTCGCTTTTCCTATAGAGCGCCGAGCGTGCGAACCAACTTAAAACAGCGGCGAGTCAGGTGACAGTGTCCGCGGTAACATTTCCTCGTAATTATTGGCACTGTCAGTCTTACTAAAGCCTCTTACTTTGCCGTTTAGGTTATGCGTGACATAGCTACTTATGTGATGCGGGTTCTTGAAGGCTATCTGAAGGGTTATTGATGGTGCATTTACGCGCGCACATTTTTCGTGCAGTGCCGTCCACGTTCTTGCACCACAGCTGAACAGTGTCGTCGAGTTTCTGAGGGAGCTCGACATCTCATTAGTATGTGAACGCGCATCGCAGCTTAATTTCGTAATAAAACCTGGGGATTAATTTTTCGCACATGCATATCTTCATTAAGCGTCATATCATACCCCCCCCCCCCCCCCTTCATGAAATAGTGGGGTGGGGTGAATGTAGACAGGCTGGGATGCAACTGTGGTGCTTCCCCTAAAGGTGGACCACCCTGTACCAGCCTGTACAGTCACGGTAACTGCACAAACTCAAGGTTTGCCACATTCATTTCATTTGTAGGTTCATCGATATAATTTCTGCAGTTAGACTTCCAGGACCTGTCAGGTCGAAGTCCAAGGACGACTGGACAGTCTTTGGGATTGAAGCAGCTTACTCGAAGCGATTGCGTTAACACAGCGTTGTGTTTGTGGCGACAAGTTTGCGCCAGATACCGGCAAAATACGGTGTTCTTGCGGACAGCGCGATTGGTGCCCCCCTTTTGGACGGGGGTGAGAGAGCGCTGACCCAATCTTTCACCTGGTTGCCTCTGAACGCGGTCGCCCGAGCATGAGACCGTTCGCGTCGCTCTGTCCGCCGCGGTTCGATGCTCGTGAAAAGCGCCTCTGTGAGGTGCATCTCCTGGAAGAAGCAGTGTCGCGGAAAAGGAAGCGGGGGAATCGATGCTCGCTCTCTCTTCTCGGATCGAGCGGCCAATAGCGGGCGAAATAGAGGCGCTATCGGACCGCGGTGCGACGTGCTTCTCCGCTAATTGACTCCGATCGCTTCTCTACGCCGCTTTGGTGGCGCGTTTTATTCGCCCGTTAGTTACAGTGACATTGCGGCGTCTTCCACCTGGACTCGCGTATCTGCACCCTATATGTCGCTATAACTTCCGTCTCGTTCGCGCACATTGCCGTGCCGCGCGGCCGGTGGTGCACGAACGACAGTGCCCGGGGGCGCCTAATTCCTCTTTCCCATGAATCTTTGAACGAGGCGGCTTGACGCCAGGAGGCAACGGCAGTGGGCGGCGGCAAGTTCCACCGGCGGCGCGTGCGAGCGCGTTCGCTGGGCCAGCGTCACGGCGTTCCCCTCCATCGCAGCGCGCGGCGTCCGCCCCTGCCGCCGACAACGCATGCGCCCATCGATCCGCGCGGACCCTCGACTCGGGCCCGGCCGGCGTGCCCACTCCTCCGTCTCCCCTCCGGGGTCCCGACGACGTCGCTCCAGACACGCGGCACAGCCCACCAAGCCGGCTAGCCGGCTCCCAGTGGCTTCGGACGAGCGTGCTGTTCGCGTCAAAGTTCCGGACGCCGGCGCTCGAGTTCTCTCGGTCTCATTCGCAAGTGCGCGCGTCACCGTGTGCGTGCGTGTGTGCGCGTGTGTGTGCCTGTTCGCGCATAATCCTGTGGACGATCTCTGAGAGCGTGACGTGTGTTGCCATGCCCGGTCGTGTCACACCGGCACCGTGTTCTCCCTGAGGCCTTGCAGACCGTGTTATGCCGAGCGAGAGCTTCTTGGTTCCGGACTGGCCGCCCACGACCGCCTATTGCGTTCGTCGACCGCCGTCTTCGCTCTCACATTCTGCCGTCGCTGTCCGTGGGAAGGCAGCGCCTGCTCGTCCGCCGTCGTCGCCTGCGTTGCATGTCGCATATAGCGTAGCCCTGGAAGCCATCCGGCGAGCGTCGTCCCGTGGTCGCGCGTGAGGCTCAAATGCCCGCGCCACGCACCCTGTGCGGTGAGCCAGATTGCCACCCCCTCCTCGCCTCCGTCGTTTGCATTCTCCTCCCGTGGCGCCGCGCTGAGTCAGACACAAAGCCACGCGCCGCTGACAGGGCACACACCGTGACTTCGCAGTCGCGCGTGGAACCCTCGCTGCGTAGGGTTGTCGCGTGCGGGAAAGTGGGAACCATGCCTCGTCTGCGCTGCTGCTGCTTCCTTCCTCTGCCCTCAGAGGAAGGGAGCAGCGCTGTAGCAAATTGCCCGGGGGAGAGAGGGTGCTTTTTTCCTTCACCGATGTGGTTTTCGGCTTCTCCGCAGACGCTCTTTAAGTTCGAAGTTTCTCGGGTCACTAACAGATTTCGTGTTTCCACTGTTCCCCCCAGTATTACGACGTTTAGGCATTTAGTTCGTTGTCCTTGAGGTCAGTATACTAACAAACTTCACGTGCGGTTTTACCTACATCGCTGGTACTTGCTAGTGAATCCTTCGTGACGCTGTGGGTGTACCACGTAGTTCGTTAAAAAATTTTTTCAATTCCTGATTTCCTTCGCACACTGTTAGAAGGTATACACTTTTCCTCGTCCGCGCCTGTTCTCTCTTCCTATCCTCTCTCCCTGTCCATTTATTTACACACTCTCCTTCAACATCTGCCACGCTGTTGACGTTCAGGTGTCAGTAGATGTAGCTAGACAGTTGCAGTGCGGTAATTCTGCTGTAGCTTTCCTTTTCCTCACTTTATTAAACTAAACAACCAGTTACTCCTAACTGCTAACGAACATCGCGGGGAAGGAAGAGACAATGCCACGGCAACCTTCCGGCTCTGAAGTAAAAAAAAAAAAAAAAGGCAAGCACGTCGCGTAGCCCTCCCCCCTCTGATTCTTGTGCGAACGGTTCCCGGTTCCGCCTTTATTGCGAACACGGAGAGCGCCGCTTTTGAAGCCTTGCAAGGCCCGTGCGGTCGATGACTGATCGCTACAAGATCGACGAAGGCACGCATGGCCCGCTATGCTGTCCCTCCCTCTGCCATACTTCCCTTCAGTCCTAAATAGCTTCGTGTTGCTGTTCAAGGTTGTTTTTCTTCATTTGCTAACGCTCGTAACTCGCTATCAAGTGTCCGTTCGCGCTGCTTTTTTTTTTTTTTTTTTTTTTTTGCCTGTTCGGAGCTTTGCTATTATAACGAACTTCTGACAAGGCAGGCGTTATCAATTTGCCCGTTGCTTTTCATGTTGCTATTTTCACTTAAGACCGTGTTGCGTGCATGAAACGACGATCAATTCGTACTTCTCTCTCTCGTTCCCACCGCATGCTGCTGAGCACGAGATAGCGGGTTCGATCCCTGGCAGCCCGATGGGGTTGAAATGCAAGAACGATCACGTGACGGGCGCATTGTATGCACGTTAAACTGTACACCAGGTGCAGGGGCGTAGCCAGGAGGGGGGGGGGGGGTGATGAGGCTCCAGCCCCCCCCCCCCCCCCCCCCCCCGAAATTTTTTCGTGCCGGCATGCATTGCCGACCAAAACTACCACCGACGCCGGGAATAATTCTGGATTCTGTCTACAATGTCTTTTTCACGTTCGAAGAGACATTTCGGCACGAACATTGCGAACGCGGGCTGGATTTCGTGGCAACACCCTTGCACCTGGCGTCACGTATGCAAGGAGCCCCATCCGAGCACAAACTTTCAAGGGCTTTTCGATAGCGAGCGGGCGCGTTGCGGCATCTCGCAGCGGCCGCGGAATCTACGGAGCGCATGGATTTCAATTACGAAACTTTATGGGCATAAAGTTCTCATAAAGTTTTGACTCGAAAGGTGCACTGACATTTCCAAAGGCGTGCTTTAAAAGATTTTCAATTCTGGAACTTTGTGGGGTTAATGCTCTTATAAACTTGGGCCAACATGCGTGCACTGGAGCCCTCGTACGTGTCCAAGCCGTTCCAGAAGTGAAAGCACACGCTTGCAATCTTTCACACACACAAACATACTAAATATCACCGTGACTGCGAGCCAGCAGCTGATAATTTTCTCCGAACATTCTCAAGAAGCGTGCCTAATGTGATCGATCAGCTGGACCAGGGCAGACAAAGTAAAATATGAGAAAACAGAAGAAAGTAAACGGCCTATTATTGAGGAAATTCTTTTTGCGGGCGACAAGGTCTGGCTTTCCGTGGCCACGAGGACACTTATGGATTTAAGCATAGCCCCCGCTGAAAACACAGGTATTTTCAGAGCGCTTCTTCGCATGCGAGCTGATTGTGGCGATACATATCTTAAGAACCATTTGGAAAGTTGCCCCAGTAATGCCTCGTATTTAAGCCCAGATGCACAAAACCAAATTATAGAAATTTGTGGTGAAATTATCAAAGAAAGCCTAGTTGCAAAAGCAGGCTGCTTCTCCATACCTCCTGACGAAACGACGGACATCGCTGGAATCGAACAGCCTACTGTTTGTGCAAGGTACCTAAACAAGGATGCCAATGACATCGAGGGTGTTTTAGGTTTTAGCACCGGAATAGATGCCCTCTCTCATTGCGACTAACAGGTTCTATGTAAATGTGTACAAACTGCTGCAGATTCTAGTCACCCTTCCAGTGACCACTGCCAGCGCAGAGAGAATATTTTTTAACAAGAGTTTACTAAAAAAAAACTACTTGAGCTCTACAATGTCTGTGGAACGCATGGTTAGGCTGGCGCTTCTATACACCCACAGAGACGTCGGCATCAACGTGTTTCAAATCATTGACCGCTTCGCTCAACTTCCCCGCCGAGAGAAGTTTGTCCTTTAGATAGCGAAGCAGCAAAAATCAATGCAAGTAAAAAACTCTGTTGCTTCAGGTCCATAAGCTCGTAATTATGAAAACGTATGACTGTTCGTTAGCTTTTAAAACTGCAGAAATTTTAGCCGTTTATTCTAGCAGTTAGCATCATGATCAAAATTATCATGCGAATACGAAAATTACGAGGATATCAATAACCAATTTTGACCGACCTTGCTCATTGAAAGCCCTGCCCACGCAGTGTTTGCCAAAAACACACTCGGATATTGGGTAGTTCAACTTGCCGCATCATCTGTGGCTTTCGTTTGTCCTTTTATTTCCTTTTTAGCTACCTGCTCTTATTTCTTTTTTGAAACGAAGCAATACCCTCGTTTAATTTTGGGTGCAGAATAATTGTTGCCGCTGTGCAGGCAGTTAAATTACATGTTTTCGTACTGATTTCTGCATTATTCCTCTATTATTCTACCCACATGGCGCTATCGCGACCGCTGCATGGCCCGAGTACATATCACGATTTCTGCGATCACAGTTTTGTTCTTGCCTGGATCGTCTGTTTATCTATGCGTAAAGTTTGCTATCTGTTACTGCGCAATATGTTTATTTGGCTTTTTTGACGCATTATATACAATGACATTTGCTTAAATACGTAAATTTTTTGGAGACTTAGACGTATATTTAAATATCTTGTTGCAAGGTTTTGTGTATACAAGCAGTGAACTTTGTTTCCAGCGACTCTTTTTTTGCCCTTTAGCGAGTTGCATCTTCGGATTTGTATATTCCATTCTATCTTCGCATTTCTAATGTATATTTTGCAGAACTCCTACTTTTTATTTGTACTCACTGTTGTGAGTATAATCTCGGTGTAATTACAATACACGACCGGTAAGAGCTGCTCCTGCGCAATCTATTGCAACGAGGGACAGCGTCATTGAGGTTTTTTCCTGGCCGTTGCATATGTGCAAAAATGCATGCAAGGTTCTTGAATGACAAAGATTCATCAGAATATTTGTACTCAACTTATTCATTTCATGGCCTTTGCTTTTTTCATATCAGCTGCATGCACTGGTTTGCTGGTTTCCAACTGATATAGTTCTAAAGTTCGTGTGATATTTTATTTACTTATTGTATAGACAAAAAAAAACGCGGCAGCATTGATATCATTTATTTCTGCCACAATTTTTGGGACATACAAATATATTTTTTCATGAAAAAATACATATTTTACTTGACAGTGCATAGCGTTCAATAATTCGTTTGCAGCATCTAATATACAGTGGCATTGGCAATGCAGTTATTATTCGTGTATTTGATCCCTCGACAAATTCTATAAGGAGGAGGCCGCGCTGCAACCTGAGCCCCCCCCCCCCGAACAAAATTTCGGGCTACGCCACTGACCAGGTGGTCAGAATTAATCCAGAGACCCCCCACTACACCCTTATGGTCAGATCGTGATTTTTCACGTAAGAACCCCCGAATTTAGTGTTACTCAGAAAACAGAAAAGAGAAACTTAACGTAGCATCCTGGGCATCATCAATTTGTTCGCAGGATGTTCTGCAAAACTAGCCCCGCCTCCCTCCTCCCCGCATGGAAGTTTCCTATGTGTTTTCGCCGGACAGCAGCGGCGATCACTGAATTGAATTACTCTCGGGCTAACGTCTCCGGCGCATCATTAAAGCATGTTTCTCTCTCTCGCGACTGCGGGCCGTCGGACAGCCGACGATGAGCCTTTCAAAGCATGTGTCCACCGAGCCACTAAGTATAGGTTAATGTCAAGTAATGCGAAAAAGGGAGTCGCTGTATACGTAAAGAAGAGCTCGACGCCTCGTCAGGCTCTCACGTGGTGCTGCTTCTTCAGGTGTTGGCGTTCGAATGGCAGATAAGGCGAGGCGTTGAAAGGCAGCACGACGCTGAACTTCCGTTCAGGAAGGAAGATTAGAATTCAGTAAGAAGCTGCGTTTACTGACGTCGAGACAGGTTCGATTTATCACTGAAAGGACGAGCCGGTTCAGTTCTAAGGCTGAAAGCGGAGCCGCGCTCTCGTGATACATTGAGCCGCTTTTTTGTGCCGGGGGAATGGATTCTTCTTGAGGGATTTACTGCTCCTTTATTGAAAGGCCAAACGGAGAAGAATGGGAAAGTATTCGGTCGCGACGAGGTTTTGAACACGGCCCTTCCTTGAATGCGTAATGGAGTTTCCGGCGCGTTAAGTTGGTTTTAGTCAAGAAGGCGTCGTTAGCGAGTACCGTCTGCGAAGTAATTATAGTAAGCAGCTTATCAAAAAAAGGAGAAAGTGAAGGAGGTTTGTCTACCCAGTCTTCGGTGCGCTCCACGTTACGCCGTTTACTATCCCTACTCTTTCCCCAAGTATACCCCCCACTGGGCTTCTTGGATAGGACCGTCGGTTGTTGGCGGGACACTACTGATAAATATAAGTAAAATGCGATGTCTGCAAACTCTTGCCACGGGAGGAGGTTTGATAGGCCAGAGAAGACGCAAGAACGAAGGACATGCAGCGACGCCACCCTGTATTTCCCGCACCTGGTCGCCGTGACGTCACGGATTTTGACAGCGTCTACTCGGCTCTTGTTAATTGTTTGTTTGTTAAGCACGACAGGGTAGGCCCTATACCTGCCATGTATTTTAGACCACATTGTTGACCCCTTTTCTCAGTAACCGTAGTCGTTAGCGTTACTGTAATGGCATCGTTGTGTTCTTTTTCCCGGCTACGGCGGTGGCATTTCGATGGGGGCGAAATGCCCAGCGTACCGTGTATTGGGTGCACGTTAAAGAACCCCAGGTGGTCAAAATTAGTCCGGAGTCCCTCACTACGGCGTGCCTCATAATCATACCCTGGTTTTGGCGCGTAAAACAATAGAATATAATTAGTTTTCTTTATTTACTGTAGTAGAATGGTAACCTAATATGACCATGCACTTTTCTTTCTTTTTTACTGTTTGTGCCTAATTATTTGCCATTTTTAGCCAGTAAATGTCATGGTAATGTCATGTGGAACAATATAACGCTTCACTCAACGACAATAATGCTACTATAGTAAGTTTCCCAGTTTTCGCACTAAATACCGCAGAAAAGTTTGGTCGTTAGCATTCGCGGCTGTTGAGATAATTGAACAAATGTTGAAAAAGAAAGAAATGATGTTTTCAGATAATTGCTTTTCAAGTGGAAAAAACGGCTTAGTAATAACACCATGCAGTTCCATGCAAGAAAAACAAATTGATGGGCTCACTCTATAAGCACTCGTCTCCTTAATCATTATTTCTTTTCTTGGTTTGGTGTTCTGCCTTTTGCGCCTCTTTTGTGTTCTGTGTAGCCCTATCGGCAAATGACCTATTTTGGCAAGTCGAGAATCTCTTCTGCGCCAAGATGGCCCTAATACAAAAAAGAAAAGAAAAAAGAAAGTCGGTGACGGTCAACACTGACCTACAGGCTCTGCGTTCAGTAAACGGAAGTTTCGTAACTTAGTAAATCGAAGTTTGGCCATCGTGTTTTCTACTAATGATCGACCCATCCCTGCCAATTTTAAGAATACCGTACCATGCTAGTCTAACCTGCATTCAGTAATCCTCTTTAGCGTCCCTTCAAATTGAAACATGTATCAGCGTTCCCATCGTTTTTTTAGTGTGTATACCAGTTAGCCTAATGACGCGTTCGCCGCGGCTCCGACTTGTCCCGTATTTTTGTCGACTGCCTGTTGTGGCGGTTATAGTCGCGCTGTTCGCGCCTTGCCCCCGCGTTTCGCAGCGTTAGTGCTCGCTGTCGGCGTTAATGGTGCGCTCAATTTTTCAACACAAACGGTCTCCTAGCGACGTCCGCCCGCGCAACGGCAGCACGCCGCGCTCTATATACTGTTCCGGACACACTACACCTGTTTTGTACACACTGTTAAATAATTTAGAACCCTTAAAAGTGAATAAAGGCTATAAATCGATCTATAACTCGGCTCACGGCGACCCGTTTTTATACCCTCCTTTACAGCCACATTACAACCACCATGCATTTGCAGCTGATTCGATCATTTCATACATATAATACGTAGACAATTCATTACCATATGTCATGGCGCTCTTTGGCCGTAGCTGGCCCTTGCGCCATTAAACACCAAACGTCATCATCATTGCACCCTTTTGGGTGTAATGATGATGATATAGATTGATTTACAGTCTTTTTTTTTTTTTTCGTTCTTTAAGGGTGTAAATTACTTGGCGTGTGTAGATAAGGATCACTTCGTGGCAACATGCAACGGGCAGATTCGACTTCCGGCAAACCATGGTATACCTGCTTCTCTCCGTTCTAAACGAAACATCGAACGGCTTCAAATATCCTTCTGTTTGTACTGAGCATGATGTCGCGGGATCGATTCCCGGCCGCAGCGGCTGCGTTGCGATGGGAGCAGAATGCAGAAACGCTCGTGCGTGTACTGCCTTGGCCGCACGTATAAAGAACCCCAGGTGGTCGAAATTAATCCTGTACCTCGACTACGGCGTCGACCCCCTCGTCACCGTGAAGTTACGAAGCGTTACTACCCGATAATTTAATTTAATTTTGTGCCGAGAACAGAGGGATTTTCTCGTGGGGGACGGCAAGGCGACGCTGTGTGCTCAAGAAAATGTATACGTCAGCGGCGCTGCGAACTATATACAGTATACACACACAGCCAAACTATATAGGCTTAGCTTCTTTTGCACTCTAGCTGATTGCGTTCTCTTATACGCAGGACCGATAACGCCTGCTAACTATATATATGTGTATATAGGTGCCGCCAGTTCCTAAAGCTGGGTATATATATAGCTATAGTGTACTTGGTTATCTATACAGCCCAGCCCGGGAAGAAAAACAAAGAAGCATGCACCCGCGAGGATAATATATTAGTAGCTGGAAAAATTTATCATGGATTGTTCCCTTCGACGCCATTGTCCTCCTCTGCATGTGGGAAGTTTCTCGTCCAGGAGGAGTCAAGTGCCTCTATATACGGCAAATATTTGCCTTCGCCGTGTTACGAAAAGCGCCCGTCGACTCGAGCACAGTGCCGCGTTCGCACTCCACCTCCCCTTCTTCGATGTCGCACCTGCTTCGATGACCTTCGCCTTCCAGGATCACCCACGCTTGTCTCATCTCTTGGTCGACCCGCCACGGTAGCCCTGTGGCTAAGGCGTTGCGCTGCTGATCTCGAGGTCGCGGGTTCGTTCCCGGCCGCGGCGACCGCATTACGCTCGTGTACCGTGCATTGAGTGAGTGCACGTTTAAGAAGCCCAGGTGGTCAAAATTAATCCCAAGTCCCCCCCCCCCCTTCCCCCCACCTAAGGTGTGCCTCTTAATCAGATTGTAGTTTTGGGCATGTAAAACATTTTTTTTATATCTTTGTTCAGTTTTTTTTTTTTTTCCCTAAAGCGCTATGCGAACAGAAAGGACAAAGCCCGCGCTCATCAGCGCAGAGCCTCACGAAGACTGTTACGTAATTTCGACTCGGTCACGTGCTTCATCGTTGCCGATCGAACTCCGTGGAGGCGCTCTTTGCGAATAATCGTCCCTGTGTCACCTTCTGGAGTGGGGGAAATACCGGGAAAGCGTGGGCTTGCCTATTTATTGCTCACATTGCCAGTTTTCGCTCATTGATCTTAACTGCGCGCGCGCGTGCGTACGTGAAGCTAAACCTCCTTGCTGCTGCTGCACTCTACACTTCCTGCGCGGCGCGCCTACAATTTAGGTTGGTTTCTTCGTTCCCTAGTCGGTAACTGTACATGAATGGCCATGCACTCACCAGAACCCGTCGCGTGATGACATCGCCCAGTTTTCGCGCCAGCAGAATGCGATGACGCCATGTGTGGCAATTACGGTGCACCTTAAATGTTCAAAAAAAATGCAATACGTTATGCATGAATTGGCACGCAACAGGGTTAAGCGCAAGCTCAGCTGTCTGCAGATAGTATTTCAGTATCACTGCTGTCTGTTCCGGTATACGCATTCGCCCGTTATTTCGCCCACGTGTTCGTTTTGACACATCGCCTGTAAGGAAATGCACCCGCCCGTCAGAGGCCTGTTTTGTAACACGGCCGTGCTTTGTAAGCCTTTCTGAAGCCTCTGGCGAAGGCGAGTTCATTTAACCAGCGAAGCAAGTTGCTTAATTACCGAGGCGCGGGACTCCCGCCAAGCTGCATGCTACTAATTGACTGATGTGGTTTAGCGTTCTAATGCAGCACCCACGGCTATAATGAAAGTCACTGCCGTGGCTTAGTTCTGACCGCCTTGGTGTTCTTGCGCATCACTGCCCTCTCCAATCAGTATATGTAGCCGCACCTAGCGAACATAGCCCGCAGCCTTTATCAGCGGCTGATCGCCATATAGCGTATCACCGCCACCTCGGCGGATAATCTACCGCAAATGAGGGGGGAAACGCGTGCGGTAATGACACTACAATCCTGCACGAAAGCAGACCGCAAATACGGATTCAGTTTTGCTCCTGCGGTTCCGATCATGAAACGCATGCAGCCAACGCGTAGATGGAATCATCATAGCACATGTAGTCGACCTATATAGAACCCCCCCCCCCCCCCCCCCCAGAAAAAAAAAAAGTATTCCTTTGCGAGTTTCGTCCCGGAGTGAGGAAAATAAAGTGAATGGCCCACTTTATGTTTGCGTTGAAATACGCTAAATTCTGCCTCTTTTTCATGCTGCTTGGTTCCGGTTGACCACTCTGGTTTCAATTTTCGACGGTTATCCGCTTATTGCTTCCCTTGCCTGCGCGCAGCCGTCGTTTAGCCAGCATTCCACGTAGTGGCCCAGTACTTAAAAGGAACCATTCAGTTGTCGTTGCCAAACCTACTTAGTAAGTACTAGCAAGTGACGTCCGATCCTCGTGCTCCATTCAGTAATCGTTGCTCGAGAGCATGCTGAATGTAGCACGAGTTCGGACGTCACTTGCTAGTACTTACTAAGTAGGTTTGCAAGAGTCTGTACTTCATATCGGCGCAAAAACAAGAATTGATGGTCTGTAATGCCCAAGTCAGATAATCCCTTTCGCATGAATCACCGCTTCGCCGTCTGCCAAAATAAAATGGAAGAGATAAATGACACTCGTTACCCGTGGCTAGTCGAAAGTACAGTGTCAGATTAACCAATCGCAAGACATGTCGCAGTCCTCGAACACAGCGTCTGAGACCGGGTCATGGCAGTGTCGCACAGGCAGTGGACACCGCTGAAGCGTATTGTGACGCGTTGTGTCTTCTTACCCGTTAGCGTTTCACCGGCTTACTTTCCCGAGAGGCATTCGGCGCTGGCTCGAGGCCGCGGGATCGAGTCTATACGCAGTTTCCGTCCGATCGAATGCCGGTGGCGATGGCTGCATACCGATGAGGGCTGAATGCAGAAGTTATCGTCGTTTGCTGGTATATCTCAGTGCATGTTAACAAATGGTGGGTTCTAATTATCCGCCGACCTCCACCGTCCGTGATAGCCCACAGTGCGGTCCGCGACGTGAAGCACCGTCAATTAACCCAATTTTTTGCAACAGGCTGCCGTGAGGCGAACATTTGTACCCGCTGCACGAGAAAGCGCAGCATCTCTTATCTTTTGAATTGCGCGCGTTATGCTTTTCTGCTTATGGCAAGTCGTCACAGTGGGGTCATATCTGTTGAACTAACGCAAGAAACTTTATCGTTGCGGGCCCTCTCGTGGTTACGGATAACCTTTGGTACTGGCTGCCTCGAATGTCGTGACTTGTTTTCCAGTGACAGGACCGTCGCATTTTAAGATGGAACGGTAAGATAAGCGTTATAAAGACATTTGTTGAGATTGTTAATTGACAAATCCTGTATTCCCGTGCGTTACGTCATTGTGGACTTACTGCATTCAAATTCGTATAACTCGCCTTTCAGACGAGTATTTTATACTTGACCGAAGATGAACTTTCCGTGCTGTTGCTGTTGCCGTGAATGGTAGTTTTACTGTTCTCTTTTGCCTGTATTTTTCTGCAGAGTACAACAGATTTGAAGCCAAAATCCACGACCTGAGGGAGCAGATGCTGAACACAACGGGCAGCCTAAGGACTTCTCAGAAGCGGTCGCTTTACGTCAGGTACGAATTTTACGCCTGATTTGCGCCTCTCGAGTGCGCGCGGACCTTCTATCGATTGTACAAGGTGTGCAGGAATGCGCGCCATGACCTTCGTACTGCGCGCACTTGTTACATGCCGCGCCCATTCTGCAATCGCGCGCATATGCGCACGTCAGTCTGCGATCCCCCTTTTGCGACAGGGCTACGAAAGCTGCCTGTTTGCCGCATCTGTGAAGGGGGCGCTCTTTTCGGAGGCCGTCACGGTGTGCCTAAATTGCCGGAAAAGACGCGGTGTGTCTTCTGTTGCGATTTTATCCGCTGACGCCGGCGGGCTTTTCATGGGCGTAATCCCATCGGAGCTCTGCGTTGGCTGCGCCTCCGGTCACGGTGCGGTTCCTCGTGTTCGGGCCGACGTCAGTGCACTCGTACAGTATGTATAAGGAGCCTCATCTGCACCGGAAGCAGGGCTTAATTAGGCGCGCAAGGAAACTTTTCCCCGCGCAGTTGCGAGGCCCTCGTAACTTGATTATCTTGCGCTACTCCGAAGCCATATGGCGCCGGGCAGGTTTGAGGTTAAAGCTCGCCGTGTGCGGGTGGAATTCCCGCGCCGTGCCGTCGATGCCTTGACTGCAGTTTTGTATTGGGCATCGCAAACCTTTGAGACGTAACCCTTCCGGGCGGGTGTGGCCACATGTTCAGCAACGGAGGGGAGCTTTCCTGCAGCACTTTCGCGGCGGCACGCTGCCGTATGAGTGTATTGCAGGTTAGCGCACCTGCGCCGCCTGAAGTGTGGGGAGGGGGAGTCGCTCGCCGCATTACATGCGTTACTTAAACGAGCGTTCTCTTTGGTGTGCCTTCACTGTAGATATAGCAAGCCTAGATATATGCAGGGTGTTTCAGCGAACACTTTCAAAATTTATTTAAGGTTTCCTGTGGCAGATAGCCTAATTCTATTTAATGAGCTGGTCTACTCGCACATTACTTGCACAAAAAATTGAAATGAATAATTGGCTAGTTAACAAAAATTCACTAATTAAGTTTCTAACTAATTACCCGATGGCCCATATTGCAATTTACAAATTGTAGCCGTGGAGTTCGCAAGGCTATCCGGATCCACTTGGAACTAATTCTCGGGATGACACCAGTTTCGAGATATTTATTCCCGAACTTTGCGGAGAAATGCATTGGTGTTCCAGTTAGTTTCTTAACAAAACGTTGCTTTATGCATTGAAGCACAACATTAACTGGAACGCCAATGCATTTCTCCGCAAAGTTCGGGAATTAATATCTCGAAACTGCTGAAAGTGGATCCGCTTTGCGAACTTCATGGCTACAGTTTGTAAATTGCAATATGGGCCATCAGGTGATTAGTTCAAAAATTAATTAGTGAATTTTTGTTAATTAGTCGATTATGCATTTCAATGTCTTGTGCAAGTAATGTCCGCCTCTTCGTGTAGACCAGTTCATTAACCAGAATTGCGCTATCTGCCACAGGCAACCTTTAAAAAAATTTGAAAGTGTTTGCTGAAACACCCTCTATATTGGAAGTGCATCGACGGAATTTACAGTCTCCTTTGTATTCCTACTCCTGTAGTCGGGCATTCAATAAATAGTAATTGTCACGAATAGGCGATATGTAAAATTCAGTAAGCAAGCTTTCCCGCGAATCTTTGCTGCTCTAAACTAGATGTCCGCGCTCCCGTTAGTAGCACTTTTGAAGCTCAGAGACGCGTTTCGAAAGCTTGGATGATGCGAGGAGCAGAGGGCGGTAGGGATGGTGGCTTCAGTACGCATGCTGGCACCTTACTTGGGATCCTTGACTCGACGAGTTCCGCCATCTTGTTTAGGTCCGGCGAGATGTGCGGAGAAGCGCACTTGCGGATGTTGCATATCGCGCATCACCCACTGTTGTTCTGTTCAATTTTGTAACGTAGCTTGAAATGGATCAAGCGGCTTTTCATGGCTGGTGTCGTCGCTTTTGGACCTGTCGATATACCAACTTGACGTAGGATGCTCGCGCATGTTAATATACTCAATGTAAGCCATAAAGAAGGCAAGTGGAATTCCCGCAGAACTTTCGTCTATGAATTTTCTCTTCTTTCGCTGTTCGAGCGCATCAGCACGTCATTCGTACGGGCCTGTTGTCTGACGCAGAGCCCTCTTCGACTACGAGCCATCTCGCGACAGTGGGCTCCCCAGCCGAGGTCTGCCGTTCCGTTTCGGTGACATCTTGCACGTCATCAACGCAAGCGACGACGAGTGGTGGCAAGCGCGCAAGATTCTCCCAGATGGCCATGAAGACTTCATCGGCATCATTCCCAGCAAACGCAGGTGCGTCAAGAACACCTTTATTATTATTTTTTACACTAAAAATTAGAGTAGCCACTTGTTTCATGAGGCTTAACTGACTTGCTATGACAAGAGAGTTAGACATGTGTATGACTTCTGTTTTCCTGCCAGAGGAGCATACCAGCACAGTTTCTAGATCATATTTCTGGGAAATTTAATTTTTGCAGCGATAATTACTTCCGCTGATAGTATATTTAGGTAGGTTTTTTTTTTCAATTGCGTTGCAGCTGCTACATATATTCAGCCTACCATCGTGTTTGTATGGCTTACGTTAAGTTTGTAGCTTACTGAGCAAGAAGTTCTCATGAATATATCTCACTGTGCTGTGCGCTTATCGCAAGATATTTTAGAACGGAAACAAACGTGCAGTGACACGCGGACAGTGAACAATTCTGTTCCAGCTATACTGGCACTCTTTGCTGTCTCCAAATGTCATTCTCTGCTCGCACACGAGCTGCCAGGTCTTGTGCGGTATAATCTGTCATGTATGTCATGCCACAAGTGACTTGCCACCACATGTCTTGAAAGTGCTGCTCCTCTGAAGGACGTGCTTGCTTTCGTTTCATTGGGCGCTACCAAAACGCTAGTGTCGGTACTGCTGAATAACTATTCGCTACTGTAGGAGGTTCGAAACATCGTAGACGCCGTTACTCAGTATTCTGTAATACCTCAGCTTGTAGGAAGTTGCACGCTGCGTAATTAAATACCACGTAAACTGCGTTATTGCGGTGGTGTAAAGCATACCAGCTGCATGCGGCTTATTTTCACACGTATAATCCGCACCGATAAAGGTTGCGGGTTTTATGCTGTTTTAACAGCGAAGTTGTTTAGCCGTAATTTGTGCGTGTGCCACGAAATTATCATCGTCAGCATTGGCTCGAGCGTCGTCTTCTTCCGCAGTTTAAGCCAGCCGTAACTTGTGCGTGTGCCACGAGGTCATCATCATCAGCATCGGCTCGAGCGTCGTCCTCTTCTTCCGCAGTTAAAGCCAGCCGTAATTTGTGCGTGTGGCACGAAATTACCGCGCCGTAGCCATGGCAACCAGGCGACGCCACACAGACGCTCCGCCGAGCTCCCGCCAGCTGCGCGCTACTGCGCAAGCGCCGTGACGTCATCCTGGCGCGTCTGCGCTCGCCGCCCGAGAGAAATAACTAAGTAAATAAAACAAAATGAACGTTCTTGGCAAGGCAGGATTCGAATCCGGCTACCCACAGTCCGAAGACGAGCGTCATAACCACTGCGCTATACACCCACGCTTATTGTTACAACCACGCATATGGCTCCCATAAATCGTGCACTTATGGGAACCACGTGGTTGCATTGTACTGACGATTGCAACAACTTCCTTTGGGATAGAGAAAGAGAAAATGAGAGAGAAAGAGAGAGGAGAGAGAAATAGAAATGGAGAAAGAAAGAAAGAGATAACCTAGCTACAACCAAGAGACGCAATCAATCGGCCAGCTTCGCTGTGTCTTGAGCTTTGCGCGGCCTTGTGCGAGCTTTCGCCTTTTTTTTTTTTTTTTTTACCTTCACATGCTGCTTCACGGCAATGCGTGCTACATTGCCGTGAAGCCACAGTTGAAGGCAAAGTTTGCCTGTTGATTTTCGCAGCAATGAGCGTGTAGGCGCATTGTTCTCCATCAGAGAGGCAGAATTTTAAAAAAATGATGGTGGTCATCATGATTGAACATGCGAAACACGATTGTTACTGGAGCTTGACATTTATCCCAGGCTCCTTTTATTAAAATGCGACGTGATTAACAACGCAAGTTACTATGCTTTTTTTTTTGGGGGGGGGGGGGGGGAAATGGAGGTTATTTAAGTATTTGATGTTGAAGCGTAATTGCGCTGGCTTTACTGATGTCATGATGTCATACGAAATTACATTGTGAGGCTGTTTTAGCCTTTTTTTAAGCTGTCTGGCTTTATTGAATACTGTTTACATGTTGCAAAAATTATGATGTATGTTTACTACATTTTGTTAAGTTGGCTACCCTGGAAAGCTCCGCAGCCCCACGAAACATTCACAGACAGGCTATAGTCTTACCTCCCTTGCAGTCCGAGTAAAGCCTGCTGTGGCTGTGTCAGTATGCCTACAGCACTCACTTTTACCTTTTGATATATATATATATATATAAGTAGTAATTGGATCTTTCAATCGGCCAAGCATATTTAGAAAAATGAGAAGCACAACTTCATGGTTATCTTAGGTTTATTTACCCAATAGTTTCAGTCGGTGGACCGAAACTGTTGGGTAAATAAACCTAAGATAACCACAGAGTTGTGCTTCTCATTTTTCTATATATAATATATATATAAAAGTGAGCCTACGGGCAAACATTTTTTTTTTTTTTTTTTACTTTGAGATGTGGAGCTTTGCTATGCAGCCAACATAGACACATGGGAAAGGATTATATTAGAGCAATGCATGTCAATTTCCTAGCAGTAAAAAATTTTTATGTCTGTGTGCTGCTTTACGGAGAAGATAATGCCATATGAAACAGTTAAAAATGGCAACAGAAGTATTGAAGCTCACAGTAAATTGAATAGGTAACAAAACGTCTTCATGTCACAGCAAAATATTTAGTGTAACTAACAAACACATCACAAGCTTGCGTAGCAGATCCACAGGAGCGAAAGGAAAAGTGATTCGGTTATAGAAGTTGCCATTAAATACTCTGCACTACTTGCATATTCTTGATTATATCAGTGTACTTTGCTCTAGTGATTACTTCTCACAGTGCACGTTTTAAATCTCACTTTTTGTTTCCATTTGCAGAGTGGAGAGGAGAGAACGTGCAAGGCTTAAGTCGGTCAAGTTTCAAGGAAAGAGCAGTTATAGTGATGGCAAGGCAAGTATTCGAGTACTGTGCTCAAATGGTCCCTCACTGGCAGCCTGTGGGGCAACTTCTGAATCTTCTGCTGCCTTCAACAGTCATGTTTTGCTGAAAAAAAAAAAAAAAAAAACTTTGCACCATTGGTATTTTGCAGGGCACGCTAGAAAGGAAAAAGAAGAATTTCTCATTTTCAAGGAAGTTCCCCTTTATGAAAAGCAAAGACAACAGCACGGAAGACGGCAGTGATGTTGAAAGTGAGTTTAGTTTTTTTTCCCTGTTAGAGCTGTCACCATTTCTCTTTGTTGCATCACTTGTGTATCTTGGGAAGCATGCTTATAGACTGAAGCGTAAAGCTTGGGTTACTTTTCTTTTGTACAGTAGTTCACGCATTCCCTTGTTTCTTGTTTTTTGCTTACCAAATGTTTATATTCAACTTACTTGCATTTTATTTTTCGTACGTTATGTTCATACATCAAGCAGATTCACTGAGCCCATTACATGCTCCTAGAATGCTGTCAGTGCATATTTTACATGTTGTATTTTTATTCCACTCTGTTTTCCAGGGGAGGGGTCCCCAACCAAAGGTAAGGGAACAAGCCAAATGTTGTTTGCCTGTTCATGCTACTAGCGCTCTAATGTATTGTTGTTCTGTGAACACTGCTTGTTCACCTAGCTTTGTATGTAGCAGTACATCTGACACTTTAGTATGCTTCAATGTTTTGCTGCTACAAATTTAATTTAGTTAACATTGCATGCTTTCTGTGTTAATGTAATGTGCTCAACTCTAGCTAACATGGTCAGCTGTGTACGACTGTTTTCATATGTTTTTTGTGCATAGGAGCGAATTTATTTCTGGTAGAGCATTGCAGCTCCCCGACTACTTAAATGTCTTGGAATTTTCAAGGAAAATGCCAAATTTTAGCACTTCTTTATATTATATCAAGAGATTAGGTTCTTTTCTTTGTCATTGCACATGGATTTATGTGCTGCATTTCTCATCGTAGCTGTTTATTGGGTACTTCGGCATGTAATTCTCGAAGAGCCCCTCACCAGGTGACGGCACTGCAACGAAACAATCCTGATTGATAGATCACATAATGATGATTATGTCTGCAAAATATTATGCGTACATACATCATGAAGGCAGCTGAAAATTGTTGTGAAATTCTGTGCAGACTCATTCACAGGACAACCAGGCTCTTTGCCAGCAAAGATGATTTAGCAACTCTCGCCTACTATGTCACACGTACTACTACCTGCAAGTGCACAAATACACAGCAGCAGTGCAAACAATACAGGTATTCCCTGAAAACACAAAGGACGAAATTGCCACGTGAAATATGCTATGCAGGAAAAAAAAAAGCAAGGAAGAAAAATAAAATGTAGGCAGAGCTTATGAGGTAATCATGATGTAGGCTCTCGGTTACAATGTGGGAGAAGGCAAGGGAGGAAAATTGCTTGCGGATGCTATTCAAAGCAGTGGGAGAGTCTCTGCTGTGGGGACGGTAGCTCATCTCCTCGTACCACCACCTTGCAACATTTCATTTGCTTGTCTCCGCTATTACTAAGCCTTTATGAAAAATTATTATGGTAGAACACTTACTGACTGGCATTTTGTAACTACCAATGTATAACAAATTCTTGAAAGAGCCTGGCATGGGGTTCTTCAGTTGTTCGAGGTTTTGCAATCGAGCGGTTGACGTTTATTCTGTTTGAGCTTTTTCAAAATCCATGATTCTGCAATTCTCTCTGTTGCTTGTGCAATGCTGCTTTTTATGTTGGAGTGGTATAGGAAATCTAACCATGATATTGATTTGACTGCTTTTGAGGTGTTGTGTGCATGCTGTGCTCACACTGCTACGTTTCAACTCACAGACACAGCAAACACATCCTACGCAAGTGATAGCGAGGCGAGCAGCACAAGTAAGTACCAGACATTTCTGCATGTAAAAAGCTAGCTTTATGTTTCTTATTACTCGAGCCTGTAGTGATTGCACTTGTTTTTTGTAGTAAGCGTGGTTTTGCACTTTGGCTGTTTGTCTACTTCACGCTTGTCTGCAGTCTGGCTTCCGCTGAAGTTGACTGCAGTTTTGCTTCTGTGACTCATAACCTTTGCAAACTCGTGAGACACGGATACAGGAGGGAAGGGAGGTGACGTTTAGCTGCAACACCAAGTGCCTATTTATATAAAAACGTTGTGAGGCGAGAAGGTGGTAAAGACTTCCGACGCTGCTCGACGAGTGTCCCGTTCTGATGTCGTCGAAAAGCTCCGAGCCGCTCCCAGAAGCTCCGGCAACAGTCACCAACACCGCACGCGTTTTGTGCGAACGCGGGCAAAACGCCGACGGCGTGTTGCCGGTGCTGCTGCATGTCCAAGTTTATACAGCTGATAAAGTTACTATCATTACTCCATATAGCTCTCTACAAATTTGCTATCGCAATTGTTGCTTCGCCTTTCGGGTGAAACTGCGACAACTTTTTTCTTCAACTGCAAACCTTTCTTTCTGAAAAACCTGTGTGTTTCCTTGTAGCCTTGTGCGACTGTTTGGGTGGATAACAGTTCCCCTTCCACAAGGTAGAAGGGGAACTTTCTGCAGAACTGATTTGCCACATTCAGGTTCTCGCTGCTGTATCTTCCATTTTGGTTCATGCGAGGCATGCATCAGTAGCAAGGTTAAAACTTGGAACAGCTCGGAAAATGGTTCATTCAGAGGAACAAAAACATGGAATTTATAAAGATGCTGTTTTATTTGGTAATGAAAAGGAATCCAGCCCTTCGTCAACCTGCTCTGATTAAATTGGGGTTACATCTTTGTCTGACCTGTTATGCAAAACATCTGCAAATCTCATTTGTTGCTTTTATTGTTTCAGCCTCGGTAAACATCACCGTAAGCATATAGCCTTGTCTTTGGGCACATCCTCAAATAACTTTATGGTATCACTTGGTTTGTACAGGAGGCCCCTGCCTGCTAGAGCAGTCACATTTAAGCTGTTATTGAGAGACACATAAAGGGTGCCTGTGCAATTTTAGTCTCTTGATGAATATTGTTAATGCTAAGCATGCTTCCTCTTCTGTTATTTTCTCATCATCTGCAGGAGGAATCGATGAGCCTGTTCTGTCCTACGAGGCAGTGGTACAACAAGAAAGTGAGTAAAGAAATACCTTTCATTTTGATTTCCTTGCTTGGCAAAACAACAACCCCTTTGTAGCAGGACATGTTTCTGGGCAAGTTGGTGCTTACTTAATGACATGTAGCACAAGGGCACAACCACCAAGAAGACATAGAACACGTCAAAGGCATACCAATTTCACTCTTCGCCATTTTCACAGACACGCCTTAGGGGATTATGCCTCATGAAGTGGCTCCGGTGAAATACACAAAGAAATTCAGTTGGATAATTTCACTTTATCAGTACTGGTGCATCTGTGGTCAAACCTGGATGTTGAACGTGTTTTCAGCCAGCTGAATGTGATTAAATCTAAGGTAAACAATAGAACCTTCAATAAGATGACAAATGTCACCTTTACAGTGCGGCCTAGTCTCTGAAGAAATTATAAATGCTACTTCAGTTGCATGCTGTCTGAGCACGTTGTTTACAAAATCGGCACGATTGAGGTCTATGGGGTCAGTGATGGCACCGACCCGAGACCCAGCCATGCCAGCAAATGAATACACACAGAAGGTGCACGACCATACCAAGATCAAACGTTGGACATTTTTCTGTAATTATAATCACTACCAGGTAGTTCAACCTGATTTCCAGCCAGTGATTGTAGTTCAAGGAAGCATTTCGTTTAATTTCATTTTGCAATACGTTTGTGCACTTCACATTCACACAAAAAATTGCTTATTAATACTGACAATTTATATATTTTATGTCATTGTGGACTAAAAAAACTGAATTTTTCGCCCAGTGTAACTTTTTGTCTATGTAGATGCAATAAGACCTGTTGTGAGTGGGATTCTAATTGTCTGCAGTTAAGGCTTTTTTTTAATGGATTTTAGATGCTAGTATCGCGACGTTAGCTTTTTCAAATCTCGACTAGCCGGTGTTCTTATTTCTAATTGGCAACAATGCATGTAAGGCTGCAGAGCTGCAGACTATTGTTGAGCTTTTGCTGGTAATGCAAGATCATTTCATTTGTGGATCCCTCTTCATTTATTTTATGGGCCATTTTGCTGAGCAATTGTACATTGCTGACTTAGCAATTATACATTGCTGAATATTGCATAATCAACTTTTGACTAATTTATGCTCTTTGTCATCTTTTGACATTGTTATTCAAGACACTGTATTTTTGGGTTCACTCACATGATTCAACTGTGGTGCCCTCGTCACCTATTTTCTCTTTATTTCTTTGTCATTTTTCTTTTTGTGATGACTAAGACTATCTGTAATTGTTTGTTTTGCCAGTTTCCTACACGCGGCCCATAATAATCCTGGGACCCTTAAAAGACAGAATCAACGATGACTTGATATCCGAGTACCCTGAAAAATTTGGCTCCTGTGTTCCACGTACGTATATCTTTCCTCAAGTTCAGTATAGCACGAGCTTTTTATTCTCTGTTCATGTGAAAAGTTGTGCAAAGGCCTGTCAAAGTTCTGATAAAACCCACTTAAAGGGTGTAAGACTCGTAAGCCCACCCAGCCACCTTTTATTACACTGTCTCTAGGATCGGCTCAGTTCTTAGACATACAGCCATTCACGGAAAGTAGTGTGAAGAGCTAATGAAAGCTTCACTTTTACTTCACAACACAAGGCCTTATTTGCACTCACTTTTTTGAACACCTGACTTGTGCCAAGACCAAGAAATCAGCAGCTAAATGCTAACAAGTTTAGTAAAGCAATGAATGGGGCTAGTTGGTGGTCGTTCATGATTGTATTGAGTTTAGTGTTAAACTGATGAAAGACCTTAAAGAACGGACCAAAAAAAAAAGAACAAAAAGTGGACGTACGTTGCACCACGTACATCCACTTATAAGCGAAGCTTTACAGGCTCACAAGGGTGGTGGTGGTGGTGTGACACTGAAAAGTGGGCCGATCCTGGTGACAGTGCAGAAATGGTCCAAGCTCAATGGCACATACCCCTGTGGGCTTGGGGACCTGTAACGTGCCCTTGAACTACCCTTGTCACACGTGTAACCCAAAGAGACAAAATCACCAGCCCTTCTCCTGTCGAGAAAATGGGAGGAAGCAAAGCTTGCCGTCGCGAACCGCAAGAGCCGCGGACCCTGAGTTGCGGGAGCGCAATGTTGAGACCAAAACATTAGCGAAGAGCCACCGACCCTGAGTTAAGGGCAAATGAAGTAGAATGCCTGCGACAGTGTCACTGTGCCACAAGCTTCGCTTAACTTCATTTTCTCAACAGGGGAAGGGCTGGTGATATCTTGTTCTTTTTTTTGTCCGTTCTTTAAGGACTTTCCTCAATGTAACACTAAGCGCAATACAATGATGAGCTAACAAATTAATAGTGAGCAACCAGGAAATGTTTTGAGTGAACACTTCTAGGCTTTTATGGCTTCAAATTTCGTTCCTTCTACTGCACCCTTGGGAATGCCATGGCCTGTAGGGGTACTGCTTGGGTAGCCTGCTTTCGAGCTGTGTCATTAGCAGGTGTACAGATGTGCTTTGGATGTGCCATGTTTGCAGACACAACCCGACCAAAGCGTGACTACGAGGTGGATGGACGTGATTACCACTTTGTGGCCTCAAGGGAACAGATGGAACGAGACATCCAGAACCACCTCTTCATCGAGGCTGGCCAGTACAATGACAACCTCTACGGCACCAGCGTTGCCTCTGTTCGGGAAGTGGCTGAGAAGGTGTGTATGCTATGCATATTGTTACCCATTAACTCCTAAGCCCAAGCTGTGCTCAACCTACCAGTTCATGCTTATGTCACCAAGGACAAGCTACTTGTTCAGGCAGCAGTTCTTTCTGCATTTTGCAAATTCTTTGTAGTTTACTTTCCTCTTACTATTTACTTGGACAGGAATGTATATTAAAACTTACCTTTGTTTTGAAGGAGAGCCTCTTCTTAAGAACAAGCTTTCTGTTTTTTAATTTGGCATGAATAGAAAAGGTAAGCCATGCATACGTGTAATTTTCTTTTTCTTAATGAATAAATTAAGACCATAAATGTGGAGCAATAAGATTAAACATGAAATTATTTGCACTTCACTTTCTCTGCAGAGAACTTGGAAGCTGGAGGTGAAACATTTGCATTAAAGATTTTTGCTGAAGCCCAAAACTTGTGAATGTTTAGCGATGATACAAATAGCTTTCAGTGTATTATGGACGACACTCCCATTGCCCAAGAACTTATGATTGAGAACATCAAAATGAAATATAAGGAATAATTTCAGCAACCTTCAGCACAATGCACAGCACTGCTTGGGCAGGTGTATATTAGCCTGTGAAGCGCTGCAGAAGCACCACCATTAGTGCAATTGTGTCGCCTCTTAAATTTGCAGGCTGCGAACTGTAAGTCTCGGGTGAAAGTGTGTACTTGATGTTGCACTCACTTTTCTGGCCTTGCGGACTTTTTTAAATATCGCCTTTTGTTTTAGGCAAACATTACCTGTATCATGGCTAACTATGTGTACTTTTATAAATAACAAAAATATGCAAAAGAAGTATTTAAGGCCTAATTATTTTACAGCATCTGTTGCAATTGCGAGATTGAAGTCAGTCAGTAGTTGAAGCATGTCCATTTAATTAGGATATGTAGACTAGCACTAGCCTAAAGCTCTCAAACCCCTGAAATGTGCCAGCTGTGTTCCACATGATTCTGACCTACTGTGAATAATGATGTCATTTTGGGAAGGTAATATGGGGTGCCTACACCATGCGTTATGCATAACACCATGTGTTATGCCTACTACAGTGTAGGCACTGTAGTAGGCATAACACATTTTAAGGACGTATAGTATCTTGAAACTGGTGCGTGTGTCGAGATTTCTGATAAATGAGCAAGCCTTCAATACTGACTAGCTAGCTGCAGTTTCGTAATTGCAACACGTGCCTCTATCTGCTGCAGGTGATTTAAAACGAAACTTGTACTGCAGCCTCAAAGCATTTTTTTATTGTGTCGTTCCTGTGAACCAGTGTTTATTTAAGCCATTTTATTTTCCTTTGTTTGCCTTCTATAATTACATAGCCTGTTGGCACAGCTGACCTCTTATATCGATGTGGTGCTTGCGTTTGTGTTTAAACCACAAGATATGCTTTATGGCAAGCTTTCTGGTTTCATTCTTTTTTCTGTGTTCTCTTAGGGAAAACATTGCATTCTGGACGTAAGTGGTAATGCAATCAAAAGGCTTCAAGTGGCTGGCCTCGAACCCATCGCCATCTTCATCAAGCCAAAGTCAGTCGAGTCAATAATGTAAGTTTGCTGCTTTAGATAGATTCGTGTTGAACATAATTACACTCACTAGCCAATTTTTCTGCCCTGCTTTATTATTCATGCTTCCCCACTGCTTCACGAGCTATTCATGAAAATATGCTACAGCACTCACAATTTCTTACGTGGTGTCCCACTCAATCTTCCAGCCACCATTCGGTAGGTTTGAACGAAATTACTGCCGTTCAGTTTGTGACATAATGATTTCTCACTGTTCCAAGTGCTGTTGAGCCAATTTAAAGAGGTCTTTATTGACCGAGCCTCAGCCAATAACTTTCCGTCACTGACTCCCAGCATTGGTTAGCTCTAGCAGTCTATTCAGTTTGGCCATGATGCAAATTTGCTGCCAGCCTGCATGATGATGGATGGCTAACCCTCACTGGAAGCTCACCACTAATATTTTTAACACTGGGTATTTGTACCATCAGTGAGCATGCACACGAACTGGACTGATGGCCATTGAACCATCATTTGGGTCCACAGCAGGCAACCAGCCAGCAGCTACTGCGAGCACATATGAAGTTTGTCATTGAGCTTACTGGCTGTAAGGGTATAAACTCGCACGTGGGCAGAAAGCTACAAGCTGAATTCACACAACACAGCCTAAGCTGCTATCATAACAGAGGTCACATGTGACATCTGCACTTTAAGGCATTGCTCAATGATATGCAATCCATTTTGGGCTGCACAATATACATTGGGGGAACACAATGTACCCCGATAACCTCAACTATCAAGAAATTGCAAGGAGATACTATTTATTCCAAGCAACAACCCTGTACAAAAATTCGTAAACGAGTTTTGTGTTTTGAACAAAAAATGGGGTTAATTATATTTTTCCTTGAAACTCCTTTCGGTCTGCCCAATTATTCGGGCATTTCTGTAGTTTCCTCACTGTCTGAAAAATCAGTCAGCAACTGTATTTTCTTAGTTGCCATGCTCCTAACACCCCTTGTACATATAGCCTTCACCCTTTCTCGAGGTGCATGTGGAACTCTACAGAGTGGTTTACGTATATTCTTGTCAATCCACTTTCGAGAAAATTGACAATAAATTGATTTAGGCCTCTGTGTTGTCACAGACCGCGGAAAGCAACCTTGAAGTGTGTTTTTCTAATTTCTCGAGAATGCGTGAAAATGCAGGATGCAGCATGGCAATGTAGTACACCTAGCTTCATTGTCATCTCTGCATTGAGGGTGTGAAATGCAATTTTTACCACAGCAAACATGAGATGGTTACTTCTTCCATGTACATGGATATGCAGCTTTTGGCGTCTAACCAGGGTGTTTAAAAAAAAAAAATACATGCCTTTCACATTCGTAGCATACCAGCAGACAATAAAAACCAGTTTGAAAAGCGATTATGTCCCATAGCTCTATTCGGGGTTAAGGAAGACGCATAAATGTCAAATTGACCCCTCCACGATTCTCTTGCCCCAACTTTAGACTACTGTATTCCAGAAAAAAAAAATTTACATTGGTGATAACCATAAAGATTCTTAGCACACTGTCCTAGCAGCAGGGTTCACTTGAATTTGGATTTAAATGGGTGCTTAAATTCACCCTAATGGAATATGTCTCAAGTAAACTGCTGAGAAAAATTAACAAGCTGTCAAGCAAGGGGCTGAGCCTAATTTGACTGTGTTAGAGTTGGAATGCTCACACTATCAATCATTGCATTAGGTAGGTTTATTATAGTGTATCATTTGCAGGCGCAGCATGGAATCGGCTATCGCGAGACAGGGGTAATTGAAGATCGCTGGGAGAGGCTTTCATCCTGCAGTGGACATAAAAATAGGCTTATGATGTTGATGATTGTGGTGTGTTATGTGAACTTAAAATCAATTCACTGAGTTGTCTCAAGTGTAATCAATTGCAAGCAAAACTAGGCTTTTTAATTGCTGTACAAACATTTTCAGCAAAATTGGCGCATAATAGTTTTATATATCAAGGACAGAAGGTCTTGATTGACTGCTGTTTAGGCTGGGCAACATGCACATGTCTAAATTCACGTGAGCTGCACTTAGAAGTCAGAAGAGAGAAAGTCTCTTAACTGTCAGCTGCAACAAAATGAAGACTACTGAGTTACAACAATGTCTTATCAGCTTCATACTCTAACTATAGTTCACAAATATTTGAGCTACCTTATTTACTCATCTCTAGGCAGATTCCTAGAAATTAGAGGTCCATAAATGAAAGAAAAAAAATTGTTTGAACATAATTTAACCAGAATATCACAAAGCTAAAGTGATGTTTGACGTTGTCTTTTATTTTTTTCCAGGGAAATGAACAAAAGGATAACAGAGGAACAGGCACGAAAAACTTTTGAGCGAGCAGCAAAGCTTGAGCAGGAGTTTGCTGAATATTTCACAGGTATGTTTTTGTTGTGCTCCTTGCTTAAATGATTTTTGCTGTGTGGACCTTTCATTTCATGTGTACATTCGAACCCGGATATGTCGAATCTGAAGGGATTCACAAGAAAGTTCTATATATATAGGTAATTCAATAAAAGAAAATAAAACTTTTTTACGCAATATTTAAAGGAGATTTTACTGCTGTTTGTTATACACAATAATTCGTTATACAGTTAAACCTGCTTATAACGAGCCTCCATATAACGAATTCCTGGATATAACGAAGTTTTTCTATTCCCCGCCATTACTCCATAGAAGCACATGTATTTGAGACCTCTACGTAACGAAGTGGCAGCGGGAGACCCCCTCGATATAACGAATTTTCCCCGCCGACAACCTAGAGATTTCGCCCCAGATTTTGTAATTCTTGGGTGAGCAGCAACCAGAAGCACCTTCTCCGCCGTGACAGAATGCGAAACGAGCACAAGTGTACGTGCATGCAAGCGTGTGCGAGGCGGGCCTGCATCCCTCGACCCGGCGATCGTGCCGCCGCGGGCGTGACTTTCCCCCTCCCTTCATTCAAACCTGATCCTGCCGCTTGCTGCAGCTGGCCTAGCCCGCCAAGCCGGCACTCTCCTTTTCCAGTTGATGTTGCCGACGCACTGGCAGACGCTGTGACACATCACACTTGCTGTCAAACGCTGGCGGCATGTAGAAGCGCCGCTGCAGAAGCGAGCGAAGTGACCTTCGTGCTGTTTATTGCTTCAATGCAAACTGAGTGCCGAGAACACGCAGCACGCACAAACTACCAGCCGCCGATGCATCTACACTGCCTAGGCTCTGCCCCAACACAGATCGCTTTCAAGATACGGCCCGCGGGACCGCGTGCCGCCGCGCAGTACGCAGTTAATGCCAGAGTACAGTACAACGGGCGGCGCAGTACGCAGTTGATGCCAGAGTACAGTACAACGCCGCCCGCTATCCCTTCCCCCTTGCTCCCTCGCCGGTGCCTCGAGCGCAACGGAAGAAAGCGCACTGCCTCCCTGCTTTTCTTTCTTGCGCACGCGAGATTTAAACGCGGTCGTCGGCTCCCCTCGCACATTTTCACTCGCACATACGGCACGCGGCGACTGCGTTATCGCCCTTGGACTTTATACGGAACATCTATGAGCCAAAACCAACAACGCGTCATAGACACCATCTTTAGATAGCAAATACGGATCTCAAGGGTCATACTTTTGCTGGCGGAAACCGAAAATATGTCATAGTTGTCGCCCCCGGCACTTTGGGCGGCCAATGCCATCGTCAAGCCACCAAGCCAAACGACATGAAAAGTCAAAATGGCTGCTCGGGCCGGCGCGGGGTGGCAGTTCGCAACGTATGATGTGGGAACGGTCCCACAGTTGCGACGCAACAGCAGGGTTACCAATGCATTGGGTTTTATGGGAGCTGTGCCGGGACCGGCCGAAAACGACGTAACAGCCGGGAAAACGCAGCCCCCGGGAACGTGACAGAGGGGTTCTAGTGTAACACTATACAACGCCATTGTGACGCTCGCTCTTCGTTTCCGATGCCTCGCGCTTGTGCGAAACGACATGCGTCCACGCATCTGGTACCTGGTGTGACATTCCAAGGATGAGTGCTTCGACGAAAACGGAAAACGGGTGCGCGTTACAATCGAAGGCGCGTTACAATCGAGTAAATACGGTAAGCGTTTCTTTTTCGAATTTTCGTGCCGAACCTGCATATAACGAAATCCTCTTTATAACAAAGTTTTTCGGGAATTTGTCAATTTCGTTATATCCAGGTTTAACTGTATGTGGGTTTGATATATCCGGGTTCGACTGTAGTACCCTCAAGGCCCAAACTCATCACAATGGGAGTGGTTGCAATTAGAACTAGTAGTTGAAATTATGCAGCTTTAGCTTATAATTAACAAAAACGAGCCATGTCTTGCATGGCCAGTATTGATCACAGCCATATATGAATCATAAATCTACATATGGCAGTACAAAGCATACCGCACTTGTTCACTTTTCCAAACTCCTTATTCTACCTTTCTATTTTTGTCATTACTCATAGCGGTAACATAGATGTGCTGCTAGTTATACAACCTTGTAAAGTTGTGTCATTTCAATTCATATTTGTACTAGTATTATGCTATTGCACTTCTTGGCAACAAATGCAGGTCCTTCTAAGGCAGGAATGAGGCATTTTGTTGCACATTGTAAGTGCAATATAACCTTTTAACAGCTAAATTCACAGAAAGTTGCCTTTGACTACCGCCGTGGTGGTGTAGTGGCTATGGCGTAGTGCTGCAGTGGCTGCATTTCTGTGGGGGTGAAATGCAAAAAGACTAGTGTATCATGCATTGGAGGCACATTAAGGAACCCCAGGTGGTAAAAATTAATCCGGAGTCCCCCACTAGAGCGTGCCTGATTATCATATCATGGTTTTTGCACGTAACACTTCATAACTTTAATTTAGAAATTTGCCTACATGCCCGCATATTTGCAATTTTCTGCTGAAGAATTGTCACAGTAATAAGTATAGTTCTACTTATTCACAGTGTATTTCCATAGACAGGTACGTCCTCATCTGTCTTTTGCTTGGGCATAATTTGCACAATGTGCATTATCCAGAGATATGTATGCAAGAAATCGACAGCTCATATTTTTTTGTCATATTTCTGTCAGCGATAATTCAAGGGGACACGCCCGAGGAGATCTACAAGAAGGTCAAGCATGTGATCGACATTAATGGAGGATCGTCAGCCTGGGTAGCAGCAAAAGAGAAGCTGTGAGAGAACGGCAGCCATTGGACGATGCCCCTAAACACGGGCGAAGGGGAACTTATTTCTTTTCCAGTTAATTTCTCTTGTTCGTGGAAAAAGTGGCTTTCATGAAGGAAGAAAAGTTCGACCCGTGGATCCTCCATCGCAGAGTGAGAGAGAAGAGGTTATATGCATACGGAGCCATAATGCAGGAGGCATTTTTCTTTTTCCAATCGACCGAGGGCGTTCACCGTGAATGACAGTGGTGTGTGAATGTGCGCGTGTGCAGCAAGAACACTGACGCTGGGTGGGGGTGGTGTTGCATGATACACCGAGTGAGCCGTCACCCACTGCAAAGTCACCATGGCACAGAGAGAAGAGCAGTGACCGCAGCTCTAAGTCTCTCTCTGTTTCTTTGTGCATCCTTTTGTATCATATTACCGCTCTCTTGTCTACCAGTCACTCTCTCCCCTTTCATCCACTTTAACCTGTAATGTGTCATCCTTTGCCTGCCTTCTTTTTTTCCATGCCCACTTCTCGTGTGACAATAACAGGACCGAAACAGTTGTGAACGGGCCAGTCTGTAAAATTGTTAGCTGCTTCCCTGCATAGCCTGCTGTGCAAAAAGGCGATGCAACACAGCACAGCTGTCATGTTTCAACATAGAGGTTAGACGTATATTTGTACTGCGGCTTCAGTTGCAATGCTTTAAGTGCACGGATACTGTCTGCACCTTTACGAACCATGATCTGTGTGGCTGTTTGTGTCAGGCATACTGTGGAAGGAAGCTCGACTATAAATTACAGAAAGCACCAAGAAACCGTGACTGTGCAGTTTTTGTAATTATTCAAGCAAAACTTTAGAATCAAAGATAGAAATTGCTTATAAAACGAACTGAGCTTACAAAACACAAGGTCCTCTCTGCACATAAGATATACTGACATGCCCTTTTTTAAGGCTGATGGTGACATTCTGGAATGTGTGGATAATCTTTATTATTGTTTCTTGTAAGGTGGTTTCGGCAGCTGGCAAGTCGGGCACTCACTTTCTGCCCTTGAGGAAAGCCATGACAGAGGTGTAGTGTTGCTGAAACTTTGCTTTTGCATATCTGGCATATGTCGTTAAATGAATTAATTTGGTGAATGATGCCTATATGTCTCTAGTAGAAGAGGGCAGGCAGCACCCTTCATGAATATCCTCTTTTTTTTTTTTTTTTTGTTACTATACATTGATTTTACAGAATTCATTCTTTCTAGCGCTGCTATTCAAAACAAGCGTGCTTCGCACAGTTGTTGCACTTTCGTGTTTTACATTGTCCAACTCACTGTTACTCTCCTACCACATTCTGAGTTTGTTGTGGGCGGTTTCATAGGGGTCTGGAAGAGGTGCCGTATTGACGGTGCAGAGATGTCATGCAAGGCATTGCTTTAAGCACTGCACGGGTTGCAACACAGTGTACATAGAATTTACGAATGCAACACAAATGGATGTGTGAAGTGTACAAGCACCTGCCCCACACCCTTGAACGCGAGTAGAAGATGCTTGCAAACATGACTCACCAAGGGGGTTGGTGCATCATTGTGCCATTCGATTGTTAAATTCGTCTCCTTTTAGCTCTCCAAATTGTGGCTTTCTTGCATGCCTCTTACACAGCGCTTTGCTTTCGAAGGGACCATTCAAAGAGTATGGTAGTAGACCTCTGTACATTTCAGCAAGCACAGAAGATTGTTCAGGATTCACTCTTGTAGGAAAGACCTTTCTTAATGCTCAGGCTGTCCAACCAGGCTCATTACCAACCACCCTCTGTGTCTCGAGTTTGGAGAACTACATTGTATAGAAAGTACAAATGTTGCATATCGGAGGTTGTCAGGCAAACACAGGTTGAATATTTGAGGTCTCTGCCAATTGCCTGTCATGGTGAAAGGTTGGGGGGGGGGGGGGGGGGGTTGTGACACCGGTTGCTTATTGAGAACAAGCCTAAGTGTGGAAGCTGCATGGATACCACATGTTGCACATGGCATATTTTTGTTAGGCCAGAATATTGTTGACCACTTAACAGGTAACCTTTCTGTTGTGAAATCACTTTGAGCTCACCAACATTGCAGCAGTGATATTGTACTGTCAAGCTCATTGTTATCTTTTTTTTTTAGTTGATCTCCCCATATTTGTCTAGAGGAATGTATTGCAGTGCACATGTAACTTTTTATTTTTGTTTATCATATTGGCTTGCCTACTTTTTGAATGGTCCTTGAAGAAATGTAAGTGCAAAAGTGGCTACCAAAACACATTAGGCACTTCAATCCGCTTCGTTTGACTGTGTATCACAACTCCTTAGACCACAGCAGCCAAAAGTTATCCATAAGTAAACTTGCGTGACAGCAGCCGTAACTGAAGTTTGCAAACTGTATTTTCATTTGCGCAGCTTCTAATGGGAGTGTAAATTGCGTGTCATGACAATATGATTCTTTGCTGTTGCTGTTATCACCCTTGTCTGCCTTGGACGTCTGAAGTAGAAAAAGCATGCTTTGTTTCATTGAGCTGCTTGCGCGACTTGTTCAGTTTAGAGCTGTGAATGCACAAAATAAAGCGGTAACTGTGCGCTTAGCTCAAGCCGTGGCACAAGAGCCACAGTAGTCGCCGCTCCTTGCAAACTGGAGGTCACCTGTTTCACCGTCTGATGGCGGGACCCGTGTACAGAGAGAGGCCAGAAGTATTTTAACCCCACAGTAGCAGAAATCTTGCCCCTTCCCTGTTATTCCTTTTAGTAAATTATTTGCATAGCTCATGTTCCGTTGCACAAGTTCGTACATATATAATATCTAGGCTGTGAATTCTTTGCTTTGCTTCTTTACATTAAGCAATTTCTAGCAAGTATGCTGATGCTTGACGTGCCTACACCACTTAATTACATGGCTGATGGAAGAAAAAAAAAAGACTCCCAATGTCTGCAGCATATTTGCTTCTGCAATTGTTATTTGAATGCTCGCATTGTTTCTTGTGGGGCAAGCACGCTAACATCCTGCGTGCAGTTGATCACAGTACGAACGCGTAGTCTGGAAGCTGTAACATACAGTACAAGAAGTATCACACACTTGCGGATAGATGCACTTTCGATTCCCTTTTTTTTTTTATTGTGAGCACATGGCGATGCACATGAAACCTGTAATAACGTACACACACACACACAACACACATACGCGCATGCTTCATGCGCGATAAGAAAAGTACTAATGTCTTGGCTTGTGTTCTTAAGGTGCTAGTTTGTTTCGTGCTATTCTACATGGCATCGTCGCTGAAATGTTTTTCATTGTTACCCCCCATGTTCCCTCTCACTCCTCAGCTGGTGAGGTGTTGACAAGTTCCCAGCTGTAGACTAAATTCCCAGCGAGGACTTTGTGATATATATAGCATTTTGTGTTTATTCATTCACTGGCTCCCCCATTCCCATTCGTGTATTACTAACAAGCGCATTCGCTTTGCTGCTAGACAAGGTTGTTTTTATCATCAATGCACTGTGAATTGTGATTGTATGTTAATTATGCAGACATCTTTTTAAGTTTTATTGAGGAGGGTTACACCTGCAGTATTACATCATTGCTCTTTTGTTTTACTTTTGGCAATATGTTGAAGTCTTGCAGAACCCCCAAAAACGAAAAAAAAAAAAAAGATACTGAGATCTGACTGAGAACTATACAGACAGATATATATTGTATGTACATGTATACAGGTATACATACAAATAAATTTATGAGGAAAATGCTTGAAGTGCTAATGCTTGTTGCAGGCATGACCAGGAAAATATGGATATGCAATAGCAGATGAGAATTCTTTTATTTGAGTGCAGTTAGTTTTTTTCATTTTGAACTCGAATTATTACTTCATCAGATTGCTAGTGATGAAACTACAAATAGAACTGGTTGTTCCGATTTTACCAACCATACTTAAACTAAGATTTTAGGCACGGTTAGTGCTTTTGGTACTGCCAAAGGACAGCAACAGTATCAGTGAACATGTGCAGGAGCCACAGCCAACCACATCTGAAGTGCAAACAGCACTACTCCACGTAGAATGGTCTTTTGCGCACGTAGCAAGTGCCGACCAAGCCTTGCAGTACAGTGACCTGTGCTTCTGCCCTGACAACATTAAAAGATCTTGTGCTAAGCGCTGCCTCGTTTTTATTGAAATTTCGCAACAAGATTGCTTTTACTGGCCTTCATCATTCAATGAAACTCGTCATGATTGTTTCTGGGGTTTGTCGAGACTTTGTTGCAGACAGGCAACCAAACCAGCCCATATCTGTGCAGCAGCTCGCCTCATCCATTGGCAAGGTGCGCACCCGACGGCGATATCAGTCTTTTACCGCAGCATGTGGGAGCACTATTGGCCCAACGTCGGGCCGATATTGGCCTGACATGCGGCTCGGCTTACATTGGCCTAGTTTTGTGTGCTACTTCAGTTACTGAACAATGCAGACGAAAAAAATGCCATCTTGTTGCGAAATTCGAGCGAGAACAAAGCTGCCATAAACGCAATATCTTAATTTGAATTTGCTAAAATAAACATTGCGCAGATCTCGCGTACTGTGGCAATCGATTTAAGTTTGCTTCGATGAGCCGGCAAGACAAAACGGCACATCACGATAAAAAGCCCCTAGCGGATTGCTGAGACGAACGCGCCTCGGTGAAGTACCTTGGAGAGCAAAGGTAAGTTTTATTCAGGGCGATATCCTCGAGCGATCACTTTCGGTGATACTACGCCGACCACCTTCGCGAGATTTTGCGTGACTCGGCACCGGACGCGTAGAAGTAGATTTGGCGACATGCAAGGATAGCGAGCTTGACACAGCAGAAACTCAAACGCTTCCGTTGCCGAGGCGCGTGATCTTATCTCCGACAGCGACGGAGATAAGACTATAGAGGTGACTAGGGGCGCGATCTTGTACGCGTTCCATCGAGCCGCACACGATTGGTCAATTTGAACGTCGCGGTTCAAATTGACCAATCGGCCCGACCGGGGGGAGGGGGCAAGCTTCTGCTTTCCTCTACGTCACGTGATCGATAATAAATATCGGCAGTGTAAGCAGACTCTATACATGTATATCAAAGACATGGGACCCCCCCCCCCCCCCCCTCGCGTGTGCTTGTGAAGAAATTAAAAAGTAAAGTAAGCTCAGTCATAGCCTCAGGCTATGAGTAAAAAGTAAAAGTAAAGTAAAGTAAAAAAGTAAAGTAAGCTCAGTCATAGCTCAGGCTATGGCTCAGTAAATACAGTAAGTACGACAGGTACAGTGGGCGCTTGGAGCAACGGTCTCTCATCGCGCCACTGAATGGACCAGTCTTCGAAAACGCATCAGTGAGACGACCCATGCGATCGGAGAAGACATCATTAATTGTTAATTTCCGTTAAGCGTAGATGGCGTCGTCCTCGTCGGGGCGAAGTGCGTTTCACAAGTCAAGGACGACTTGTTCGCTGCGTCTTTGCGCTAGAAAACGTAAATACGCGCAAAAACGTGTAAGGCTTTTTTTTTTTTTTTTTTTCGAAGCTTTCGTCGCCCTGCTCCCTCATACGAGAGGGTTGCATTTCCTGCGGCAAGTGCATGGGCCGCTGTGTTTGGCGCTGAGCCGTGCTCCCTCAAGGGCTGCAGAAGATAGCGCCAACCTTTCCCTTACCTCACGAACCACTTACTACTGTCTTCCGATGTGTGCGAGCGTGCAGCCGTCATTTGCCTTTACGTCAACAGATTCAGAATTGTACAGAATATTTCACCGCACAGCATAGATATGGGATGCGTACGCATTTTAAGTAGTGCGTGCAACTCATTTCTGCTTCACTTACGCCGGTGCAAACAGGAAGCGGCCTTGTACCTCGCAGCATCTCGACTGATTGGTGTACTAGTGATGCATGAATGAACTCCGGTATTGTTCAGTGCATAGTGCACATAATCAATTTCTCAGGACGCGTGAACTCCGACGAGAACTGTCAGCGCCTGCAACAAGAGTTTACTTACGCTGTACTGCGCACAGCAGTAATTCATGCTTGTCGGCTGTCTGTTTCGTGCATTCTGTTGCGAGTCGGTGGAATGTCACTGCTGTCATCAACCCCTTCGTGTGTACATTGCTGGTTTGGGATTCCACAACAAAACAGCAACTACCAGCATTCCGTAATTGCTGGTTTGGGATTCAACAACACAACAGTAATTACCAGCCTTCCGTAGGGGCGCAATCGCAAACAAGATACGTTTCTCGCGCAGATCGTGCGTGAGCGCGGCCTAACCGGCACCTGAAGGGAAGCGGCGGAATGTATACCGGAGATTTCGACCACCTGGGGTCTTTAACGTGCACCTAAATCTGAGTAAACGGGCCTCGAGCGTTTTCGCCATCATCTAAAATGCGGGCGCCGCATTTGTTGCGCATTTGTTGCTTCAGAATGCGGCCGCTACATTCTCGCCCAAAACTTCATAGAGTGTCAAAGCCTTGACAAACACCGTGACAGTTTTTTCCATATGCAGACATGATTCGCTGTAAATTACCAACCCAAACGGAAGCGCCAAGGAATGAAATTGTGATAGTAGCACCGGTTTCATGAATTATGTCGGCGCGAAGCGACGAGAACAAAGGGTGGGTAAGTGGGGGGCGGGGGTTGCGGAAAAAATAGCGCGCGTCCCCGCGCGCTTTCACTCGCGCATACGGCGCACGGCGACGATTTTATCGCCCTTGGACTTTATACGCAACTTCACGGCGACGGCGACGGTAGAAATCCGCTTGAAGTGTCCATATAATTGCTATCGCAATAATAATGTTGCATATATAAAATTATTTTTATGTATTTTGTAATCATTTAATGCAACTTTTTCGGATGCACATCCATTCCTCCTATATGTACATCCAAAGTCAGATTAGCTACTGGCCTAAAGCAGGCCACAAGGAGCTCAGCCCATTCTCTAGAAACAGGAAGCAACCTCCACGGTACCTTTGTACTATAAGGACATGTTTCTTCCAAGCTCATGCTATGGAAAATGCAAATAAACTGAGCTAAGCAGAATGAAATGGCATGGCTGTCAGGACATGTTCTATGTCCCCACATGTGCTTAGCCCTTCAGACACGCGACTAGGGCCTGGTGCGTCGTCAACCATAGCGATGTGGAATGAAGCTCTGAGCCCACGCGACGACGTATGCAAGGTGTGCGAGCGTGCTGTCGCTGTTTCCAGAACGTCCTACGGGCGCCGCCACTGACATTTCCCTAGAGTCACTGGGGTCAAATTTTTCCAGTGACTCTACATTTCCCTCCTCCCCAGCGCCGCCATGCGCTTGCCCTCAACGCCCCTACTGCGCTGCTGCTGACATTTTTCTCCTCCTCCCCAGCGCTGCTGTTGCACTTTCCCTCAACGCCCCTACTGTTGATTTCGTAATCGCTGATTTCACAGACGGGGCATCTACGCTTGCACGTAAAAAAAAATGACGCTTAAGACTGCTTACGTGTGGGAATGCGAAAGCATACCGTTTGTAGACATCGGAACGTCATGAATGAATGAATAAACCTTTATTTGAAAAAGTGACTTGTCAGTGAAAGTGGAAGGGTCCCTTATTCCAGGAACCCTCTGGACTGGATCGCCCCTCCGGGCCCGGGCGAAGAGTTTGCGCTGGTCGACCAGGTCCGGCTTGGAGATCGCAGCCTCCCACGTTTCAGTGAGGAGGTTTGGGTCTGAGTCTGCTGCTACTGGTTGTTTCGCTGTGATGCTTGCTCAGGTGTTCTTGCATTGCAGTAGGAGGTGCGCCAGGGTGTCTGGCACGTTGCAGTGCGGACAGGTGTAGCTGTATAGCGTCGGTTGGAAATGATGCAGTAAGGTTCCGTGGGTGAAGGTATTGCTCTGGAGTCGCCTGTAGTCGGTGCCTTCGTTTCTCGTTAGTTTTGGATGGGGTCCAGGATATACCCTGCTTCCAAGCCGACAGTGCTGCAGTAGTGCTTGGTAAGTTAGTGGTATTGTTTCCGTTTCCTCCGCTGATGTGGGTGGGTGGGACATGTGTAGAATCTCGTGCGGGGAGGCCCGGTTGACGCTTGCGCGGGCCGCGGTGTGTGCCGCTTCATTCCCCTCGAGTCCCTCGTGTCCTGGAACCCGCATGATGCAGGTGTATACGAGGGAGGAGTGTCGCCACGTTTCAGTATGTTGATCGCTTTGATGGAGATCCTGCCCTTCATGTAGTTACGTGCCGCTGTTTGAGAGCCGGTGAAGACCACTATGGCATCCTTGCTTGTATGGGTGGCGAGTGCTATAGCGGCCTCCTCAGCTCTGTCCGCTCGTTTGGCGAGAATAGGTGATCCGTAAAAGAGCGAGGGGTTCTGGGATGCGCCGCCTGCTAGCTGTTTCTGGTTCGAGTCGGCGCAGCCGCCGCCACCGCTTCGCCGTTGAAGCCCATTGGATGATCCGCTTGCAGTCTGGCCTTGTCACACACGAAGGATTACCCGGTTTCAGGCGCCTAGAAATCATCGTTGGCGGTTCAAATTCAAGCGTTAAAGGTAAACGCATGTAACTACTGCCCTGCAGCATCCCTTGCTGAGTCAGCTGTGCTACAAGCATCAGAGGCATGGCTGCCACTTCCAAACTGTAACATGCAAGGCAGAGGACCATCAGTGAACAAAAAGAAAATGAACGTATACAGTGCCACTTATCAGGCGGCGATGAGCTGTGTAAGGGCCGACACGGAATGATTCCCCAAGATATTTCTTTCTCTAACATTGACTCAAACAACCAGAACTATTTCAGTACTCGCATGCACATATAGCGGTATTATGAAACATGGTTTTAAGGCGCAAATTTAAACGGGACACTGCGAGATAACTTGCCGTGGTGCATGCTTAGTGGCTATGGTGTTGGGCTCTAAGCACGAGGTCATGGGATCGAATCCCGGCCACGGCGGCCGTATATTGGTGGGGGCGAAATGCGAAAACACCCGTGCACTTAGATTTACGTGCACGTTAAAGAATCCCAGGTGGCCGAAATCATTCCGGAGCCCCCCACTACGCGTGCCTCATAATCAAATCGTGATTTTGGCAAGTAAAACCCCGTAATTTAATTTAACAGCGAGATACATAATACTCGTAACCAACTAGCCCACATTGATTCCTTGAAAGCAGATAGAGGTAATGCGCAGCCGTAAATGTCGGCGATACGGCCATTCCCCCATCTAGTTGACAAAAAAAGGCGAGAACTTCTAACTACGTACGTACCACTTCAAATGAACCTCGAGTTTCGACCGAGAAATGCCGTTGACAGCGCGCAAAGTTTTCAAACATTTTCAGCACTTCATTTTCTAATTACGCTAGCTGCGCCGTTACCGACGATATCGGTTGCAGCGGCGATCACAGAACAGCATTTACCAGACCGCTGTAGCTATCGCCTCAGCACCCGATTTTCTAAGCTAATGCTTCTATACGCTTGATAAATTATCGGATAAAGATAATTTTTTCATCTGCTCTGACTGACCCACAGGCAGAGCAATCAGTGACGATGCGTCCAAGCAGCGGCAAAAGTCGTATAGCTAAACCTGTCAGAAACAAAAAAGGCTGCCGAAACGAAAACAAAGGTTCGTTTATGAATATAAGTATACCCTTACCGCTCTCGGCTTGTTGTCAGTCGCGCCCAGAATGAACTGAAACCTAGAAATCAGCTGCATGAATGGTACGACATTGCTGGTAGACAAAGCCGACGGAAAGCTTCGCACAACTGACAGTTGAAACCGCGTAGAAAAACACGTGCGCCGGGCATGCCGCCGATGCCGCCGCGTCGTCCGTCGAACCGGAAGCTGCTAGCAGACGACGCGCCCCACAATTCCCTGCGATTGCTCGTTTTACCCGTCACCTAGGTGTGGGAAGCCCAGCTGTGAGTTACAGGCGGTCCTCGCTAGACTAACACGCAATACGAGCAGGGGCAAAGGACAGAGTCACCAACAAGCACCTTTGACAGCTACCCCCTCGGTACTATAACGACTGCTGGATTAAGGGCGAGCTACCAACAGCCTGGAAGCACTCGGAGGTGACCATGGTACCCAAGCCAAAAAAACCCATGTCCATCGCAAACCTCCGCCCCATCACCTGCGCCGGGAAACTCTTTGAGCACATGGTCAACGAGCGGCGCACCACACATCTCGAGGAAAACGATCGCTATCGGCAAAATAAACTGAACTCGCTGAGACCAAACCACAAATAATATTTTCTCGCTTAGGGCCCTCACTCGGGCCCACCAAAATTCTACTCAGCTGGGCTCACTCAGTCACACGGCTCGGTCCGAGTGAGGGAGTATGAGTAAATCGACTCACGAGTGAGTCTGCAGACCTATGAATAACAGTCTCAACAGCTTGTTTTCACAGTGTTCACTTGCAAGCGTGGAACATTTCTGGGAAAGGAATATTTAATTCTTCATTTATATAAATTGAATGTGTTTGGCGTGATCTGACCTACAAATTGTTCAAATTAGCCAGATGACTGCAAGTAGGCGTAGAAAATGGAGCCAAAGCAGAGACGTGGCAGTAAGCCAAGCGTACAGGGAGGGGAGGGGGCATCAGAAGCACGAGTCAAGGTCGCAGTAGCTGTTCGAAAGTTTTATTGAATTTAAAATTAGCTGCCTTCGCATAAGTAGCAAAAATATGAAGCTGCACCAACTTCAGGCCAAAGAACATTCCCAAGAAGTAAAAGTGACATGTGACACGGTTAGCTGTAACATGATTAGCTGCACACAACACTTTTGATGAAAGGACACGCTTGGTTATACTCAATTACCAGCGTCGTTGTGCCAGCCGGAAATGCCTTTCGTATTTCCGCCCAAGCCTTTCTAAGCGCATCGATCGACGATCACCCTGCATTAGATGACGCTTACAGGCTTGGCATTCCCGCATCTGGCGTTTTGCGGGTATGTCGTGGAATGATTCACGCGTCAATTTATGATCCAGTCCTGAGTGGCGCGCGCGCGTGCCAGGATGATTATGAATGCGCCGCATTCACTCAACAACTTTGAGACACAGCGGCCAGCGCGAGGACAGCTGTCGAAGTTGCCAGCAACAAGACGAGCTGAGCGGCCACTGAGGACACGACGTGGGCGGCGGCGTTGGGCAGCTCAGGGTAGCCGTCGGTCGGCTTTGCCCGTTTGTAGTAGTACTCGGCGACGGCTTTGTTGGGGTTCCCGCCGTTGGTGTCGTTGAACCAGATGTGCATGCAGGGCGTGTCGTCCGGCACCACTTTCCACGAGTGGTCCCAAACCTGCGCAGGCAGGGTTAACTTGTTTAGCGGCTGCGGACAGCCGCGCTTTCGCTCTCGAAGAAACACTAAACAGAGGCCTCTGTTTAGCCCGTATTAGCCCATTTTGCAGATCGGCTCTGATCGCCCAAACGAAGAAATATCGCATGCTACATGCTACCCGCATAAACAAAAATCCGGTAAGATGAAATTTGTCCCGTGCATAGGATCTCAAGACGGCGGTTTGGTAGGTTAACATCGACCAGAACCTACAAACAATAACGTTACGGGAACAAAGGACGAAAGAACTGTATATACAAGATGGGCGCTGACTCAAAACTAGCAAATGTGTCATTTCACTAACGAGGTATATATATATATATATATATATATATATATATATATATATATATATATATATATATATACACAAACCAGTTGTTTCCGCGACGACATTAAGTAAATTTTAAAAAGCGCCAGCGGGAAATAGCACATATTCAGTTTACAAATTGTAGCTGGTGAAACTGCTAGGCATATCTACTTGAAAAAAATGCTGTGGATGACACCATTTTCGAGACATGCGCCATCAAACTTGTGGTGAAAATTCACTGTCATTTCATTTCTTTTTTAACAAAACGCCGTTTTCTGCATTGAAGCACAAAAGTAACTACACCGTCGATATATTCGCAAAGTTCGGGAATAATATTTCAAAAGTGGTGTCATCCTGGGAATTCGTTCCAAGTAGATCCGTCTTGCGAACTCCCCGGCTACAATTTGTAAATTGCAATGTGTGCCGTAAGGTAATTAGTTCAAAACTTAATTAGTGAATTTTTGTTAACAGGTCGGTTATGCATCGCGATTTTTCGCGTAAATAATATCTGCCTGTTCGAGCAATCCAGCACAGGGATTATAATTGTGCTATCTGCCACAAGTGATTTTTAAAAATTGGTTAATCTATTCACACAAACAGTCGGCTACAAAGGCACGCAGGTGCAACGCAGGATGTGGAAGGTACATCAGCAAACTATACCATTCATACTTCATTGTCGTGTAAGGCAATAGACGTCTGGCTAACACATGAGGCAATATCTTTACGAATGTGGTAAGCCTTGACTCGTTCTCGGGTTATTTGATTATTTCTAAACAGAACCTTGGTCTCCTGAAATATGAGACCGCAACGTCTAGTTTTTTGAGCCAGCGCCCGCACTGTCCA